>NC_090942.1:206685352-206988382 GCF_040807025.1 Struthio camelus
ATTGGTTATTTATTTGAAGTTGGTAAAGTTACAATATTTGTAAATTCATTTATCCAAGTATAGTAATCCTATACCACCTAAACAAAGCCATCTTTGGTAGGTCCTGAGAAGAATTAATTGTTTTCCTAAATGCTGTTCAATTGGTGTGAGCGTTCTTTTACTATGGACCAGGACAAACACCCACTGCTTTCCAGTGTGTTAAGTCAGGTTCAGGATCCTCAGCAGACATAGGTGAGGGTTGCTTAGTCTGCAAATTATAGACAGGCTAAGGAGAAAATTTGCCTATATTTCAGCTCACCCAATACAGTTAATTTTCTGGATCAGTACAGGAACAAGCCTTCAGGTGCTTAAAGAAGATTTTTCGAGATAACAGGTAGCAATGATGCCTTAAGTGTCTAAGCAGGCTTGGGGCTGTGTCTGTAGACTGTTCTGTTAGCATAAGGTGTCTGTGTTTCACTAAGTGAGTTTTATGCACTTAAAATCTATTTTAAAGTACTGCAGAATCGATTAAAGTATGATATTGTTCATTTGTCTCTTTCCCATGTGTGGCCAAAGAAAGTAAGAAGATGTTTTTTTCCTGAAAGGAGCCATGCATTTCTTGCAGATACGAATGAAAAGATGTTCTCACAAGCAGAAGGCTTTATGCTAAAGGCCGTGTCATGTCCTCATCCTTGGCTCTCCAGTGTAAAACCAGACAAATCTCATGAATCAACACAGTGTATTTCTTGTTTATTTAGAACAGAGGAATGTGACTTTGCTATCAGTGCAGCTACAAGCAGAATGTACACAAGCCCTGGGAACATCTCAGAGTACAGAATTTATCAAGGGAATGCAGGAGTCATAATAGCTCCCAGAGGAGCAGCAGTAAACATTGAAGTGTTCATGTTGTGACTGGCTAGCGCTGATGATGGGATTTAAGCTTTTGCTTGCTCAACCAAAGTGCATAGCCCTTTTAAACTGCATCAGTCTCCATACATGCCACAGCAAGACTATTTCTGTGGTGATGCTGATGTGCATTTCAGAGAATATCCTTGAATTACCACAAAATTAGATATGGTCTGGGATTCTTTGATACAGAAAACAATTTTCTTTTCTCTAATTTGCTTTTTTAATGTACCATTTTTTCCTGGAATACTGTTCATTGTAAACTCATAGTTTTTCTGTAACCATGTAAACTCTGTTTACTTGAAATTAACATGGAAAATGACCCAGATGATTTGTCTTTTCCTGGCACATACCTTTCATAGGATGATGCTATGTAGGAAAAAATCAGAGTTCTCTTTTTCGCTGTCTGGATCCTATGCAATTTTCAGTGAAGTCACAATATTCCCACCACCTTTCAGGGCACCTGGACTCAAAAGAGTTATGAGAGAGGTGATCAGCTCTCAGACTTGTTCTGCTGTTCACAAAACAAACGCAAAGTCAGATTTCTGTGAATGCAGCATGTACCCTGTGAGCCTCCTTGACTCCATTGCTACTTATAATGCCTAATGATTATACAGCACTTTTTACCCTGATGTTCCCAAAGGTCCTTGCAAACATCTGTCCCTGCTGCAATACAGCTGCTGCCAAGCTAAAACATGACAACTCTTTGACATTCAGAGAGCAGGGGAAACTATGGCATCTTTACCTCCTGAGCCACTATTACCGCTGCATTCTCCAAAACATTTTTCAGGATTTGATATATCAGACAGCTCAGCTGGAAGAGTAGTTCTGAAAAAAAAGTCCAAAAATCATAGAACAATGGCTGCTGTGCATCAAGAACCTGAAATGAGGTGAATTCTAGGATCTTTTATGTGACTCAGAATTTTATCCAGTAACTCCTGAATTCAGTTGAGAGTCTTTGACTGAGTTAATACTTAATTTAAGAAATCTGTTCTATATTTCTTTCAAGTCTCCCAGTAATAGAAAGCACCCCACAGTGGCTGATGAGTTGTCCTGATAATTTATTATGCTCCCTTTTGAAAGGCACAGCTCATTCTTGCGCTAAATTTGGTTAACATATTCTTTCAGCTGTGGGAACACAGAATACACTGATTTCAGACCCAGAGTTCTTGTGCAAAAGTCTGTTCTAAGAGTAAACTTCTGGTATCCAATTGGCATTATCTAGGCAAGAGACTAGCAATCTGGTAAGCCTTTTTATTCTTGGAGTCCTGGTGTCAAATAAATTTAACACTTTGAAAAAAGAGAATCTTTCCGAGCTAGTAATGATTGTGATTTCCTAGAACAACTTGCATCTACGATTAAATTTCCTCCCTTTCCTGATATATAAAAACAGATTTATGGCATCTTTGTCTGTCTGTATTGGTAAACGGAAGGGATTCAGGCCTTGGGCTCAAGCACTCAAACACGATCATCTGTACTGTTAAATCTTTAGCACTCCTCTTTGCATGGGTTTGGTCTGAGGAAGCTAGACATTCCCATGCACATGCATACACACATACACACACTGGAGAATTCTGGGAACAGAATGGGGAATACTGATATTTCAAAAATCTGAGGGGGAAACAAAAAGTCCCGAGTGCATATTTATTTTAAAAGTCACTGATATATGCTGAATGAGGTTACTCTCTTTGGGTGTATGGTGTTAGCTATGTGGATGCAACCTATGCTGAAGGCAGAGGACAAACAATAGTTTGTTATCTTATTCACTAGTATAAGTGTAGCTTTTATGTAAGCCTAAGAAGTCATTGGGACTTTGGTTGAAACAGGAGTAACAGCAGTAGTGTGCCATAATATAACGTTACTAGGCTTGTTCAGACAGAAGTGAAGGGCTGAGGTCTTTGACACCGTTTCCCGGGTACTTGGGTACCTGCAGCCAATCCAAATGACTGAGGAAACATTTGGCTGGGGCTGTTGGATATCTGGTATATAGCTGTACAGACATAGAATACATTTCTACTGAACGAACAGTTGTCTTACATACATTTCCAGCACAGAGCAGATTCTCTGCCCGTGCATATAGAGTACTTTACACTTACATCTAGCTGGGAAGTCCCAACCATATTTGTAGTAGCCATAGGAATGCATGCAATTGTTATTTTCTATAACATGTGTTGACAGGATCAGTCAAAACATCTGCTATGTATCGGTGCCATGTATTATATATAACACCCGACTCAGCTTTGTGGGAAGGACAGATCCACAGAGATACGCAGGTGCTTTACTATTTTTAAAAGCTTATTTCCCCTGGTTTCACAGGAAACAACCTTAGTGGAGTGAGGAATGAGTCTTAGAGGGACAGTATCCTTTTTCTTTTCAGCTTTTCCTATTCTCTCCTCTTCTTGTCCTTTCTTTCCTTATTTCTATTGAATTCTTCTTACATATAGCAATAAAGAAATCTTTTCTGAATTTTAGTGAGTATATACACCATTTTACAGTTGTATAATATTTTTGCTATGGAGATCAATTTGGCAAGTAAAATTCCCCCCAACATACTGTAATGAAAATATAGCACTTTTTATCATTCATCTGAGTCAAATTTAATTTCTTGACAAGTTGTACATTTTAAAAAAGTTATTTCATAAAAATTAAACATAGTGCATATCCAATCATCTGTTGCAACCATCTGCTGCTGATATATTATTTCGGTTTATCATCCTTACTCTGACAGGGCCCAATCCTGTCCCCAAGGAAATCAACTGCAATGTTGTTATTCACTTCACTCAAAGCAAGCTAGAGACTTCATTCAGCCTATTACTCAAGGTGAATTATAGTGTAATTTTTTTCTACTACTCTGCAGTTAAGAGTTTGGAATTTCTACACCAATGGAATTGTGGTATTGTAATTTCTCCAAGTTCTGGTGAGCCATAACATCTCTTTCATGAGCATTTTGGCAGTCTCCTGTAGGTTACTAATATTTCAGAGTTCTTGAGAAAAAATAACACTTAAGTCTAAAAGTAGTTTGAAGCATACTGAGTTATAGTAAATGATTAGAGCGCAGCTAGCAGAGGCAACTAACAAATACAACAATTTTGAGTTTGTAGGCTCTGCTTAGACCTTCTAGGGACTTCACTGGAGATCGTTGGGGGATTCCTGGGAACCCTCTGAGGAACTAGAGGGTGCCAGCTGCTGGCAGGTATGGAGAGCCAGGTAAGTCACCAGAGGTCTTCACTTCTCCTAAGAAGCTCTAGCAAGCTCTAGCAGATTCTAATGAGCTCTGTTGGTTGCCCCTGATTAGAGGGAGTTGTGGGCCTTTTGCTACAGCTGACTCCCACGGTGATGAAGGCTGAAAGCTAGTGACTTCTGGCACCAGAAGGAGGGCTTCTGCTACACTGGAAGACTTGAAACTTCAGAAGGTTCAGTCCCCTTGTAGCTGACAAGGAGCTGGGAACATTCCCAAATGGAGCATCTGTGCCAGCTGAGCCACTCTGGAGCACCTGGAGGAAGCAGCAAGTGTTAGCAGTACAAGACTCCCTGCTGTGAGGAACAAGGGTTGCAGAGGGTCCACCTGCCGACCTGTTCTGCTGTCTAGGCAGGCTTGCTGCTTGTCAGGGGCTTGCATTCAAGATGTTATGGAGAGGCTTCTGAGGCTTGTCTGGCACTTGGACTATTACCTCATGCTGCTTTTCCGTGTGAGTTTCAACAGTACAGCCAGGGGAGACCTGGAAAGTATCAAAAGTGACTACACGGCTCTAGGGACAATGGTCAAGAGCGTGGAGGCCCAGGTGGTATTATCCTCAATCCTGCCAGTGAGAAGGAAGGGCCTGAGGAGGACAAAACAGATCCTGCGAGTCAGCAGTTGATTGCACAGCTGGTGTCAAAATAGGGTTTTGGTTTCTATGACCATGGGACCTTCTTCAAGGACTGAAAACTGCTTGGAATAGATAGGATCCACCTGATGAAATGGGGTAAAAATATCTTTGCCAACAGGCTGGCCAGCTTGGTAAGAAGGACTTTAAATTGAGAATGACAGGGGTGGGAGCGAATAACCAAAGGTCAAGTAAGGAAGTGGTGGATGAGATTGGCAGCCAAAAGATCTGGGGTGATATAAGCATAATAGACCTCTTAATTAACAAAAGGGAGCTGAAGTGGAATTGCCTAAATGTATGCAAGTAAATACGGATGTGCCTATGGGACTGTACTATGAGGAAGCTCTCCTGCCCTTTCTGGAAGACAGCATGGCAGGGTGCCTCTCTGAAGTGCCTATACACTATTGCATGCAGCATGAGAAACAAACAGGAGAAATTAGAAATCTGTATGCAGATAGCTACAATTTCATTGGGATCATGGAGACATAATGGGAGAGCTCACACAACTGGAGTGCTGCAAAGGATGGATACATGCTCTGGAGGAAGGACAGGACAGGAAAGTGAGGAGGGCCCTTTATGTAAGAGAGCCGCAGGGATGCATGGATCTCTGCCTAGGGACAAGTGAGGAACCAGCTGAGAGCTTGTGGGTCAAGATTAATGGGCAGAACAACATCTGGTCCCCAATATCTGCTGGTAGGATGACACAGCAGGGCACAAGCAAGCCAAGAGGTTTCTGGACTGCATTTATGACACAATTCTGACTCAGTTGACTGAGTAGCCTATAAGGAGAGG
This sequence comes from Struthio camelus, assembly GCF_040807025.1. Taxonomy (NCBI): domain Eukaryota; kingdom Metazoa; phylum Chordata; class Aves; order Struthioniformes; family Struthionidae; genus Struthio; species Struthio camelus. The sequence continues at coordinate 206,690,896 of NC_090942.1, forward strand.
TGGTCTGCTGTGACCTCAGACTTACAAAAAAGAAATAAGTGGTTGAGGATGTGAAGGTTGGAGGCAGCCTTGACTTCCACAACCATGAGAGGGTGGAGTTCAGGATCCTGCGAAGAGGGAGCAGGGTAAGTAGCAGGTTCACAACCCTAGACTTCAGAGGAGCAGTCTTGGGGCTGATCAGGAACCTGTTTGGAAGAATCCCATGGGATACAGCCGTGGAGGGAAGAGGGGTCCAAGAGAGACGGTGGATGTTCAAGGATCACCTCTTCCAAGCTCAAGAATTGTCCATCCCAAAAAGCAGAATATCAAGCAAAGGCAGGAGGAGGCCTGCATGGATGAACAAGGAGCTCCTGACTAAGCTCAAATGTAAAAAGGAAAGGAAGTGTAGAGGAGGTGGAAGCAGGGACAGGTGACCTGGGAGGAATATAGAGACAGTGTTCGAGGATGTAGGGAGGGGGTTAGGAAAGCCAAAGCCTACCCAGAGTTTACTGTGGTGAGGGACGTGAAGAGCAACAAGAGAGCTTCTACAGGTAAATCAGCACCAAAAAGGAAGACTGAGGAAAAAGTGGGCCTGCTCCTAAATGAGCCAGCGGCCCTGGTGACAAAGGATATAGAAAAGGCAGAGGTACTGAATACATTCTTAACCTCAATCTTTACCGGACGGACTGGCTCTCAGGAGTCCTAGGCTGCTGAGACCTGCTGGCAAGTCCAGAGCAATGAGGACTTAGATTTGGTGGAGGAGGATCAGGTTAGGGAACACTTCAACACAGTGAATGTGCAGAAGTCCGTGGGCCGTGACAGGATGCACTGAGGCAGCTGGCTAATGTCATTGTGAGGCCACTCTCACTTACCGTTGAAAGGTCGTGGTGATCAGGAGAGGTTTCTGAGGACTGGAAGAGAGCAAATGCTACTCCTATCTTCAAGAAGGGCAAGAGGGAGGATCTGGGGAAACTACAGGTCAGTTAGCCTTACTTTGATCTCTGGGAAGGTGATGGAGCAATTCATCCTGGATACTATTTCCAAACATATAAAGGAAAATGAGGTTACTGGGAGTAGTCAGCATTAATTTATGAAGGGTAAATCATGCTTAGACAACCCGATAGCCTTCTATGATATGATGATGACTACCTTGGTGGATGAGGAGACAGCAGTGGATGTGGTTTACCCTAGCTCTAGCGAGGCTTTCAGCATTGGCTCCCATAGCATCCTCGTAGTCAAGCAGATGAAGTGCAGGCTAGATAAACGGACTGTGAGGTGGAGTGAAAGCTGGCTGAACTGCTGGGCTCAGAGGGGTGTGATCAGTGGCACAAAGTCCAGCTGGAGGCTAGTCACTAGTGGTGTCCCCCGGGGGCCGATACTGGTGTCAAAACTGTTTAACGACTTCGTCAATGATCTTGGTGATGGGACCAAATGCACCCTCAGCAAGTTTGCAGATGACATGAAACTGGGAGGAGCGGTTGATATGAGGTGGTAGTGCTGCCACTCAGAGGGACCTTGATAGGCTGGAGAAAAGGGCCGATGAGAACCTCGTGGGGTTCAGCAAAAGGAAACATCAAGTGCTGCACCTGGGGAGGAATAACCCCATGCAGCAGGACAGGCTGGGGGCTGCCTGGCTGGATAGCAGCTGTACAGAGGACAGCTGTACAGAACCTCCTGGGTGTCCTGGAGGACAACAAGCTGAACATGAGGCAGCAGTGTGCCCTTCCTGTGAGGAAGGCGATCAGCCTCCTGGGCTGCATTAGGCAGGGTGTTGCCAGCAGGTCAAGGAAGGTGATGCTTCCCCTCTGCTCAGCGCTGGTGAGGCCACACCTGGAGTGCCGTGTCCAGTGCTGGGCTCCTCCGTACGAGACAGTCACGATTGCACTGGAGTGAGTCTAGCAAAGGAGCACAGGGATGATCAAGGGAGTGATGTTATCTCTCCTACGAGGCGAGGCTGAGAGCTGGGGTTGTTTAGGCTGGAGAAGAGAAGGCTCAGGGGGATCTTATCACTGTGTATGAACACTTGGTGGGAGGGTGTAAAGAGGGCAGAGCCGCACTCTTCTTAGTTTTGACCAGTGAAAGAACAAGAAGTAACGGGCTTCTTGGGCCTCTGGGATCAGTGTTTGCATTTGAAATAAATGACTCAGTCACTGCATTGCAATAACATTTTTGTTTCTTCTTTCCAAAAAGAGGAATTTGGATTCAACCACATCTTCATTTAGCTCATGACCTACTTTCCAAAGAAACAATATGATGAATTTAAACTTGTTTATTCTCTAGTCAATGCTGAATTAGCACTTCTAAGGTTATACCCGACCCCCACCCTCAAATTGGTCTATTCTGAGCACACAATTATGTGTGTGACTAGCAATTATTTTGGGGAAGTCTGCAAGACTACTTTGGTGCTCATAGTCAAGTGGAAAGGGGATTGGAAATCCCTTTCATGAGCAAAAGGTACAGTTTATTATATGATGCCTGTTGTGTTCAGGGAAACAGGTCTTTGTATTTCAGTGTCAAAAAATATTTGATTAGAAATTGATTTTTTTTCTTGTAGCAGAGACCATTATACCATGCTTAATATCTGAAGCATAACAAGCAGAGGCAGAGGCTTACCACACAATGATGTGATAAAAAGGCGGAGCTGGCATCAGTGTAGGGTAGATGCACACATTAGATACATTAGAGGCAAAACCAAGAAGTGGTGATGAAGGAAATATTTTCTGCATTTTACATGTTCTGCATGTATTTTTAATCAGAAATACTTTAAAACCTCCATTGCTTGTACTCAAGATCCATTAGACCGCAAGACCACAAATAAACATGCACAAGTTGACACTTAAATAGATGTCATGAATCTCATGAATCTCATCCTATGGTTAGGATTATAGTGGTAAATTAAAGAGTACCAAGAAACATTACCTGAAACAAATATGAGACAGGCTATATTGTTAAACTGCTAGAACCATTCCTGCTATGCTTTTGACCTAACCAAATGATACTCTCCAAGATTTCCAGGCACAGTTCAAAAGAGTTAGCATGGGACAAGGATCATTCTCAGTTGCTATTCTGGATAAGATTTTGGAGAAAATGGTTAAACAACATAAATGCAGGCTATTTTATACCAATGGGCCTCAGTTCCGGAGAACAGCACAGGCATATTTAATTTACTAACTGCTTCTGCATCCCGTTTCATCCTATCTGTTGGAGTTGACTCCAAGAGAGCTCATCACAAACAGAAGTGGCAGAAATTGGCCACTAGTATATATATTGTGGTTGAAAGCTTCAGATAAAAAGTGGTGAAAGAGTACAAAGCAATTCTACTATTATATTGGTTGAAGGAATTTTTCCAATTTAAAAAACAACAAGCAAACTAAAAAATTCTACAGAAATCAAAGGCAGCTGGAGGGTTGTTCATCACAGTAGACAGGATGACCTGAAAAAAACAAGTATCGCATCAACATTCCTGATGGTCTCAACCCCCTAAAAAACACTCTCATGATAGTTGCTGTGCCACAGATAACAAACTGAGTCAGAAAGTTGAATTCTATCCAGAAATAGACGAGGAGGCAAAGGAGAATGTCTAAATCAGAAATCAAGATAAGGGACATTTTCTCCCATGAGCTCATTAAATAGGATCTTTTAGCTGGATTTATATGACAGCAACTTGACAACTGGGAAAGAGACAATTTCAGTACATTTATCGTCGGTATCACTCTTGGGCTGTTAGATTCCTGGATAAAGTAAGACCAGATCTTACATTTTTAACAATTTTGATCCTCTAATTTCATTTCTCTTAAAATATTTCCCATATCTTTTTAGTGTCTTGATCAATGAACACTCATTTTCTGCTGGTGGTTTCAGATAACAGTACTGAATTGTGACACCGTCTCCTGGGGAACTCCATCCAAGGCCTCTCTGAAGTTTAGTCTATCAGCCTGAAAGCACAGGCTTTGTTTAAAATCTACCCTGCATGACTGAGTAATTAAATGGCCTTTACTTTTGACTAGCATCAAATGGACACCTAGCAGTTTGTTAAAGCAGTAACTCTTAGAAGTCACACTTAATTCTGAATCTCCTACTGTGTTATTCTTATGAAAATTCTGACATTCTAATGATGAAAGAACCGAATATGAAAGAAATTTGTTAAAAAATTACTCATATTGCAGGAATAAAAGGATAATTGCAGGTATAATTAAAAACCACTGTGGAATTTTGCTGTTGGTACTTATTAATTTCTCACATGTAATGAAAGATCTCAGTATATTCCTGTTACCAGGCAGAGTTGTTAGCTGATCAAAAGTAATAGCAGTTTTGTCCGGCACTGGCTACTGGACTCGCCATGCATTCGGACTCTCTTTTCTCATGGTGTCTATCAATTAGTTTTTAATTAATTGGCCTATAGATTCTTGAATTTCTTTTATTTCCACTTCTTGAAGACGGTGGTTACTATGTTTGACCTTCTTAAACCCTCTATCATTTCATCAGCTCTTCTCTTGTTCTCAGCCTATTGATCATCTCCAATTACAGCACTGACTGCTGTTTTTCAAAGGTCACAGTAAGAAATAGCTCTCAGGTGCAGCAGGCCTGGCTGGCTACTTAACCAAATCAGTAGTCATACCATCTTGAACATATCTTACAAATATCGTGAGGCAGCCCACTAAATTAATTGTATTAAACCTCAATTGTATTTAAAGCCTCAGCAAGGCTTTGGACACTGTCTCCCATCACATCCTCCGAGGTAAACTCAGGAAGTGTGGGTTGGATGAGTGGACGGTGAGGTGGATTGAGAACTGGCTGGATGGCCGAGCTCAGAGGGTTGTGGTCAGTGGTGCAGAGTCTAGTTGGAGGCCTGGAGCTAGCGGTGTCCCCCAGGGGTCAGGCCTGGGTCCAGTCTCGTTCAATATATTCATCAATGACCTGGAGGAAGGCACAGAGTGCACCCTCAGCAAGTTTGCTGATGAGACTAAACTGGGAGGAGAGGCTGACACACCAGAAGGCTGTGCTGCCCTTCAGAGGGACCTGGACAGGCTGGAGAGCTGGGCGGAGAGGAACCTCCTGAAGTTCAACAAAGGCAAGTGCAAGGTCCTGCACCTAGGCAGGAATAACCCCATGCACCAGGACAGGCTGGGGGCTGAGCTGCTGGAAAGCAGCTCTGCCGAGAAGGACCTGGGAGTGCTGGTGGACAACAAGTGAAGCACGAGCCAGCAGTGTGCCCTTGTGGCCAAGAAGGCCAATGGTCTCCTGGGGTGCATCAGGCAGAGTGTTGCCCGCAGGTGGAGGGAGGTGATCCTGCCCCTCTCCTCAGCCCTGGGGAGGCCTCACCTGGAGGACTGTGTCCAGTGCTGGGCTCCCCAGTGCAAGAGAGGCAATGCGCTACTGGAGAGAGTCCGACGGAGGGCTACCAAGATGATGAGGGGACTGGAGCCTCTCTCAGATGAGGAAAGGCTGAGAGAGCTGGGCCTGTTCAGCCTGGAGAAGAGAAGACTGAGGGGAGATCTCATCAATGTATAACAAATATCTAAAGGTGTCAAGAGGATGGGCTCAGTCTCTTCTCCATGGTGCCCAGTGACAGGACAAGAGGCAACAGGCACAAACTGAAATACAGGAGGCTCCATCTGAACCTGAGGAAAAACTTCTTGACTGTGAGGGTGACAGAGCATTGGAACAGGTTGCCCAGAGAGGTAGTGGAGTCTCCTTCGCTGGAGATATTCAAAACCCGTCTGGACGTGATCCTGTGCAACATGCTGTTGCATGCTTTAGCAGGGAGGTTGGACTAGATGATCGCCAGCGGTCCCTACCAACCTCAATCATGCTGTGATTCTGTGATTCTGTGATGCTGGCAAATATTTCTACAAATCCATCTTCAGGAAGACAATGACAAATTACAAGCACCATCCAATTTGATTTCACTGGGGGCATGTCTCACATGCTAGAATTGATGTCAAATCTAGACAACTGCAAACTTCAGAGGCACCTTTGAAAAGGGGAAGAAAAGAAATTGGTATAGCTTGGAGATAGTTGGGAAGCACTGAAATGATATCCTATCTTCTTATGTGCAACTTCACCAGAAGTAAAATTCACTGAGAGTATCAGAAGAATATAGTGGAGAGCCTGACCTTGGAGTAAGCATTTCAAGCTACCCAGTCCGGAGGTTAGTCACGGCTTGCACTAGGAGAACTGTATGTCAGTCAAGCTGTGACTCACCTCATTTAACTTTTGGTGTCTGTGACATAGACACTAGTACATGTGCTCATCACTCTAAGGTTTTTGTTCAACTTATAGAGAGAAACTAGCACTTTTAGGTCATGGGTCAACTCCTCCCCTTTCTAAAATATCTATTTAAAGAAGAGACAAATTGTGCTCTAGATTTCCCTGACCTTGCTAACTGGGTCTCCAGTGGGTAACACCAGGAACTGGGTAACATATATTAGCAGCCCCAGAAGTAGAGTGCAAGTCATCTCCTCTGAAGGAGACAACTCTAATCAGAGCTTGAGTCCAATGTAATTTGAAATTCTTTTTGCAGAATGGCAGAGATGTGGCAGGCTGACCACTTACGTCATTAGAATTCAGGAATCTAAGAGTGGTTTCTGGTATTAGAAGCCAAAACATGAGAATTTTCAATTTTATTTTTAGATTCTCTTCCAAGGACAAAACTCCACACCTTTTATTCGTATATGAAGAAATCCCACTTTCTTCCAATCTTATCAGTGTCTGACTTTCAGCACTGTGCTAATGACCATTTCTGGGTAACAGGAGTTAAGGAGGTAGGTCAGATAAAACAAACTCATATATAATCTCTTAACAAATATATTTGAGTCAGAACCACTGAAAATAGATTGCCTTGAAAAGACTGTATAGATTGCATTGACCTGTAAAAGCTATGAATAAATCTACAAACGTTTCCAGACTATTCAATGTAAACACCTGCAGATATTGAGAGATGGGTGGTGATTTTGTTATCTCTTTTTTATTGATATTATTATATTTTTATTTATTTTAGAAAAGTGCTTGAGGCCTTTAAAGAAATGAAAACTATGTAGATATCTCCTTAAACATTTAATAAAATAACCCATTATGTCATTATCTAAGATCAGGGAAATCTCACCACAGCTAAATGATTTCACCTTCTAACTCAGATGCCAAGTCAAGACAAAACCTGTAAGAGCAACAGGCTGCAACAGATTTCCAAATACTTTTGATAAGGCTAACAGTGATCAAATTCAGAATTAAGTCTATCTCGATTTTTGAATTTTTGTAGCTGCAGAAATGGTTGGCATTTCCTGGCTTTGCGCAGAACAATTCTACCCTAAACTAATAAATATGTATAAAGTTTTAGATAAGTGCAGGGATGTCTCTCAACCCCACAAAAAAAAAAGCATACATTTAAGGACAACAAGAAGGCCTTCTTCAAATACATCAATAGCAAAAGGAAGACTAGGGAAAATGTGGGCCCGCTGCTGAATGGGGCGGGTGCCCTGGTGACGAAGGATACAGAGAAGGCAGAGTTATTGAATGCTGCCTTTGCTTCAGTCTTCACTGCTAAGGCCAGTCCTCAGGAATTCCAGACCTTGGAGACAAGAGAGGAAGGCTGGAGAAAGGAAGACTCTCCCTTGGTGGAGGAGGATCGGGTTAGAGATCTTTTGTCCAAACTTGACATCCGTAAATCCATGGGCCCCGATGGGATGCACCCATGAGTGCTGAGGGAGGTGGCGGATGTTATCGCTAGGCCACTCTCCACCATCTTGGAAAGGTCCTGGAGATCAGGAGAGGTGCCTGAGGACTGGAAGAAAGCCAATGTCACGCCAGTCTTCCAAAAGGGTAAGAAGGAGGAGCCAGGGAACTACAGGCCTGCCAGCCTCACCTCCATCCCTGGAAAGGTGATGGAACAGCTCCTCCTGGAGGTCCTCACTAAGCACGTGGAGGGCAAGAAGGTGATCAGGAGTAGTCAGCACGGATTCACCAAAGGGAAATCATGCTTGACCAATCTGATAGCCTTCTCTGACGGAATGACTGGCTGGGGAGATGAGGGGAGAGCAGTGGATGTTGTCTCCCTGGACTTGAGCAAGGCTTTTGACACTGTCTCCCATCACATCCTCCGAGGTAAGCTCAGGAAGTGTGGGCTAGATGAGTGGACAGTGAGGTGGATTGAGAACTGGCTGGATGGTCGAGCTCAGAGGGTTGTGGTGAATGGCGCAGAGTCAAGTTGGAGGCCTGTGGCTAGTGGTGTCCCCCAGGGGTCAGGCCTGGGTCCAGTCTCGTTCAACGTATTCATCGATGACCTGGAGGAAGGCACAGAGTGCACCCTCAGCAAGTTTGCTGATGAGACTAAACTGGGGGGAGAGGCTAACACACCAGAAGACTGTGCTGCCCTTCAGAGGGACCTGGACAGGCTGGAGAGCTGGGCGGAGAGGAACCTCCTGAAGTTCAACAAAGGCAAGTGCAAGGTCCTGCACCTAGGCAGGAATAATCCCATGCACCAGGACAGGCTGGGGGCTGAGCTGCTGGAAAGTAGCTCTGCCGAGAAGGACCTGGGAGTGCTGGTGGACAACAAGTGAAGCACGAGCCAGCAGCGTGCCCTTGTGGCCAAGAAGGCCAATGGTCTCCTGGGGTGCGTTAGGCAGAGTGTTGCCAGCAGGTGGAGGGAGGTGATCCTGCCCCTCTCCTCAGCCCTGGGGAGGCCTCACCTGGAGGACTGTGTCCAGTGCTGGGCTCCCCAGTACAAGAGAGACATGGCACTCCTGGAGAGAGTCCAGCGGAGGGCTACCAAGATGATTAGAGGGCTGGAGCACCTCTCCTAGGAAGAAAGACTGCAAGAGCTGGGCCTGTTCAGCCTGGAGAAGGGAAGGTTGAGAGGCGATCTCATCAACGTGTACAAGTATCTGAAGGGGGAGTGTCAAGAGGATGAGGCCAGCCTCTTCTCCGTGGTGCCCCGCAACAGGACAAGAGGCAATGGGCAGAAACTGAACCACAGGAAGTTCCATCTGAACCTGAGAAAAAACTTCTTCACTGTGAGGGTGACTGAGCATTGGAACAGGTTGCCCAGAGAGGTAGTGGAGTCTCCTTCCCTGGAGATATTCAAAACCCGTCTGGATGTGATCCTGGGCAATATGCTCTAGGTGACCCTGCTTGACCAGGGAGGTTGGACTAGATGATCTCCAGAGGTCCCTTCCAACCTAAACGATTCTGTGATTCTGTGATTCTGTTTGATTCTGTGAAGAGGAAGCTGCTTTTGGCCTGTGCTATCATAGATTCCTACTAGCCAATAAATGCATTGCAAATATTGCCAAATAACAGAATGACAGGCAACATTCAGTTCAGGAAAAGAACAGTGAATATGACAGCGATAGATTTACACTAGGCTGTAAGCAGGAACAATAAGCAAACATCCAAGAACAAATACCATTTTTACCCACTATTGAACTTGGAACAGTCTAGGCCAATGTGATTCAAAAGCATGTCTGATATAAACGCCATTTATTATCATTGTGCAGAGAGATGCTACTTTCCCTACAAAACCTTACATGTACTGTTCACTATATAGATGGATTCATCAACATTCTTTTCATAAATTAGCTAATTATGATTAGGAATGTTTGGTGACCTTAACAAAGCTAACCATTCCTCCAGCCTGCTTTTCGTGCATGCGGCTCAGAGTGCAACAGGAACAGTATAGTCACAGATAATGGAAACAGACTGGAGTAACTAGGCAGAAGCATGGCTAAATAGTTTTTAAATGAGATTGGAAGAGTGGGAGGGAAGAGATGTGATAAAGGTAATCTCGGAGAGAGTGCATAGCAGAGTGGGGTGCAGAAGTGAACAGCTCTTGCAAGTTGAGATAAAGAATAGGAAAGAAATGTTTCATCCTCACAGACTGAGTGAGGATTAACTGTGAAAGTGCTGGTGTTACCTGCTTTCGGAACACTGCCAATAATTCTTTCATTTTCTTCTTTTTTCCTAGCCTTTCTACCCTATATGATGCTATATTCTTTTCACCTTCAGAATCAAACAAAATCCATAATCCTTGTTCAATAGCATAACTCAAGCTTCTCATGGGGATGTAAACCAACATTATGTATCTATGTGGCAGAGAATTTAGACCCTCTCCCCAGCCAAGAAAGAATTAGCCAGTCACTAGAGCCCTAATTAGCTCTTCTTTGCCCTGTCACACAGGCAAGGTCAGTGAAAAACTTTCAAAAAGAGAAAGTCTGAGTCAGAAGTGTGTTGTTTTGGGAAGAACCCAGATTTCTGCTTCTCAGCTTTCTGAGGCAGCCTTCGTGAGGTGCGAGACCTTCTCCTACTCTTACAGTGAGATTCATCTCCCACTTAGGATCCCCATAGTAATCAGCGCTTCCCGAGGGTCAGTAATCTCTGTCCAAACATCTTAGTTAAGCGCGAGAAATCTCCCTCTAGAGATTCCAGTCACTTGCTGTAAATTAGGGAGGGAATAGACTCTGTTCTTGGAGCCATTCAAAACCTGACTGGACATGGCCCTGAGCAAACTACCCTAGTGGACCCTGCTTTGAGCAGGTGGGTTGGACTAAGTGATCTCCAGGGGTCCCTTCCAACCTTAACTATTCCGTGATTCTGTGATTCTGTGAACCTCAAGCAACTCTCCTGGGCCAGGTGGCCATGTTTTAAATAGCTAAAGTTGAATGAGATGAGTTTCAGCCTTGGAGATTGTGGCAGCTCCTAAAGAAGAAAGTGTCCTATAAAGAAAATTGCTAAATAAGACATTAAAGCTGAGCTGGTCATTGACCATCAGCCTGAGCTGTGCTTCAGCCTGCTAAAGTGTCTTAGGGAAGAGGGGCTAGCAGAACAGTTGCAAGTAGTTGTTTTCCTTCCAGTGTCCTCAATCTTCCTTTTTCCCAGTTTCCAAGACTGCTGAAATGAAGAACTAGGGTACCACTGCCTTTCTGAGAAAGAGTTGATCTGACATGCATAACAATAAATAGAAATGCCTGGACACATCAGACCTGAAGGGAGTGTTGTAGGCAGCCACCATCAATGACACCAAGAAAATTAGGTATCTTCCAAACTTGTCAGAATTGGCTTTAAAGACAGGTGACAAAGTGCCTATCCTGGAAAGAAGGGCAGGAGAATCTACATTTACAGACATGAAATACGTATTATTTTGTCTATAATTATTTCATGTCAAAAAAATGGTAGTTTTCATGGTTCGTGGAAGTTTTCCAGATGCTTAACAATGGCGAGGTTCTGCTCTGAATATCTGTAGCACTCAGCAGTGTGGATTGCAACGTCAAGAAAGCATAAGTCACTGAAAGACATGCTGTGGCACAGGGCAGCTCCCATGGCAGTGAGTAGGGAACGCCAAGGGGCCCCACAATCTCCTCCCTGTTGTGCAGCAGGCAGCACTCCCTGCTACATGGTGCTAAAACAAGGTCCTAAAAGCTCTGAAGTCCTTCTTCCCTTGTAAGTGCTATACAGAAGTCCGGAGAGGCAAGCAGCAAAGCACACTCTGGTCTCTTCAAGGAAAGAGACTAAATCTAGGACTGGTTCCCCTTACAAAGAAGGGAGTTGAAGGACCATGAAGACTTGGAAGGGAAAGAGATTAGTTAATAAAAGAACTGGAGTAGTGATTGTATGTGTTACTGTTTCATGAAGAGATGGCAGAACTTCTGAGCTAGCTCTGGAACTTCAGCTCTTGCTGAAGTTTGGGTTTGTCAAAAGTGACACAATTTTGTGAGTCCTTCTTATAAAATCAAAGTGGCACAATGCATGGTGAGATCAGTTGATGTAGCAAATTCCACTGTTATCAAATCTTATAAGATTTTCAGATCCAATTATACTTGAAAGTAGAATCTTCCTAAGTCTTTAGCTTCAAGGTGGAAACTGTCTTAAACTCCTTTTTTCACTCAAAATTAGAAGTCATTTGGATTTTATATCAAAGCTTAGCTGCTTCTCTGGTGCAATACTTGCTGCATTCCTATGTTTAAATGGCCACATAGAGTTTGGAAATGCTTCTCAGTACTTTAATATTTTATATAAGAGAAAAAAACCTTATGTGGAACAAATTTGAGTTATTTATTTTAAGCTTAATATCAGCTTTTTAAATCTTACACTGAAAAACAAGTGATGACTATTACAGAGTGTGGTAAGGCATAAGATGTTATATCAGAAAATCTAGTCTTGCATAGTACATATTACACGGTAATAGATGATCATAAATGCCAGAAGAAAAATATCACTGTGCCACTTTCAGGGTATTTGCTAGGTAACAAGACTGATTTCATTGAAATGTGTAGTCAGAGCTGTTTGGTGAAAGGATTGAAGAGCTCACCTTTATCTCCAGTATAAAAAAGTTCGTTGTTCACTCTTTGTTTTCTGTGTATCCTTTTTGAACAACAACAAAAATATTCTTCTATCTGCAGAATTTGAAAGGATAAGCAGACTCTTTGGTAGCTTAAATTTTCCTACAATTTCTCTTAGTACTATCATCTAGGGGAAAACTAAATTGTTTCCAGAAAGGTGGCTGTTTCTGCTTTCTGTTTCAAAACCAGCACTTCTAATAAAATTTGGACAGGAACCTGTACAAGGATGAAAGATCCTCATAAATTTATTTTCAAAGGCGATGTACACTATGATACAGCATTCACAGCTCAGCACAGAGAAGCTGGCCTTCGGAGACTGAATGTAAATCTTGTGGAAAAGCTGAGGCTCAATAACGCAAACTTCCAGACTGACAAGCCCAAACAGTAGATAAATAATCCAGCAAACCTAGATTCCTCATATTCACCTTCTGGGTTTGGAGCTTCCAGATTACACTCATTTTAAGTTTTCCTTTGTTACCTTAAGGGGCTAAGGCTTGTTTTATAACAGAGAAGAGAACACCAAAATTGACATGTAGCATGAGAATTCCAGCAGCTGCTGCTTGCATGAAAACATAATCAGTCTTGAAACCAGAATAAACCCAGAAGGCTTTACAGGTCACTTTATAGCTGCCTGTCAGATAAGAACCCTTTTCTTCCTTTTGAACAGTACTTGTAAGGCCTGATGTAATTACAGTTCTTGTATTCAGAGAGTCCTTGAGTTTTGCCAGCTTTGGCAGATCATGACATTTTTGGTGCCCTGTCAAACCTTATTTGTGAAGCCTATACAAATCCAAGTATTACCAGTGTTTCAGTCTCATCGAGAAACTTTGGTTACTTCTCTCGTGTTTATGCATGCTTTGGATACCGGGACAAGGCTACTGAGGACACAGGCATGGTTCTGGCTCCCTCCTCTGCTTACCATGGGCTTTTGTAAGCAGAGGCAGGAGAAAAGGGTTTAACCAACACTACTACCACAAGAGAGGAGGAGGGAGCAGGATTAGCCTAGCACTTAGGCAGTTCTGCTATGCATTTTCTATTCTTATCCTAATATCATCACATCAGTCTGCTCTGAAATGCAGAGGAACAGAGATGAGAAAAGCTGCTGCAGCTGTTGTCCTAGCCTGGTTTTGTTTTCCATTAATGAAGTCTTCCAAGGGCCATTTCTCATTATATATAGCTGAAAGCTAGTGCTATGCTGTCATGTGCAGTGTGCATGGGTAAAGGGTTGGAAAAAAAGAGATAAAACATATATAGATTCATATGCATATAGATTACATTAAACAGAAAACATATATAGATTATATACATACATATATATGAAATTTATTGAGACCAGTCTGATGATTATGGAGCTAACTGACTAGTAGGGCAGCTTTTCTCATTCTGTGCTGGAGAAAAAGACATAGACTCACAGAATCACAGAATGGTTTAGGTTGGAAGGGACCTCTGGAGATCATCTAGTCCAACCTCCCTGCTCAAGCAGGGTCCTCTAGAGCATATTGCCCAGGATCACGTCCAGACGGGTTTTGAATATCTCCAGGGAAGGAGACTCCACTACCTCTCTGGGCAACCTGTTCCAATGCTCAGTCACCCTCACAGTGAAGAAGTTTTTTCTCAGGTTCAGATGGAACTTCCTGTGGTTCAGTTTCTGCCCATTGCCTCTTGTCCTGTTGCGGGGCACCACGGAGAAGAGGCTGGCCTCATCCTCTTGACACTCCCCCTTCAGATACTTGTACACGTTGATGAGATCGCCTCTCAACCTTCCCTTCTCCAGGCTGAACAGGCCCAGCTCTTGCAGTCTTTCTTCCTAGGAGAGGTGCTCCAGCCCTCTAATCATCTTGGTAGCCCTCCGCTGGACTCTCTCCAGGAGTGCCATGTCTCTCTTGTACTGGGGAGCCCAGCACTGGACACAGTCCTCCAGGTGAGGCCTCCCCAGGGCTGAGGAGAGGGGCAGGATCACCTCCCTCCACCTGCTGGCAACACTCTGCCTGATGCACCCCAGGAGACCATTGGCCTTCTTGGCCACAAGGGCACGCTGCTGGCTCATGTTTAACTTGTTGTCCACCAACACTCCCAGGTCCTTCTCGGCAGAGCTACTTTCCAGCAGCTCAGCCCCCAGCCTGTCCTGGTGTATGGGATTATTCCTGCCTAGGTGCAGGACCTTGCACTTGCCTTTGTTGAACTTCAGGAGGTTCCTCTCCGCCCAGCTCTCCAGCCTGTCCAGGTCCCTCTGAAGGGCAGCACAGTCTTCTGGTGTGTTAGCCTCTCCCCCCAGTTTAGTATCATCAGCCAACTTGCTGAGGGTGCACTCTGTGCCTTCCTCCAGGTCATTGATGAATATCTTGAACGAGACTGGACCCAGGCCTGACCCCTGGGGGACACCACTAGCCACAGGCCTCCAACTTGACTCTGCGCCATTCACCACAACCCTCTGAGCTCGACCATCCAGCCAGTTCTCAATCCACCTCACTGTCCACTCATCCAACCCACACTTCCTGAGTTTACCTAGGAGGATGTGGTGGGAGAGAGCGTCCAAAGCCTTGCTGAAGTCCAGACGGTTAACATCCACTGCTCTCCCCTCATCTCCCCAGCCAGTCATTCCATCAGAGAAGGCTATCAGATTGGTCAAGCATGATTTCCCTTTGGTGAATCCGTGCTGACTACTCCTGATCACCTTCTTGTCCTCCAGATGCTTAGAGAGGACCTGCAGGAGGAGCTGTTCCATCACCTTTCCAGGGATGGAGGTGAGGCTGACAGGCCTGTAGTTTCCTGGCTCCTCCTTCTTGCCCTTTTTGGAAGACTGGCGTGACACTGGCTTTCTTCCAGTGCTCAGGCACCTCTCCTGATCTCCAGGACCTTTCCAAGATGGTGGAGAGTGGCCTAGCGATAACATCCGCCACCTCCCTCAGCACTCGTGGGTGCATCCCATCGGGGCCCATGGATTTATGGATGTCAAGTTTGGACAAAAGATCTCTAACCTGATCCTCCTCCACCAAGGGAGAGTCTTCCTTTCTCCAGCCTTCCTCTCTTGTCTCCAAGGTCTGGAATTCCTGAGGACTGGCCTTAGCAGTGAAGGCTGAAGCAAAGGCAGCATTCAATAACTCTGCCTTCTCTATATGCTTCGTCACCAGGGCACCCACCCCACTCAGCAACGGGCCCACGTTTTCCCTAGTCTTCCTTTTGCTGTTGATGTATTTGAAGGAGCCCTTCTTGTTGTCCTTGACATCCCTTGCCAGATTTAATTCCAACTGGGCCTTAGTCTTCCTTGTCGCATCCCTGCACATTCTGACAACGTCCCTGTCATATGTCCCTGACATAGCTTTAATTCTCCCCCACACCAGCCAGCAGAGCAGGAGTGTTACAGAGTGATGACTGCATGTCATATTTTATAAAAAGGATTAGCAAAGGACATGTTCCCCTCCTCCCCAGAGCATCTTGGAAGAAAATCTGTTTCCTAGAGCACTCCCTGAGGCATCGATTTAAGTTCAAGAATTTATTATGAAAATACCGCTGAGATCTAAGGCAAAACTCTGTGTTATCACTCATTAAAAATGACTTTGCACATCTTGGCTGACTTCAGATGTGACAATGCTTAGCAACTGGATGAGCAATATATGAACCCTTACTTCCATTTAGTTATGCCAATGCCCCTATATTTCTAAAATTGCCTTCATTTTAGCCTTGTTGGGAAGAGCCAACATTTCAGTGTGGGGATGAAGCTGTAGAAGTTTCTTTATACTTAAATTTCAGGTTCTGATTTAGCCAGAGCAAAATTTTTGGCAAGAAA
Organism: Struthio camelus; assembly: GCF_040807025.1. Classification (NCBI taxonomy): domain Eukaryota; kingdom Metazoa; phylum Chordata; class Aves; order Struthioniformes; family Struthionidae; genus Struthio; species Struthio camelus. The sequence continues at coordinate 206,706,991 of NC_090942.1, forward strand.
GAGTTTTGTCTAAATTCCTCATTAAAAGCTCAGAGAAGCTTTTCCTATTGGATGAAAGTTGCAGGCATAATTTTTTCTAAGGCCTAAGAAAAAAAAGTAAAAAGCATATCTCCTCTGTGTGGGTGTTTTTACCCGGACACTAGGATGGTAAAAAGAGACATTATTAGTACTGGAAAACCCCTACTGTACCCCTCAAGGAAATAGAGCTCCTTTTCTCCATATAATGCACAAAATATTTACAGTGCCATCCCCAGTGGTACCCTTGAAATTTAACAGATCTTGAAGTCAGGTTATGCAGAGTACTGAAGCCCAGTGGAGTTGAGTACTCTCAACACATTACCTATGAAGTATACCCATCAAGACTGGGTCTTTGGAAACAAATTCAACCCTGTCTTCCATGACAAGCAGAAAATTTGGTTCTGCTGCACGAAGGAGGAGTACCTGCAGAAAAGTGAGATAGGGCTGTATGAAGACCTTACTCTGCTCCCACCACTGAAGTAACAGCGTGAGAGAGTTAGGAGAAACCTGTTCACATCTGGGGCTCCATTATGTGTCTTTGAAAAAAGATTCACCCCTCCTGTTTCTCAGTGTTCCTCACTCAGCTCACAGGTTGGTAGTAGCAATAAGGTGTGACCTGGTCATTAGAGACCAAACTATTTAAAGTGACTGAGATTGAATTAGCCATATCATTAGACTGGACTACAGCAAGGGAAGGGAAGAAGGGAATGTAACTGACCGTAAGGGAAAGGGAGATAAAGGGATATGTCCTACATTTTCTAGCTATGGATACTGTGTTTTTTTCTTAGATATAATTTGTTTACGTAAGCACAAACTGGCTGCTTCAGGGAATATTTTCATCCAGGCAGAGCAAGGCGGAGTGATAAGCCCCATGGCTGGAGAGATAACTAGAAAGTCAGCAAAAGACAGCAGTTCAGTTTTGTACCAGTAGAATGTTTTCTGAGAAAGTTTTTGATGCAAAATTATAAAACATCTTCAAGTTTTTTTTTTCTCAAAGCCTGTATGCACAATGCAACTAGATCCTGAAATGTCCTGTCTTCCTTTTCTAGCTAACCTCAACACAAATTCATTATCATTAAGTAGAGAGAGCAGAAAAGATGGATTCAGGAGTAGAAACTGAAATGCCTTTTTTGTTGTTATTTAGTCTTCTTCATACATCACTAAACTATATTATGATATGTCAATATACAAATGAATAATAGACTGATGTTCCAGTTTGGAAATTATTATGAAATTTCCAGAAATATTCAAAGAACTCTAAATAAATTAGTTCATCTCTCTCCACATCTCCCATGAAATAGAGAAAAATAGGAACAAATAGGGATAAAACTATTTATACCATGCTGATGAGAGACAGCAACCATTTCTTGATCCTGTGGGGAGAACTGAAGAAACCTTCCTTTAACTCTGAATTGAGTTCATAATGAGAAAAAGCTCCACAGGGAAAAAGGTATCTTCAAAGGGTTTCATGAGGCTAGGTCCCTTAATGGGGCCATGGTTGCCACTCTGGAGACCAACATTTCTGCTGTGAGTCATTAGACACAACAAGATGTTTACAGACTTTGCCTGCCAGCCTCAAAAAGTCTTATTTGCCACTGTAGATTCATTTGAAATAAACTGTAAAAAGCTACATATAGAAGAACATCACCAATACGACCACCTGTCTTTCTAGGCCTCCCATTCTGCAGAGAGAAAATATCTTCCACCTGAAAATTGTAAGACATAAAACAGCAACAACCCTATATCTGTGATAGGTTCCTTGCTGAGTCCGTTCCCTCGGACTTGCTCTGCTTTGTTCATCCCCAGTATCTTTAAGCTGCTTTAGCATACAGCAGGCTGACTGCTCTCTTGAATCTAAATAGCCCACAAACTCCGAGACAAGACCCGGTCTGCTACAGCCATGAAAAGAGTTTATTCTGATGCCTCAACAACTACGGTTGGAAGCCATGCCAACCCATAAGATTGACTGGGAAAACATCTACTGTGGAGAACATCCCTCAGGAAAAAGCAAACTTGTCTTTAGAAAATGAAGATATGGTGTGAAATGAGATCTAGGGATATTTCCTCTTATTTCCTCAGAAGCTGCTCACTCTAGTCCCTCTGCAGAAGGTTCATGCCGTGAATACCACACAGATCTCTCCCTTTTTCTGCCATCCTCCTCTTTTTAGGATTCAATTTGTTGAATCCATTATAGGATGCAGAAGACCTAGTAGAAATGTCTTCTAGCTGACATCGAAAGACAACAGTAGAAGAATCTGTAATCTAAATGTAACACTGACAGAAAAGATTTAGCAATCTTGGATTCACTCACCTCTCCTTTACTAGAACCAGCATTATGCACCAGGCTTGATAAAAAGGGTGAAAGAAATCCTGGTTAGCATGGCACTAGCAGAGGAAGTTAGGAGTGCAACCAGAGCTCTGTGTCTGAGGCTGTGAGAGAAGCTGGGTTGGGGACATCAGCAAACTGGAGCTTGGGTCTCATTGGACCCTTGCTGAGGGGGGACAGATTGATATGGAACCGCTACTTTGAATTTGTTCTTTGGGACTCATGGTTATTCTGGAGTTAGTCAACTGCAGTTGATACTCTGTGTGAGGAGGGTCGGAGTAACAACATAAAAATATTTTCATTTGTTTCATCTAATTGGTAACTTAACAGTGTTTTGTCATCACTGGGACAATGTGGCTCATCATGTGGGAGTCTAGACAGATGTAATTCAGAAAAAAACCTTAGAAATTTGAGGAATTAATTCCCTTTTGAGCTGAAGGATAATTAGATAACAGAGCCTGTAGTTAAGATAAACACTACATATCTTCTTCCCTTGGCATTTCTACACAATAGCTTAAGGAGCTTTCCTGTTTGCCAGTTTCTGTGAACACCATACTTAGATTCATGATACTTCATGTTCTGTGCATAGGGAGACCAAGTTCCTAAATGGGGATAATTGTGCGTAGCCTTAGTGGTTGATGGTTGAAGTGGAGTGGAGTGATGCAAAGCTGAAGAACCTCATCAAATTTATCTTGCAGTTTGGAAAAGTCACAGATGGGCTGGAAGATCTGGTCCACAGATTTCAAAAAAAAGGTCCTTATTTTGAGCATATGAGTTTTGGCTAAATTTTGGTGTAAACTCCGGTGGAAACTTTGGTGGAAAACAGACATGTTTCTGATGGGAACCAGCAAATTTGCATATGGCTGGAGAAGAACAAGAGTGAGATAAAGATCAGTGACCTGGAATGTGGAAGGTCTAGCGTTTGCTGAACTGGAGAAAGACAAGGGAAGACCTTTCAGAATATGCCTCGTGCTGTAGAAGCTCCTGCAACTTCCCTGCTTAGTTGCCGCTGTGTGCATGTGTTCATCGCTGTGAGCTGCTTTCTCCCCAACCTTCTTTGGGAGACAGGGAGGAAGGGAAGTGGTGGCCTTTAGAAGCATTTGGAACTAAAACTCACTTTACCTGTCTCTCCTAAACTGTTTTGTCTAAGTGTGACAGGTTAAACACGTTGTAAATATCACAAAAACACATTGCAAAATGAAATGTACTTTCCAAAATGCAAGAACAGAAGCTAGGTAGTAAACTAGCAAATGAGTAAGAATTTTTTAGGTTATGGAGAGAAGTCAACTTTCCTGGTTTCTTATAGAGCTGTATTTATCATCAAGCTTTTTCCTTTTTCCTTTTTTCCTTTTTTTTTCTTTTTTTGAAAATATAATACAAATATAATATAAAAAATATAATTCCATGGAGCAGCTGCTTGCCACTTTTCTTGCAGTCTAAATTTTTTGGAATGCACACACACTAAACTACAGGCTTGCCAAACTGGTCAGAGTGGAAGTGGCTTGCATGATGGTTTGCATGATGTTGCATTGCTTAGTTCAAAAATGTTCATATATCCACAGGAAAAGAGGGGGAAAATGGGTTCACTTTCTCCTATCATATAAGAATAAGCAGCCTGGAATAGCAGATTATGGCCGGGGATGCTACTTGGATGCCTGTAACTCTCCATCAAAACATTCTCATTAAATTTTCCAGTGCACCAAATTTTGCCACTCATCAGTTACTGGAACAGAGATTTTAAAAGAAGCTTGTCCCTGGCACTTGGAGTTTGTCTGAAATCACCAGAAAATCTGTTTTTTGAGAAGGAGATGAGAGGAAAAATATGTTATCAGCCTCTGCTAAAAAGCTCTGGCAAGCTTTTTGAAATTCGCTTTCAGCCTTATGGTGAAAGTGATGAGGTTTTTGTGCCCTACGTCTGCCCACATTTGGCCACACTTTCCAGCTTTCTGGCTAATATGGGATTTCTAAAAAGGTGGCAGTAGGATATTCAGTGCAGTTATTGCAGTCACCACTTCAGTCAGGGAGAAAGGGGAAACTGCTAGAAAGGTGCGTTATGGAACAGCTCCCTCAACAGTGCAGCAAAGAAGTGGTGGCCTGCGTTTCTGACAGACTTTCTACTGCTGAAACAGTCCGAGCACTTCCAAAAAGTTTCCATGTTGATTTCTTCCACATGCTGCTAAGCAGCACTTCTGGCCACTAACTCAGTTACAGAATAGGTGTTATTTGTTTGTTTTTTTCCGCATTCTTTTGCTACTGAAGAGAAGGCAAATTAACCACAACATACTGCAGGTCTTCTGTGTTACTTATCTATGCCCTAGAACTTCATCCTTTATCACAAATATCTTTTTTTTACCTCGAATACATGAAACGTTTCGGTCTCCATTGTATCTTTGAAGACAGATTTCCTCTTCTCTATAGTAAAATGCTAAATCCACTAGAGAAGGCATCTATCCTACTCTGTCTTTATCATATGAGAATCCTTCCAGTTTCATTTGGCTTTGTAATTCATTCTTCTTTCCTTCCTGCACCACTTCATTGCTGGTTAAGGTCCAAACAGAGCTCTGTCATTGAAATCTTACTCCAAGTGTATGTTTCTGTATGGAAAAGTATTTCCAAGTTCAAGACCTACAATATTTATCATAATTCTTTCTGATTCCAGTAGGAAAAGCCGTTTTTCATCCAGATGCTTCCCTTGCCCTTTAACAACTCTAATATTGCAAAGCTGTGGTCTGAGGTTCCTCTAAGATTCCTGTTATCCAATACAGACTCTACTGATCTTTCAGTTATGTAAGTTGAAAAAATAATCCTAATGATCTATAAACTGACAAATTAGAGATTAATGGATGCATCTTAAGGACTGATGACCATTCTCACATAACGATGTTCCTTTAAACTCCGAGGTGATGGCACCAGACAAGACTGTGACAATAGCTGTCACCTGTCCTATTGCCACAGGCTGCAACCAGCTTTTGTCTATTTCCTATTGCTGTGCAGCATATCAGAGAAGTAGCTTTGCATCTGGCTTCCCACATTGCTATTAGAGGCTGCTGCATTTCAGTAGGAGGGAACTGTGATGCCTGCCTGTGTACAGCTTGCAACATGCTTTGGTTTGGAGAGTGCTGTGTTAACATAAAATAATACTACTGTACCAGAACCCAACAATATTCAGCTCTCCTCAGATCCATCATGTTAATTTAGAAATTCAGCAAGGAAATTAATAAGCCATCAGCAAGATTGAAAATAGAGCTTATTTACAGAACTCCAGCAGTATTCACGGGCTGAGGTTTATCACATCCCCTAAGGCCAGAGAAGGATTGATCTATACTGTACTTTTCTAATGACTCTTTGTCAAATCTGACTCCCATAGCAGAGGTATTAGGACTAACATTTTTATGGTAGATTATTCCATAGTTTGATAGATCTCCCATTCAGTCATATTCTCCTGTTATTCCGATTCATCTTTCCTCTGCTCAGTTCTGTTATTCAGCTGTTTCTCAGTTGCGACTTCACTATAATTTAAAAAAAAATGTTGCCTCTGCTTTTCCACTGAAAATATTATGGAAGCTTATCTTTAATATAACACACTTTCCTATAAAGCTAACTTGGAGAATAACTGAATGAACAGAGCAATTTCACTTTGTGTTTCAAGGCTAACAAGTTCGGGCAGTGGATGTCATAGTTAAGGCACTTCCGCTGAGAATGGACTTCCACTGAGAATACATCAGCAAATGTTATGTGAATAAATGAAGGAGCGGTTATACTTTATGTAGCTTGGATCCAACACATATGAGGTTTTCCAATGTCAGACTTATTTGAATAACAGTGTAACTTGCGATGTGTTAAGTGCTTTTTAATGCACAGCTCCCATGACAGCAAGGACTTCTCCTCTAGTGGTCTCTAAGGAAGCAAAAGGGCATGACAGATAGCTGTGGGTGACTTTTCCAGGTATTTGAGCAACTACATTGCCGTTAAAGATTTCTATGATAGGAAAAACAAGAATAATCCAAGAATAACCAGAAGCTTCATGCGGATGGCTGAACTCTGACAACCCTCATTACGGGAAAGGTTAAACAATGAGAAGCAAAGCTCTGCTGATGTCCCCAAACTCCACCCACCTGAAAACATGCTTCTTTCTTTCCTGCACTACTCACAAGCAAGGAGATGCAATCCACAATGGTGCAAACAGAAACAAGAGCAGTAACTAATAGCTGCCCATCAGTGCTGATGATCTGCTCTTAACAGTCTCAGCAGCATTATCCCTCACCAACACAGATGAAAGCATTTCAGAGTCAGACTCACAGGCTCCTACTCGGTACATTCTTGAAATATACTAGGATACTATTAGCCATAAAAAATTTTGTAACCCGTTATGTTATATTGTTTTACTCAAGTTCAGCAGGCTCCTATGCTGACTGAGACTGGGCTGAACGTGGCTAAGCTGAGGGGAAGCCCTCCCTGTCCCAGTTAAGGGCCTGGGTTTTAAGTTCAACCTTATGTTGAGCTTTTGGAAGAAGGAAGTGCTACACTGAGACATTATACAGCATACATAATGGAAATAAAATACATCAAAAATTAGCTTTCAAACAGTAGCCAAACAGACCAAGAATGTATTAGAATGGAAGGGAAAATTTAATTAAAAGCAGATGGCATTTGATAAATTGAATATAGAAAAATGAAATGAGATGTCATGATGAAATGGCAGCAATCATATTATATGCAGAGAGGACATGCCAAATTGAGTATGATAAATATTGAACTGAGTAGACTGCACTAAAACACAGCTGATGATGAGCATGGTATAAATTAAGGAAAAGGACAGACAGGATGCAGGTAAACTATTATGGATATGCAGGCTTGATATACAAAGGCACAGATTTGTCATGAACATCTACCTATAGGTATAGGTCGATCTATGTGGTGTATCACATGTATGGAAAATGGAGATTCTGTTGAAAAAATCTGAACTGAATGCTGCATATCTACCTTACGCTTCCACAAGAATTTTATTTTTAAATCTTTTGTATATCCAAATGAAGCCTAAACATGATAAACTGAGTCTATGATTTATTGCAGAAATTGGATCTATCCACCTGCACTAAAGATCATTGCACAGTTTGATGGCAAGGTCATCAATCTCATTACTCACTTGGTTTTCATGGAAAGGCTTATTGAAGATGTTTTTCTAACTTCTTTACAAAACACACATGAGAATTTATCTGAGAAGAAGGAGCTACATTAACAGTTGCAGAAACTGCAGAAGCAAAAGCAAAACAAAAACAAAAATAAAAAAAAACATTCCCAGTGGCCTTCTTAAGAAATGACAATCTTGTTGTCAAGAAAAAAGGCTTTTTGTGAAGAAAACATTTTTTTCCTACAAAAATGAGATGAAGGAAGTTTGACATCTACTGCTAGTATGGCACCAGTGTAGCCTATGTCATATTTTCATGCTCTCTTTCAATGTTCATAGAAGGGGTGTTTTCCTGTTCACAAAGGTTTTACAAAACTTCGCCTCCTCTGACATGCGATACAGTCTGTAGTGTGCAGATATGTTGGTATGGCCTTTGCACACAGACCTGTGGTCCAATAAGGCCATCTCTGAGCCAGATCTGACTTGGCTGCAGCTAGGAAATTTCAAAATCTCTTGGGGAATTTTTTTGCTCAAGATTTGAAGATCATCGTTTGGGAGCAAAACATATGTAACATATTGGAAGATAAACGTTGTTAAAGCCGAAACATGAGAAAACTATTTCAAACATCAGACGTTACAGAGAAAAAGTTCATTGATTTTTTCCCTTTTTTTCTTTTTCTTGATGCTTTGAAAACTGACAGAATAAGGGCACATGTGAGGTATCTCTAGGTCAGATTCTCCCTGGAGTAAAAGTTTATTTTATTATGGAGGTCACAGGTGCTATGATAATCAGTGGAGAGTTTGCCCTACTGTTTTTTAATATACAGACCTTTGTGTCCTGAATCCCCCTGAATCCCCTGCCTTGACAGTTGTTAGAATTGTAATCTGAGATTTAATAAACTTTATTTCTACTTAGACATCAATCTCCACGGTGCAGTTGTCACTCCAGCATTAGGTAACAACACAGATCAAGCTGCAAATACAAAAAAAAGTTACTAACCGAGGCTGCTTTCATGTGGGAATCTGCCGCCACTCCAAGAGAGACAACAGAATGAGCACATTATAATGCATGAGGCCAGATCAATCTGCACTGATGAAAGGGGCATAATTAGTGTCACCTTCTCACTGTAATGCTTAATAAAAATAGATAATAAAGCATATGGAGTGCAATTGTAGCAAAATACTGGTTAAAATGAATTTGATAATAAAAAGGCTCTGTCAGCTTTCTTGAATCAAGTGCCAGTCTCGAGCAATCAAGAAGAATTTCCCAAGAGCTTGCTTAATAAAGGAACAAAAAGTCACATTTACCTCACGTGGCTCATTCGCCCCAGCTCCTGTGGGTAGTTGCTTTTGTATTCAGAGCGCACAGGGACGCCTTTCAGTCCCTGTGGAACAATATGCACTCTCCAACCTTCCCTTTGTCAGGGAATCCATTGTCAGGAAGAATTGCTTCTGCTGACCAAAGAGAATGGGAAATAAAGGGGAAAAATCCCTGATGGTTGAAGTAGCTAGGGGTGCGAAGGTAGGAGCAGAACCACTTCTTGTTGGATGTTCAGGAGAAGCTTAAGAAAGCTCCTAAATAAGGATAAGGAGAGAGAGAGGGGTGTTTCTCTTGGCATGTCACTTATGGAGGGTGGTGTACATAAGTGAAAACATGGGGCAGTGTGCAGCTGAAGACATACACAATGCAAGTGGTGTGAATTTGAAGCGCATATGGCCACGAGAGACCTAAGGTGATGCTCTGGTAGACCAAGGTTGATGCTCTGTTCCAGCTCTCATTTCTATGCAGGACCTGCTAAGCGATCCTGGTCAGGTACTACTGGGAAAAGGCTACCACAGAAAGGAAGCAGTATTAGAAACAATACGTCTGAGTAGGAACTGCAGTAAAACCTGTAGAAAAATAGCTTATTAAAATTATATACTAGAAGCCCTCCAAATTTTGCGACCTGAGAGATAATTAAAGGGATCTGGAAAATAAATACACTGCTTATGTGCTTTTTTATACTCTTTCAAGGTAGGTAGACATGTTTGTTTCATTTCTTGCATTGTATTATCCTATCTTCATCTTTTCTGTATTTTGTCTGTGTGTATATGTGTGTGTGTGTGTGTGTGTGTGTGTGTGTGTGTGTGTGTGACAGTCATTTTGGGTTTGCCCCACAGGGTGTGAAAGAAACAATTCAGAATAAAATCTCACAGAACATTAACACTTGTGCAATTGCGAAAGTTTTTTTATTTAAGCTGTTTTATGATTCAAGAAGCCAGTGGAAGCACATTTAAACACAAAACTGATGTCAGAGTACACTAATTCCAACACCAGTCCTTGAGGACATTTCCGGGCAAAACTAGATGTTCTGACTTAGAACAATGATAGTAAAATCATCTGCATTCAAGGAAGAGTGCATTCAGACTTTAAAATGCTTATAAGACAGACCACAAAGACTTCCACTCCATAGAGACTACTAAATATGCAGACCTAGTAGGTATGAATTGTCAGTGGAAGCAAATAAAACAGAAAGATAATGGATGATGCTTAAACGCTGTTAACAGAGCACTTAATGAAGAAAATCAAGCTAGTCACATTCTAAGAGAACGGCTAAGTACATTAATATCCTTCTCATCTATTAAAATGACAGTTTGTAATTTGTATTTCAAAAGGTCTGATAAAATGCAAACTGGGAACCCAATACCAACAAAGTTCTTTAGAAAACAAATAGTTCTACTGAAATAAGGGGAACTACTTGGGGGTTTTCAGTCAAATTCTGTCCTGTATCAGTCACTGAATCCCTCCAAGTAGTAAATTCTATTTTTCAAGAAATGAGCAGAAAGACTTTTTTGTTTAAAAGGAAGCCTCATCTGTATTCTATTGGAATAAATGGAAATACTGCTCTTATTTTTAGATCGGAAGATGGACTGGGCTTTTGATTATTTCTCTCATCTTATACGTAAAATAAGTCTAGTAACTCTTCTGTCCAGCTGGAGTACCAAAACTTGTAAGAAGATGCTACATACTGCAAGGAAAGATAGCACAGTGCAAAATGGCATGTTCAAAAGCCCGAGGGATGTGAAGTAGAATATCTTCTCATGAGGCTTTAGAGAAACACTAACAGATCCCTGGGATTATTACAGTCATGGTGAACTCTCAATTGACAGGAGTTTTTTCTGATTTATTTGTTGTTATAATTCTAGATACAACATTTATACTCATATAGTCTCTTCCTTTAAAAATCTCTTTTTTTCCCATCTGTATCTGCTATTATTTCTCTATCAATCATCAGTAATAAATTAATGAAATCCATCTATACTTTTCTTGAAGAAGATCAGGACATATTTTGAAGAGGAGGAGGCGAGGAAGAAGGGAAGGTGCATCTGTTTATACATTCCATTCTCGTGAGACGGTAAAATATTTCGCAGTTTGCTAATGAACATGGAAAACGGAATGTATTCTGCAGAACAAAATAATCCTTTGAGAATCTGCTTAATGAGATGAAGCTTAGCTGACGACATGGTCTCTGGTTTAAACTTCCAAACTGTCTGCAAGGGGCAAAAAGAAGCACACACGTTCAGTGTCTTTTCACTTCACTTCGTTTCGCTTCTCTTCCCTTCTTCTTCCTTTCTCTTTCTCTTTCTCTTTCTCTTTCTCTTTCTCTTTCTCTTTCTCTTTCTCTTTCTCTTTCTCTTTCTCTTTCTCTTTCTCTTTCTCTTTCTCTTTCTCTTTCTCTTTCTCTTTCTCTTTCTCTTTCTTTTCCACTAGGTCCAAAAATAGCAGAAAAACAAGCTTCACACTTTTATAAAGAAAGAAACTTCAGCTGATCTCAATTAATACACTGTAGAAGAAGTTGTATGTTATTTACAACGGTGAGCTTCAAATCAGTTTGCTGTAGATGTTTAGTAATCTAATAAATTATCCGTAATAATCTTACAGTATGAAATCATATTATCAGTATTATTCAACTATATCAAATTTAAATAGTAGGGCTAAAAGCAGTCAACATTTTCAGCAATGGAATTAATTCAATAAATATAACTATGATAGATATTGATACTAGCTCACTACCCTAAAATACCATCTGGTGTGGATCACAGGCAAAATCAGACTATCTATAGGTGCCTCTGTCTTGAATGTTTGCAACTCAGAGCACAATTTAGAAGGATTAAATTTACTTGGACAAAAGGGCCTGCGGAGGCATATTCTTTGGAATTAATAACTTTTCTTAGTAAGTGAGTGATTGGATTTTGAAGCCAGAAAATAATCAAGTTTGAAGAAGTGACTCAGTAAATCCACTTTCTCTATATTGTTCATAAATGACAATCTTATATTACGTACAAGTACTTTTTTTGACAAATCTCTTGCAGAAAATTGTAACATCCACTTCTACAGTCCATAGATGCCACAGATCAAGCAGGATCCTTCCCTCAGTCTCACAATGTCTGTTTACTGAGGTTTGCACAAAACGTCAGTATTTGGCTCATGATGGAGGATCATGAAATGGCCCTTGAAAGTTTTGTGAAATTATCATGACACAATGCATGTAGAAGGCATTTTACACAGTTAAACTCATTTTGCCTCCAACCTTCATGATTGAGACGTGGCTACTGGCCATTTCTGAATTTCACAGTTATTTATCATGTTATGCCCTTGGAATGTTCCCCTGTTTATCTGGCATTGAATAACCCTATTACCTTTTCTAGTAAATACTTTAATCACACAAAGTGAATGCTGATTTTCAGTGTGTAATGCAGTTTGTGATAAATTGATTACTGAATGCACATTGCTAGTGTATGACCTCAACTAATCTGTGTTTCCCACTGTACTGGTTATCTTCAGTTCTTGTGTTCCTAGAGTATTTAATTTATTTGTTAAGAGGGAGCAAGCATCTTAGCTCAATATGTTTAACACTCCTCAACAAAGCTTATAGAAATGGGAAGCTGAAACAAGTAAATAGCCTTTCTGGGGCTAGTTTTTTTCTGATTAAGGTTTGTCAAAAGGCATAGATGCAACACATGAAATAATAGATTCTATTTTTAAGGACCTCTTTTTTGTTTTTTAATACGTTCTAAGTTGTTTGTTTATTAGAAATAATTCCTATAATTTATCCGCATTCAGAACAGCTAGTGCTACTTAATTATCATGCTATCAGTGGTACAAGAAGAATGACTTAATGGAAAACAGAATCCTTCATACAATTCATCAGACTGAATAGCAATCCCAGATAATTAGAGTCACAGACTGCCACACCATGCAGCTGGAGCTCCAAAGCCAGCTATCTAAAATCAGTAGAATGAATACGGTTTTATCTTGGTAAGGATGTTACTTAAAGCCATACAGAAAGGCCACTATGTTTCCATTTCTTATGAACTTTTCCTTCTTTAAAACATTGTTGGGAGTTTTTACTTTAACCTTAACATTTATCTTGTGCTTAGCATAAAAGATGTTCAAAAAGCTAGGCTCGGATTCTGTTATGTTGTATGTCAGATGGAGGGAGACAAAGAAGACAAAATCCACAGACTAATTGACAGGATTCAAAATTCCTGTTGATTTTCACACAACGAGGAGGCTAAGTTCATAATATTAAAAAAAAAAGCAGGAAAAACAGAATTAAGGTTTCCATGGCAACCCCATCTTTGACTCTTTCCATGACTTAAAAGATGGTCTTTCATTCTTTTACTCAGACAGTTCTTGTCTGACATTTGGTTTTTCCTCCCACTTTAGTGTACAGTTATAGTCCTCTACTTGCTGTTTAGTCATTTTACTGAGTCAAATAAAGCTGGCTTTTACCAATCAGATTGAAAGAAAGGTCAACATTTTCACTTTCCACAGAGCAATAAAAACAACCCTTTGAATATTTTGAGTGTATGATTACTATTTTCATTAATCAAGTCTAGATCATATCCTCTATTCTGTAAACAGGCCGAAATGTTGCCAAATTGTTACACAGCCCCCAGCAACCTAAGCCAAAACTAAATCCACTACTTCATCCAGATCTGCACAAAGCCACTCTCACAGCTGGTCTTCCGCTAAGTTGCTTGCTGATACTACTCTATTTCCAGGAAGCTCTTAAAAGTAGTAATGGTCTGTAGCATTATGTCTAGTCAATCCGAAGAGATGGGGAAGGTATCTCAGCAAGAGTCTAGCTGTTTGCAGTGGAATAGCGAGAACACATCTCTGAGAAGGGAAGCAGCTGCTTGGTGATGGGAATCCACGAACAAAACAGTGAAAGGAGCACTCCTCTCCACCCCCCTGTGAAGCCCTTGTACTTCTGCGCAGTCAGCAGCGCTCAGAGTTCAGATATTTCCTCTTTTTCTATAGCTCCTCCTGTGGCTCTTAGTACTGACAGAATAAAATCCAGGGGACAAGGACACTGCAGCTTTCTATCTGCCTGTAAAAGGCAAGCTTAGCAAATTTAATTGCTCAGTGTAAAGGAAAGGTATATTCCCAGTGGGTGAAATTCAGCCCTGTTGCAATACGACTGACTTCGACCAAGCTCCCTTCTAGCAATGCAGCTAAATCAAGCAAGAAAGATGGAGGAAAAAAGGGAAAAAAGTTAAAGATTATATCTTATTGTAACCTGAAGGAAAAATGTTCCGAGATTTATACAAATGTCCTATTGCCTGTATGGCACAGGCAGCACTCTCTAGCCCTGGTCTTCACTCTATTTGTCTTTTTCCATTCTTCTTTAATAAAGAAATAACGAAAAATGCATACATATTTGCATAATTTGAGGTTGCCATGGCAATGCTACTATACCAGAAATAAATGCAGTGTGAAAGTATAGTGTAATTATAACAAGCACTGATATTCAAAGTGAAATATTTTTGAGACTCTCTTAAATCAATACAATGTAAGTGTCTTATTTGTATGCACTTGTGGACATCTTATTTTTATAACATAACCTTAGGTAGAAAGGGCATCTCTGAGGACACACTGAAGTCAGACAAAGTTTTACTATTTACTTCAGGTTTTTTTTTTCCAGATATAAACATCCTTTTTCTCTCGTCCCTGTGCCTGGAGAAGCACATCAAGCACAATTCTTCCAGCTTGCATTTGCAAATCTGGTGCATTATTAGCTACAGAACTTGGCCTGGGGGATCCTTTCATAGTCGGTAAGTTGTCATCTTGCAAACGTTGGGTTCTTCTCTGCCGATACAACACCATGCCAAGAAGGAAGCTGTATGGGGAGGAGGAAAGGCATGATGATTAAATGATTTGGAAGCTCCTCCATGCTTCCTTTGAAAGAACAGTAAGAAAACCCAGATGCAGGGCAGGTGAAGAAGCAGATGTGGGAATCGTGGTGGGCCATGCACAATACATTGCTCGGCAGGGGTAGGAAGAGGTATATCTGAAATGCACCCAAGACAGTAGCTCTAAAATGCAATATAATTCTTTTTTAAACTGTCTCATGATTTGGCAGATGGGGGAACTACCTGAAAATACTTGAAATTTTGAATAAACAGTAACATAAACCTGACCTTGATAATATGCCTTCAAGGCAGAGGGTTGTTTTGTTTGTTATAGTAAGTTAGTCTTTAGTATCTCTCTCTCCTGAGAGGTCTATGTGAACATCAATGGTGCTTCAGAAGTCAGAGTCTTTAAACCTTTTCACTGTTTTAAAAAAGGCCTTTTTTCTCCTCAAAAAAGTCTTCCATACAACTTCACCAAAGCTAAGGAACAACTCTTTTTTGTTACCTATTTAACTTTCATTTGAACTACTTTTTGCAGAAAAGTGGATTATATTTTCTTTTTTCCTGTTTCTATCAGTAAAAACAAAACTGAGCACATTTGGGTACCTTAGCTGTAGATTTCCATCTGGGAATATGATTGAATTTCTTTTGAATGGTACCTTAACTCTAGCTTTTCTGCATTCATAATGCCAGTTTCCAGGGCAGTTATGTTATTCTAGTGGCGGTTTTCACCCATGGGCTACTGTTCTATCCTAAAATAATATTGTATGGTCTTAGACTTCATTCTAACTTTTTAATCGAGCTTATTTGTTCTTTCTTGCTTTCTACCTGTGGGTGTAAAGATACAGGACGTGTTACAGATCATATGAACCAAGCTGGGAATGACACCACCACGGTCATGTCTGGTTCGAGTAAAACAATTCTTACTTTTCTACAGATCCATATAAAGTGGTAAATGATTCTGCAGTCTACACTTTGATTTCCATGTTGTGAAGGACCAGGATACAAAGAACAGGGTGGAGGGAGCTGCGATTTACCTTAGCATCATGACGGACTGTCAAGTGAAAAAGGGTCAGGGGTCGATCCTGGGGCTTCAACTCCTCTGTGGCAGTTTTATCTTGAAGTGAGCTAGGTGGAGAGTCAGGGAATGAGCTCATAGGCAGCTTGGAGAGTGGGGTGGCTGGGGCTCACGCCTTGCACCGCTTTTAGTCAGTGATACAGTGAAGTTTCCCTGCCTGAGCCTGGGCTGCCCTCTCTCGGACTCACAGTTCCTACCTCTCATAATCCCACCCCAAATCCTGCAGTTTTAACATGCTCTTAAAACTCCAGCTTCTGCAGGCATGTAATTATGTGATCACCTCAAGGAAGCAAATTCCTCATCTTCACAGCCACAGGAAATTAGTCACCAAAAAGTAAACAAGGAGAACCTTAAATTTGCCAGTTATTAACATCATGTAATTTCTATATTGATTACACTATTTTTAATGCTTGACTAATGTTTTTTTGGTGGGTGGAGGGTCTGATTAACATGGACTCTGAAGGTGTTGAAAAGGATAGCTAATGCTAACACAGGAGGCACTGCACACCAAGGTTTCTCCAAACATCTCCTCTTACACTGAGCATGGGAGGCTCTTAAGGAGTCACAGAAAAGCAGAGACAGTCTTAGACTTTTAATTCAGGTCACATAAATCTATACGCATGTGTGTGTGCATGTATGACTATATGTATAGATATACATTTATATAGTACACATCATATAACACCCACATATAGAATGCATAATATGACAATACATGTATGTATATTCTGCTACCTTTCTCATTTTCAGTGAAAATATCTCAACCTCTGTGACCAGTACATTCTTTATCTCCTGTGGGCATGGCTCAGCAGAGGCCTTAAAAGACATAGATGAATCTAAATAAGAAATAATTTGATAGGACAAAAAGGGGAGAGTGAAGGAACATATTCTGTGAATGTATTATCATTTACAAGTAATTCTAATACATCAAATAACAGAGTTCAAGTGGCAGGTTGGTATATCCAGAAAAATCTCTCAATAAGAGAGGTTTCCTGACAATAAGAGGTTGTGTTTTAGATTCAGGAGCTGATTGTAATGGATATGATGTGGCTAAAAGGCTGAACAGCATTTTGAAAATTGAGGGCTAGGCGTATAAATGGTGCACTTTGCAGAGACATCATTCTGCCAAGCACGATATGTCTAGTTTTCAAAAGGCAAAAGAAGCTTTGAGTGGAGTGAAACATTAACTGGCATACTGAGATATGGCCTATTACAGCAGTACGCTTTTGAGTAAAGAGTGAAAAAGGAGGAAATCAAAAAGCTTTCAGACACTGGGCCAGAAAACTTAAGGAACTGAGATATAAAACTGTTTTCTTATGCTATACGTTGCTATTTAGGGGTGATTGGCAAGACAGGAGGATTGGGGAGCACCATATCTCTGGAACTATGTGAAGAGAAAAAGAGAGCTGTGGCAAAGCAACTGCATACACCTCAGCAGAACTGGGGCAAGCAAGCCAATTACTTATAAAGCCTTACAATTTGACTCCTGAGGTAGGGCATCCATCATTTTTCTTTATAATTAATAATTAAAATATGACTGCATTATTTTCATAGATCAGTTCTGAACATAGACAATTACGCTACTGCATACTTCATTCTCGATTTATTTGAAAATAAAATTGTTAACCTCTTACAAAAATTCTAACAAGGTACATTTAGTGTATCTCTACAAGAAGATGCAATAAAACAAACAAACAAACAAACAAACAGGCACAAAATTAAGAGCATGTACCAGTAACTTCAGGTAGAAGAAAGGCATTAAGAATGTAGTACTTTCCCTCAAACAATCATTTTTAAAATGAAAAACTAAACAGATTAAAGTATATGGATGCATAATTGAGCAAAGGTAAAAAATTAAGTATATCCTCTAAAGATATACTAATGAAAATGAATTGCAAAGAATTAATAGCATCTATCTTTAAAAAGCAATTCTTCCTGATTTGGTATTGGAAGTACTAAATTTTGAGTCAAATTTTAATCATAAACCTCTTTCAAAATGTCACTAAAATCAGAATTAAGGATAAGACAAAGAACGTTTGATAGGTCCAGGTACTGTTTTCTCCACGCTGCTTAGCTGCGTTTTAGATGCTGATTCCAGTTCCACACACTTTGCTCTCCTCTTAAAAGATTTATCCCACTTGGCCTATTATGTTGTAAATGGAATGGTTTGTTCATATTCCTCAGCTCTTAAGATCAAAATTGGTTGTTCTAAATATCTAATCTTTTTTTTTCTTATATATAATCCATGTATGTATATTTTTCCCAGAAGCCAAATTAAAGAATTGTGTGTTCTTTTCAAGATAACTAATCTCATTTTAAAGACTCTAGTGTAATTGAAAATGTATCTCTTCACTATGTAATCTTCTCCAATAGGAAATTAACTTTATTGCTAGAAAACGACACCTTATTTCAAGGTTGAACGTGTATAACTTCAGCTTTAAGACACCGGATCTTGTTATTCCTTTGTGCATAAGAGGAAAAAAATCCCAACATTATTAGCTATCTTTTCCCTAGTATAGATACTTCAATGTTACAAAAAAAACATTTCTTACCCTTCTTGTCATTAGCTCAAATAATATGTAGAAACTTTAATACTCCAACTACAGTTTTAGAATCCCAAGAACTTGATTATTTTTTGAACTAGCATATCTTTGAAGAAGAACTGAGCACAGCATTGCAGTACTGATATTCCTTGTGTAATGAATAGACTTGCATAGCTATTAGATAACACAGGATAGACCTGTTCCTTTTCAAGACCTGATGGGAAAACGGCTCCTTACAATTTGGAGTCATTTCTGCCATCTAAACTTTTTGACATTGAGCTGCATAACAGGGATCAATTGAGGAAAGATAGTTATCAAGTGGGAGCAGGAAACACTGACTAAGTCCTATCTCAGAATACCTTAATGGATATCTTAAGGGTACAAATGATTATGAGGTCTTCGGTCTTAGTCCATATAGCGATAATGAGCTTAAATAACTCGACACTGTAGCTAATGCATTTAGACTGGAAATAAGATGCACAGCTTTAACAGAGAGAATAACTAACCACTGGAACCTTTAAAGAAAGGAGTGACTCCACCTTTCCCGTGAGTTACCCATAGAATACATGAGTTATGAGGTAAAATGTTATGAGCTGTTTTATAGAAAGGCTCAACTAAAACTGCAAAGTCACAGTAGTCCTTTCTGACCTTCAGATCCATAAATCAGGAGGAAAAGATGGCTGATAAACCTTAACCACCAACAAGCAGACATCAATTTACTGATGCATTAGCAATTGATGAGGTGGAGCTTATCTACTGCTGAACTTGTGTGAAAACGTAAAGTGAAAATGAACTAACAATATACATGCAAATATTTCCCATTAAGTATCTTTACATGCACCAAACCACTGCCTGTAACAGGCACGCTGCCTGAAGTCAAATTTTAAAACTGTGTTGGAAAGATGTGGGACTGAGAGATTTCTATCTTCATTAAGGGATCACAGTCAAACTGCTGCTTTTTGTCCTGAGATACCAAATGAAAGCAGGCTCCGCAAATCAAGTGAGAAAGGTTTATGAAGCTGAGCAGAAACATCAAGTGGATTTATCAGTGTAACCTGCCCTGTGTGGCTCCCCACTGAATCCACTGCGTGCAGTGACTGACAGTGTCAGAAGCATGCAGGTACTGAAGCATGTCGTTCTGGACAGCTTTTGGGCACTGAAAAGGCATTCTGCTGAACCATCCTACTTAATGGCACAGAGCAGCTCCCACAAGGGCTGAAATTGATTCCAAACCCCTCTTTGGATGTAGCTACCATTTTCAGCTCTGAATTTCACTATAGCTTGGAGATCACAAAGCTGCATAACATCCTATCTGGAAACCTGGAGCAATGAGTTAGAGCAAAATGATTCTTTTTATGCGGTTTATTTCCTCTCACTAAGTGAAGCACTATGTGTGAATCAGCTTCCTGGAAGTTCACACAAATGCTGTAAAGCAACCAAATAATAACATGCATAACACAGATGAGAGAACATGAAAATTTACTAGGGAAATTGGGTTGGTTAGGATTGTTTGCCTTTGCTATAGGAAGAATAATGAAAAAGTTCTGTTTCCAAAGAATTTACAGTCCTAGACAAGAGACAGATGGAAAGAGGCAGATGGAGAGTACAAGCAATCAGTGACACAACATCAATCAACATGAGTGGCAGTAAAATCATTGCTGCAGCAGTTTTACCACTATCAGGTTTGTTGCTGTCATTAGGGCAAGGAAGGTGTTAGGGAAGGAATCGGGGGAGGATAATGAGATAGTTCTGCTGGGGTTTACAAAGGACTCCTCCTGAGTGTGAGAAAAGATGAAAATGCTCATTTGTTCTGAATTAGGGATTTCACTTCAGATTCTTATATTTTAAAATCCTGAGCAAAATCCCTGCTAATTACTCTTTCCCATAGTGTTCTGTTACTCAAAAAAAAAAAAAAAATTCAAAATAAATCTCTTTTCCTCTGTATCATCACTGTGCCTCTGCAGAGGACTGAAGAAGGAATCTTCCATAGCCTTGCATGCCTTCGTGCTTAAGAGATCCTCTACAGTATGTGGGCTCCAAAATAACTTGACCTGATAGCTGCCAGTGTAGCAACTAGGAAGAAAGCTGACTCTGTAATAAAGAATGTGTGACTTATATGCTCTTTAATCCAGCATTAATATACGCTAGAGAGAGTTTGAAAACTAAAAAGAAAAATAAAAAGTGTAAGAGGGAACAGGTGATCACAGAATCACAGAATCACAGAATCGTTTAGGTTGGAAGGGACCTCTGGACATCATCTAGTCCAACCTCCCTGGTCAAGCAGGGTCACCTAGAGCATGTTGCCCAGGATCACATCCAGGCAGGTTTTGAATATCTCCAGGGAAGGAGACTCCACTACCTCTCTGGGCAACCTGTTCCAATGCTCAGTCACCCTCACAGTGAAGAAGTTTTTTCTCAGATTTAAGTGGTTCAGTTTCTGCCCATTGCCTCTTGTCCTGTTGCGGGGCACCACGGAGAAGAGGCTGGCCTCATCCTCTTGACACTCCCCCTTCAGATACTTGTACACGTTGATGAGATCGCCTCTCAACCTTCCCTTCTCCAGGCTGAACAGGCCCAGCTCTTGCAGTCTTTCTTCCTAGGAGAGGTGCTCCAGCCCTCTAATCATCTTGGTAGCCCTCCGCTGGACTCTCTCCAGGAGTGCCATGTCTCTCTTGTACTGGGGAGCCCAGCACTGGACACAGTCCTCCAGGTGAGGCCTCCCCAGGGCTGAGGAGAGGGGCAGGATCACCTCCCTCCACCTGCTGGCAACACTCTGCCTAACGCACCCCAGGAGACCATTGGCCTTCTTGGCCACAAGGGCACGCTGCTGGCTCGTGCTTCACTTGTTGTCCACCAGCACTCCCAGGTCCTTCTCGGCAGAGCTACTTTCCAGCAGCTCAGCCCCCAGCCTGTCCTGGTGCATGGGATTATTCCTGCCTAGGTGCAGGACCTTGCACTTGCCTTTGTTGAACTTCAGGAGGTTCCTCTCCGCCCAGCTCTCCAGCCTGTCCAGGTCCCTCTGAAGGGCAGCACAGTCTTCTGGTGTGTTAGCCTCTCCTCCCAGTTTAGTCTCATCAGCAAACTTGCTGAGGGTGCACTCTGTGCCTTCCTCCAGGTCATTGATGAATATCTTGAACGAGACTGGACCCAGGCCTGACCCCTGGGGGACACCACTAGCCACAGGCCTCCAACTTGACTCTGCGCCATTCACCACAACCCTCTGAGCTCGGCCATCCAGCCAGTTCTCAATCCACCTCACTGTCCACTCATCTAGCCCACACTTCCTGAGCTTACCTCGGAGGATGTGATGGGAGACAGTGTCAAAAGCCTTGCTCAAGTCCAGGGAGACAACATCCACTGCTCTCCCCTCCTCTACCCAGCCAGTCATTCCGTCAGAGAAGGCTATCAGATTGGTCAAGCATGATTTCCCTTTGGTGAATCCGTGCTGACTACTCCTGATCACCTTCTTGCCCTCCACGTGCTTAGTGAGGACCTCCAGGAGGAGCTGTTCCATCACCTTTCCCGGGATGGAGGTGAGGCTGGCAGGCCTGTAGTTCCCTGGCTCCTCCTTCTTGCCCTTTTGGAAGACTGGCGTGACACTGGCTTTCTTCCAGTCCTCAGGCACCTCTCCTGATCTCCAGGACCTTTCCAAGATGGTGGAGAGTGGCCTAGCGATAACATCCGCCACCTCCCTCAGCACTCGTGGGTGCATCCCATCGGGGCCCATGGATTTATGGAAGTCAAGTTTGGACAAAAGATCTCTAACCTGATCCTCCTCCACCAAGGGAGAGTCTTCCTTTCTCCAGCCTTCCTCTCTTGTCTCCAAGGTCTGGAATTCCTGAGGACTGGCCTTAGCAGTGAAGACTGAAGCAAAGGCAGCATTCAATAACTCTGCCTTCTCTGTATCCTTCGTCACCAGGGCACCCGCCCCATTCAGCAGCGGGCCCACGTTTTCCCTAGTCTTCCTTTTGCTACTGATGTATTTGAAGGAGCCCTTCTTGTTGTCCTTGACATCCCTTGCCAGATTTAATTCCAACTGGGCCTTAGCCTTTTTTTTGTAGCATCCCTGCACACTCTGACAATTTCCTCCCAAATTCCTCCCAAGTGGCCTGTCCCCTTTTCCACATTCTGTAACTTCCTTCTTTTGTTTGAGTTTTGCGATTGTGCCTCTCTGATTGTCCCTGTCTGATCAAACTATCTGATAAATCTCCATTAATTCAGAGTTTTAGAGTGGTTTAATACTTTTTCTTCCCTTTGGAGAACACATGTAGGGGCATTGTGTCTTCATTATGAATCTGGTAATGCTTCTTTTTAGGGAGGGAATAACACACCTCTGGTGAGTAACAAACTCTTATTTTATTGCTTTGCGTTCATATAGGCCTGTTTTATGGCCTATACCAGACCTATTAATAATGACCAAGCAGCATTCTGTATTTTTCTGGTAGTATTATTTTCCCAACTTGGTCACATCTTATTTGATATTATATTATTGTTGTTTCGATATGAAGTAAAAATAATTAATTTCATTGTGATATAATGTACTGTTCACACACCATTAAAAGAGTCAGACCTTCATAAAAACTTTCCTATAAAGATGAGACAAAATTTCTAATGAAAATAAAATGAATAATTAGCAAAAATGTCCAACAATGAAGCCTAAAAATATCTGAGAAGAGGATAGGGTAAATATAAATAAGACTAACAACAATGTAACACCATGAACCGTTGGCTGGAAAGTTTTGAATAAATGAATCATTTTTTTTCTAACAAATTTCCTGCTGTTTGAATGCCCAAAAGAATTTAAATTCTCCTTAATAAACCCTATAATTTCAAAAGAGAAAAATAAAAGATAGATTTATGTCTACATTGATCTTCAGATATGCATTGTAAAAGTTGGTTATTTGATTAGAAAAGTTGCTTGTCTTTTCTGGTTCGTGAGATGTTTAGTGAAGATCATGAGGATGTTCTCTTTGACTTTTACTCTTACAGAAATGGCACATCATGAGCTTCTCTCTGCTCACCTCACAGTAATGGGAACAGAGGGTGAGAGGTAGTGTTTGAAGAGCAATAAAAACTAAATACTTTGCTTTTCGGCAGCTTGTCTCCCAGTAGACTTGTCTTCTTATGTGAGGAGCCAGTCAGGGTCTGCTCCTGCCACCTTGGCCCCTTAATCCCCATCACCCTCATGCACACATGGATGGCACCAGTCGGTTCCAGCTGGTGTTCCTAGGGAGGAAGGGGGAGAGGTCAACAAAATGTTGGACAACCTCATTGTTTTCAGAGCTTTTGGGGCTCTTGGAGCCTTCTGGTTGCTCTGGGTGCAGGGGGAGAAGTTCAAGTTCAGGACAAAATATTTCTGGATATGTTAAAATACTTCCATATCTGAGAGAGTGTCGGAATGACTTCATAGGGAGTATAGGCCATTGTGTTTAAAAAGGGAGTTTAGCAGAGATACATTATGTTTTCAATTACTGTCTTGTGAAATATCTGAGGGCTTGTGTTCCTTTTAATGATGAACACATTCAGAAAAGTTTGTGGCGGTGAGAATGTCTAAAGCCCTATTCTTACTTTTAAAAAAACAAAAATTTTTTTTTGGAAAATCAAAACAAATCGTTGGCTTGCTGTTAGGAATACTAGGCCCATTTGGAGGCAGCATCTTTGTTTAAATCTTGACTAGCATAAATTTATAATTGTGCATTCCTCTGGTTTTGTGTGACTCTTCTGCCCAGAAAAGTAGATATTTCAGATTAATTAACATTTTCAATACCCCAAACCATAGCAATACATTCTTTCTGAATATGGAGTCTAATAGCAGTTGCTCTGCCAAAATATAGTTCTGTCATGAGAGTTGTTTCTATAGTCAGTTTCTGGCCCAATTAATTATTTAATAATTTATGCAGTGTGGAATAGCTCCAATTTCAGTGCAAGCAAAAGAGCATAGCTGAGGGGATGTTTATATGCCCTTGGTAGACATACACGAATGATTTCTGCCAATGATCTGAAACAGCAGGTTGTCAGAAAACTCTGATCCAAAAGTTTTCTGACCATCCTGTATCTCAGCATCTCAGAATCAATATTTGTCTCAATATGGTGTTGCAAGAGAAAGACCAGGGTAGGAAGATTTAAAAAAATAAGAATTAAGGGCTGAAAGGGTGCAATGGGAAAAAGAATTGTAATGCATCTATGCAGAAGAAATCAAAGTCTGCATAAGAAAACTTGCAGAAGGCTATTGAGAAATCAAAGACTAAATAATTATGCTGGAATTAAAAATCATGGAAAACATTGTTAGATGAAGTTACTTAGGAGAGTATGTTGAAATGTACCTAGATGTAATAGGAAGAGTGTATAAAATTAAAATGTGGGTTGATTATCAAGGGAACAATACTTGACTGCAGGATGGTCTCCTAAAAAAAGTTAGAAGTTTCAATTTTACGTTAAAGCTGAAC
Source organism: Struthio camelus (assembly GCF_040807025.1). Lineage (NCBI taxonomy): Eukaryota > Metazoa > Chordata > Aves > Struthioniformes > Struthionidae > Struthio > Struthio camelus. The sequence goes on from NC_090942.1 coordinate 206,731,709, forward strand.
AAATAACTATTGCTGTATGAATCAAAATGGGACAAGTCTAATTTCAAGTCCATTGAAAATCACAACAAAAATTCAGGTTTCCCACTAAAACAAATAATATGGCATGGGTTCCTCATCACTTTGTGGAAGAGTTTGCCTTTTTCCAAGTTTCGGTGGAATTCTAAATGAAATATAACTTATATGAAAAATTTCAAAAATAAAAATTTTGACTTGAAAATACAAATTTTAGGGTGAAGAAACTGTAAAATATCCAGTAATTCTTTTGATGCACACAAATGAGATTTTGTATTTATATATTCTATTTGTCCAATTGTTAAATCTATTTCAGGCCCTAATTCCAGTTCAGATCTTCTTTAAATCTACTGCAAAGCGGCAGAAAACTACCTACCAGAGACAATGTTCAGAGACAGGAAGATCAATAGCCTGCTTTTAGTGCTCTTTTCCACCTCCCTTTGTAATACAACATGAGAATAGCGTCTTTCCACGTACAGGTAGGTTACAAGGAAAAGATTTTCAACACTTGGGTTTGTAGAATATGGATGAGCTGATGAGCATCCTTATCCACAGTTGTTCCCCTTCACTAGTGTTTGTGCTACAATCCTTCTCTAGAGTCCTCTTAATGTTTTACCCCCCTAGTCTGTGTGTAGAAATGTTGAGTGAAGATTTCTGCCCTCAAAAGATGCACATTCCACTCCAGTCAGATGCTCTCTTTTATTACCTCTTTCCTCTGCACTCTTTCTAACTAACTAACACGACTAACATGTCAAATCTGAATGTCTCATTTCAGACACCCAACTGCACACCTTAGAGATGAGATCTTGTTTTTCAGATACATCTTTCTGATGTGGCCACTCCATACGAAATGCAGTACTGTCTCTCACACTCCATTTGGCTTCAAAGCTGCTCTGACTTGGCTGGAAATAGTTACCTGATGAAGATAGGCCGTGTCGGTCATTTCACCCTTTGGAGCAAGTGCCACTTGGTAACACCGCTTCTTTCAGAGGTCTTCATGTGTCATCATTACTGTGATATAAAGTGACTTTGGCTGGAAAATTTATTAGTAAGGTTTTGATTACCCATACAAGATCTTCAGAAACTGAATAGCCTGGTTAGCTGATCCATTACACTAGTTTTATGAAGAGAGGAAACAGGGGTTTTTTTTCAGCAAAGAAGAAACAAAACCATGCATTTATAAGCCCATAACAATATGTAAATTACCTGGCACAACAGCAGATATAGAGAGCTTGGACAGTGCCCAGGGCAGCCAAGCCTGCTGTCGAGACTTCCATACTACCTTCTTGAAGAACTGAGAAAAGAAAGACATTTCAGCTGCTAATGAGTCCTTCCTACCGGGAGGAGTTTGAGAGGGGAAACCAGACTCTTTCTTATAATTCTACTGTACTACAGCAAAGGTTTCACTGTTGTGAGTGAACACTAGACTATGTATGTTGGGGAAAAGCATACTTTTCATATTACATGCAGAAGAGCTGTCCTTTCCAAGAGAGCTCGATAATACCTAGGATCATTCAGGCAAATAGGGACCCTAAAATACCCTTTATCGTCATGTAAAGGAAGTTCAAGAGCTGTCCCAAACAGACGGAGAAACAATATTTGGCTCTAATTCTAGATTTCAAACAACCTATACAAAATATTTGTGACACAAATATTTAATACGCCTGTAAAGGATCTTTCCAATGAATTTGTGAATGAGTATAGACGGAAAAATAAAAGATAGTAGGAATTTATGGAAAATTCTTGCATAGAATAAAATATGTGGAAACCTAAAATACTACTGCATATTTACAACAAAAGAAATAACTTTGAACTTACAGCTCTAGAAAGACAAATTACACAAATATACATAAAACTAAGAAGTGGAGAAAAAACATTTAAGACATATGAAGTAAATAAAGCAGAACTACAAAGTACACTTTTTTTCAGCTCCTCCAGCTGCTGACCTGCTAGTCCTATCACAACTGGAGAGTTTTCAAAGTTTAAAACAAATCTAAAAATGCTGTTGCAATTTCCCAAACTAAAAGCAATAAAATAAATTAAGGTTATGAAAAAAAAATAGTTAACTTTTTGATTCTGCATAGTCATCTTTACATTGGGTGATGAACCTTTCCTTTTTAGACAAAATTAACCCCCGCAGCAGAAAGGAACCATCTGGTATGCTCTAGGATTGCACTGGAATAATCCTGCAAGAATTAAATAGGGCAGTTTACCTAACAGGAAAAAAAACGAAACAAACAAACAAAAAAAAAAACAGTCCAGCAAAGACAATGAAAGCCTTAATAACTATATGAAATCGATCACATGAAGAAAAGAGCTTAAAAAAAACAGTAAGAGAGAGAAAGGAGACCTCTTCTAAATAAAAGACCAGAGCTCAAGCTTGCACAGCACTTAACCACACCATTCAGCCACTACTCAGCTACCATTTCCCAGGACAAAGCCTAGGCACTCCCTGGTGATTGTCTTCCACAGGAATCTCTTCAAAAATGAAGTACCCATGACCCATCACCTACCCTTATGCCACACTTCAGGGTTTAAAATGATAAAAACACCATTTTAACACTCTCTGACATACCCCTCCATTTATGTCAGACCTGTTGAAATGATGCAACTCAAAAAGAACTGATGATATTTTAAGGCCATAGGGGCACTGCAGGGGGACCAGAAAAGACCCATGGCCAAGACTGTGGATATAATCAGCCTGCTCCAGAAAACGCTTTCTCTAAGCATTGTGGACACCAGCCCCGTCCCTGTCATAAGGGACTTGCCCTCTTTTGTTTAGCTTTATAGGTGTAGCTTCTGTGAATTCCTGAAAAGATTATGTTCTCCTTCTTAATGGGTTTGGGTAGGTTCAGCCTTAGTCTAGTAGTTATTTCTATAGCTATAAACTAGAAGTCTAGCTAGTAAACTAAACTAGGCCCAGGCCTAAACTAGGCACAGGTGCTAGTGTGTGATGAATCATGCAGATTAATTTTAGGATGCCTTAGTTCAGGTGAACTGGTGCTCTCCTAGACAGTGCTTGGGAACGGATGAGGGCATAGCACCAGGCAGGGGCTGCTCCTGACCGGAGCGCCGATGAAGCCACCTCATCCTGGCAGAAGATATGCATGAGGTAAGCTCTGCAGATGCAAGCCATAGGGTTCTGAGAATGCGATTGGCGTTTTATATTTTCCAGTCTAAACACAGACCGTGGATCAAGAATACCCGTATGATCAAAAAATCTCTATTTTGGACAGGTTGCCTTATATCAAATTTAAGCACTACCAGGTACATTAATTCCTTAAAGAATAAATAATTACATGAGTAGCAGTAACTTCTTATTATTTTTGTGGAATCATGAAGCCAAGCAGGAGGTTTTTCAGAGTCAAAGAAGCAAGAAGGCTCATCCTCTGTTTGAAGGTTCCTCAGGAAAATGTATAAAAATATATATTCCAAGAAAAATCCTTCAGCAAAATTCTGAGATGCTCACACAAGCTCCCTTTATTTGTTCATGGACCTGTAGTTTTATAGGCTGAGTTATATCCCACAAGCTATTCCCTGTCTGGACTGCTATTCTTCAGCCCTAATCCTCAGGCCAAGGGAAAACAGGCTGGAAGCTTGTCATGAGGATATTAGATGTCTCCAATAGGTTAAGGCTATCCATCCAAGTGGCTACTGGATTGTGGGATATTTGATATGCCCTAATGTAGGGAGAGGATGGATTGTCTTTTTTCCTTAGGCATTATTATTTTTTTAAGTATTATCTTCATTCCTTTGAAAGCTATGTGTCATCCCTCAAAGAGAAGGAAGCAGTTACACCAAAAGAAATGGATAATCAAGGCAACTGAGTAACCAGTTGTTCAGATAAGATCATTGGAGAATTAAGCAACAGCATCACTGAAAGGACTCTATTATTAGTTTGCTTGTTCTATTTATACCAAAGAATTAACACTGTAAAAAAATTCAAGATTTTTTACGATCTGATGCAAACTTTCTGTGTCAATAACACATGCAGTTTATATTTTATGTCTGATAGCCATCAAGCTTAGCGCTTCAGGCTACAGACTGATACTTCCTTATGTCTGTAAATATAACTGATATTCAGTAATATGCATTAATTTCTTACTCAGCAAATTTATCAAGGGTGAGAATCATTCTGCAGTATCTAATATATGCTCTGCTGGATAATCTCCTTGGTACTTGATAACTTCTTATTAACAGAGTAATAAAGTAATTTATAGTGATGTCCCATTTGTTTAAGTGAACAAAAATATATTTATGCAAGTCTGTCACTGAAACTGATGAAATAGTCTATTGGAATGAATGCAGTTCTCCAAACATAAATGAAACCGAATTAGAGGCAATTACAATACAACGAATCTCAATAGACAATACATCTACACAAAAAAATTCAGAGTTATAGGCTTGTCTTTGTAAATAACTTCTGCTCAGCTTGTGACTAATGTTTCATTTCCCACTGTCAATCTATCATGCTATGACAAACTTTTGAAAAATTAATATTACCACACATTGTTTGAATAATCCAAATTCATCCTGCAAAAATTCAAAGCCAGGCTGGCAAAGGAAGTGTGTCCATGTTTGTGGATGTTCTTAAGGCTATGACTGCACATGGCCCCCTCCATCCTGGCTCTGGAACCAGCCATGCAGTGGTGCCCCCTGTGCGACACCTTGATACCGGCTGGGAGCCAGCGTGGGGCAAGACGCTCAGTAGCCTGGCTGGCTCATGGGCAGGGCCACACTGAGGAAGTGCTAGCTCAGATTTGAAAGCAGGTGAGCTGCAAGACTACACTGCTCCTGTGAATTTACCAAATTAGGTCTCTGCTAATTTACTGCTCTCTGAGCCATGCTCCATTTCGCACCTGTAGATGTACCCCAGATGCAGAAAGAAATAGAGCTTCCAAATTCATCTTCCATAATTCTCAGGCAAACTATGCTACGGTTTTATAGTGATCTCCAATAGAAAAATTGCTGTGCTATGCATCTGATTGTTGTTCATAGATAGTTATTTTTAACAGAAACATTTTAGCTCCTTTTAGCCTTCACTCCCAGCCGTGGAGAGTCATTGTAATGCAGCAGATGACCCACAGGACAGGAATTAAAGAACCTTTTTCTCTCTTTGGCTAAGCTACAAGCCTGATAGGTGACTAAGAAAAGCAATCTTCCCCTCCTTGCAGAATCCTTTAAAACCTCCTAGTGAGAAGAGCTAGAAAAGAGTCCATTACTCCCAAATAGGTTGTTCTGCACTATTTTCTATGAGCTATGCATTTGTCTGTAACAGAGAACTGGAAGGAAACTCCTAAATCACTGTATCCAATTCCCTGATTGAATGGCCATATCATACCATCTTTTTCAGAAGACCATTAAGTTCCATCTTAAAAGTAGTAAGATGTTTTCTATTGAAAGGCTCATTAATTGCATGTAATAATGATTAAGATTTTTTAAAATTATTTTCGACCTACATTTATTCCAGGTCAGTTTATTTCTTTTTTATTTTCCTTCCTTTTCTAGAACATTGTGGTTTGGTTTAAATAGCTCTTTATTAATTGGGTATATCCCTTAGTTTGTTTATAGATGGACCTCTTATAATTGCTGTCAATGAAGATTTTTTTACCCTATAAGATACACTACAGTATTCTGCATCTTTCTTCAGCACTGGCACTGGGTGACCATAGCTGTGCACAGAACTCAAGAGAAGGTCTCATAAAGGCCACATTTAATGCCATTAATGTTTATTTATCTACTGAGATACTTAGTTATTACTGAGATTCTGTCTGCCATGCGAATAAGACAGACTAATAGTCTCTGCTGAAAATTTCTCCCCTGATATTTCTCAGGAACGTCTTTACTTTTTTTCATGCCTGCTTCTAAGTAGCAACTCTGAGGATATCTATGCTCATATGATACACCTAGGTCTTTCTCCTCCTCATTCAGTCTCAGCTGATGAATTCCTTACTTATTCCAGAAATGCTTCCCTTTAGTCCTTAAGCACATGGTCTTTCATTTTATACACCATTAAATTTAATCTCATGCCTGCCACTCCAGCCCTCAGCATCATACCATTCTTCCTGAGCTGCCTATTTATTACTTTCTAATTTCAAGTTATCATAAAGTTTTGTCATCACATACTTACTTTTGTGCTAAGATCATTAATGAAAATATTAATAAAATGAATCTTAGGAGCACTTTTTTAGGATCCTCACTATTACCTTCCTCTGAGGACCTGAGTTCTGTAAAGTACCTATTTTCATTTCCTCTTTCAGCAGTTACCTATCTACGTTGCATTTCCTTAACAACACTTACACATTGCTTACATTACATGTAATTCCCGTATTCTTCAGACTCACTATGATTTTCTTAATACACAATACATACTATATTTAATTTAAGAAATAATTCAATTAGAAAATCAGAATTGCTTGAGACAACTTAGTTTTGGCAAATGCGTGTTGTGCATTTCAATTTGTCTCTGCGTCTTTTATCATTCTTTCATTCAAAATTTGCCTTAAAGCTGTGAGGCCTAGTCCACCCATCGAAGTCAAACACCTGACTTGGTGTTCCAATTTTGAAGTGCCCAAAGAACCAGGTCTCACAAAAATGCTTAAATTTACTACATGCCATGGAGAAAAGCAGGTATTTTAGAACTCTTTCACAGGAAGAGCCTATCTATCTCCCTAACTAAGGTTCTAAAATCACAGGACCTCTAAAAGACTTCAAATACAGTTTAAAACTGTAAGAATTTATTTTATGTCATCTTATCTCTTATTTATTTTCCTTGTTTTCATCATTCTTAAATCTATATTTAGATTAGTTTTCCTACGTATGAGAGTGGGTTTAGTCTCAGTGAATCATTTCTTTATGTTATCTGAACGATGTGTTTAGTGTGAGCCAGTGATATTAACTTCCTTTACAGTGAAAAGATCTCAAAAGTGGCCTGCCCTAAATTAGATGTCAAAGATAGGTGAGAGCTAGAACACATTCAGCTAGAACACATTTCTTCCCACTGATTACACAGGGAAACTAAACAATTATCTTAAACTAAATACTTAATTTCTAAATGGTTAGGAAAAAAAGAAATTAGGACAAATTTTACCCTAAAATTTGATTATTTCCCTTGTTATATTATCTAAGGTTTTCTCAAATTAGCTTTTCTTTCTTTATTTTCTGCCCCAGATATCTCTTAAGTCCTTTAGTATTATATCTCTGTCCTTCCTATTGTCATATCATTATGATATATATTACTATCCGTGTATAGATGTAAAAGATGTTCTCTTTTACCTCTGCTTTTGATTACTGATGATAATAAAATAAGGCCATAATATTAGAACATTTATTTGTTTATCTCAGTTCATATCGGCTTTCCCTTTGTTCACTTATTTGGCCCACTTTCCATTTTGTTTGCAAATAAATTTGTACAAATTTGTATTAATTGTGCACAGGTAAATCTGGCTGGTTTAGCATATTCCAGCTGTACTCCATGGCTGCAGTTATTATTTCTGCCAGAATTAAAGCAAAGGTCAGGTTGACAGAAAAGCATTGCCAGTATTCAAAAATCATAAGCCAAGATCAAAAAATGTCAACTAGTTTTCCATTCAAATTGAAAATATTAACAAATAAATATTTTGAGATTTATTTGCCCTGTGGTTCTTACAAGTCTTTACGAATTGCATTTTAATAAGTTTTCTGCACAGTCTACTAGATAATGTCAAATATTCACAAAATGCCACCCCCTAAAAAGAAAAGAAATGATGAAGACAGCTGAGCTACTACAGAATCATTAACTCCCAAAGCTAAAGCATTGGATCTCATGATTCATGTTAAAACAATGACTGCAGCAGTATTTCATAATAATATTACTTCTTAACTCCTTAATTTTCCCTAACTCTTTTTCTGAATGATAATATTTTCAAAAAAGCCCCTAAATATTTCTGGGAGTTTTTAAAATCTCCTTGGATCAAGTTTTGATTGGTATTTTATAGTATACTATGATTAAGAGTGCCTCAGTCCAGTTGCTAGATTTTTACTCACAAATAATCCTTTTTTCTTTTCTTTCCTGAAATAAATATATTGTCCCGAGTTTCAAATCTATGTGTCTGTCAGTGAGTTTGATGCACTGACAACCCTCCTGAAAATCCCATTCAAGTTCAGCACTTCATACAATTTTAATACATACCTCAACCTGTTAAAACCTTTTCAAAATGCCGAAAGCATGAATATCTGTAGCCTAGGTAATGAAGGAAACTTTCCTGAATTCCTTTTAAGTGTCTGCTTTAATCTGACAAGACAGGAAATCTTCAAGAGTAACAAAAAATATTGGTAAAATGCGATACAATAATGGGTTCTTTGCAAACATAAAAGAAACACAACCTGACAAGTAGGCCAATAGACACACATTATTCCGACAGATACATAGATGGATCAATCTGGCAGGCTTCTTACTCTTTTGAAGAGGCCTCTCATTACAGATGATAGTTATTATTATGTCCTATTTGTGTTACATAGCACCTAGACCCTCCAGCTGAGATTTCAGTACCATTGTGCTCAGCATTATGTAAGTCCGTAGAGAGTACTGCTGGTCTTAAAAAAATTTCCAGTTAAAATGAACAGAAGAGGCAAAAGAAATGCGGTTCTCATGCTGTGTGTGGGAAACAAAGGCACCTGAAGATGAAATAATTTGCCCTGTAGTTCGGCAACAATATCCGTCACAGACCCCAGGTTTGAGTCATTGCTTAGGAAGTGCTGATGTACTTCCTAAGAAAGTCCTTCTTTCAGATCGTATTACAACTCCCAAGTTTTAAATTGTTTTCAGTTCTTTGAGTTATTCAGCTCTGATTGGTAGAAGGTATTGGTAATCTTGGTACTGCAAGTAGGAAAAATGCTGTAAGCAGAGTAAGATGCTTCAAGGAAGAGTCATGCTAATGCAACTTTATGGCTTCTGGTATCCAAGCCAGCTCAATATTTTTTCATAATATTGCAGTTGTGCCTTGTAGATCTACTGTCCAATAAAAGAGAGAATATGATTTTTAATTTAAATTATGAACTGAATATCATAGGTATGTGGTACATGTAGCAACTCTACCTGGAATAGATACCTCAAGGTTTCAGCTCGTGGATAAACTTAATTATCTTTCTTATTGGCATTTCAGTTATAGTCATCTCTCCTTTCTGCCCGTTGTTGTGAGACTTCTGGAGAAAAGGAATGTTTCCCTAAGAAAGATGGAAGTAAGTTACAGAATTAGTTCATTTCAGATGCTTTTGTTCAAATGACAGCAGGCTAAATGACTCAGAAGCATGAGATGAATTTGAGTGTAGTTCATTATCCTGACACCCATTATATAATCTTTGTTCTGTGCTGTACTTTAAAACTGCATCATTAAATACATTTCCAAACATTCCATTCTTTTCACTTAAATCTATTTATAAGTGCTTTCTTTTTAATTTGTGAAGATTCGTTTTTGACAGACATCTGAGGACAGTTCACAGGATTTTTGTAGTCTTTTTTTTCATTATATGCTGCATACAGTAAAAGAACCTGGTTCAGAATTGCGGTTTTAATAGCTTTTGTCAACTTTGCCCCCTACCTTTTTGTAGATTCTAGCTATGCTGGAAGTTTCTCGTATTTTGGAGTCTCTCGTATCTCTATCTTTTGATTTATGTTAGCCCAGGTTTGGAAACTGGCATAATTTTTAGCTTCTCCTTTCTCCCTCTGTCAAGGTCGAATTCTGGGAGATGGGCTGGCTATTTCCTGGTGCCGCTGCAGGCTGCAGGGGGTGCAAGCAGCCAAAGAACAGCAGAGTTGCCTAGAAATGACAGACCCAAATCTGAGACTCCTTATTTCTTTTATTTGTGCAGTTTGAACTAAATCAGACTGCTCATCAACTTTATCCACAATTAAACAAGAAGCTGAGCTGAAATAATGGCCTAGCATGAAAAAAAAAAAGTAGAATAAGCCATCACAATTCTTGACAATATCCACAGAGAAAAAAAAGTCAATTGTCCTAATCGTCTCTACTTTAAATCAAAGCCTACTCTGTGCTTCTTGTAAATGTTTCAGTCTTACTTATTTTGCCATTATTAAAACATCCAGGGAAAACAAAAGCAGAACATAAATAATGATATGATTGGTACTTTGCTATTAATCAGATATGCACGTCATAAGAAGATACATAAGAATGGCTATAATGGGTCAAACCAAGAATTCTAGGACTATCCTCTTTTCGGTAGCAGTCAAAAGGGTAGAGAAACATATAAGCACATGTGATATGTTCATGATAAGTCTCCCAACCCACTACTATTTGCAGCTTGGGTACCTCCTGAGCTGGGTGTAGTTTTAATGTGCTAGCAACCCTTGATGGATTTCTCTTCTGTGAACATATGCAGCTTCTTCCTGAAGTCATATAAAGTTTTACCATCCACAGCAGCCTGTGGTGAAGAGTTCTGCCTCTGAAAAAAGGCTGTCTTTGGTTAGTTTTGAGCCTAATTTCTGGCAGCTTCGTGTGGTGCCCCTACAGCTGTAACAAAATGTTTTAGAGAGTTGCAGTGGGAGAAACTGTGGAAATGGAATATAGCACTGACTTTTGTAGGAGGCTGCCAGTGTTTTGTAAAGTCAGGTCCCAAGTGTGAGTAGTGCTCCATCTCTTCATCTAAACGCCTGAAAGTCGTGAAACGGCAACTGTGCTTGTTAGTAGAAGAGTTTTTCTTCCTGTGATCAGAAAAAATGTAATAAAAGGTAACTCTTAACACCTTTTCTGCTATCTCCTGCCAGGTTCAGTGTGCCTCTATCTAGTCTCATAGTCTGTGAAACCAGAACCCACAAGAGCTGTTACATTTAAATAAACTTTTTATTACTTGTATTAATGCTGCAGCCACATCATAATCAGCAAAGGTGAATTATAATAGTTTAACAAGAAAGTTCATATTACCGCCTCTGCAAGAAATATTATGTGTGGACTTATCTAGTGAAAAGGACTGGGAAAGCAGGTGAGGACATTGGCTCGGTCACCTTCTGGCTGGTACTAATTACTCCATAGGTAGGTACCTCTCTGCAAGCACCTCCACAGCCTCCCCCATCAAGGGGATCAGGTAGCTGCATCTCCAGGCTGAGCTGTCCTTTTGTTCGGTCATCAGTGTTGTCCAGGCATCAATGGGAGATGAGGGCCCAGCACGATCGAGGACCTGACTGGGGCTGTGTGGCCAACCCTTCTCCTCCTGGCTGGTGCCTCCCCCACCAGCAATGGCTGTGGGGTGCCTTATGGGGGTGGTGGACAGCATTAGGCTCATTAAATCCCAGCTATCTTTGTATTTTTTAGCCAACAAATAATTGTTCGTACTTTTAAGTTGTTCACATCCTTCTTCCAGGGTCTTTCTATGTACAGCTATGCCCAAAAGTGGGATAGTGATACCTGTTACATCAAAAAGTTTTTTTTCAGGCTCTTCTTATTTTATCAAAGTTTAAGGAATATTCATCAGTCAGCAACTCACAAATATTAAAAGACCACTGCAGTCTAAGCCGATGAGAGAAGTCAAACATTAAGTCAGAAAGTGAAAGAAAAATATAGGTTTCCGAGCTTTTCTCCTTGACTACCAAGTATTTGAGTATTTAAACAGTCCATTAAAGTTATGCTTTCTCCTATCTTTCTCACAAAGTACTTCCCACAGTTCAATCTAAGGTTTCTCAGAAATAAGAAGGGATGTTGTTTCTGTGTTTGTTTTTCCTCCCATGAGAAAGATTTTTCTACAGAGCTGAGCTTCCTCTTTTGATTTTCAAAATCCACAAAGCAACCTCCAAACCAGTTATTTTAGCTGCAGCTCAGAGAACCACCACTTGACGGTCCAGTAGACTTATTCTCTGTTATATCTTTTAATTTTTAGTCTGGCTTAGTCTCAAGCGTTGTTCATAATGAATTGCTATGCATATATTCTTCTGCATGCACAATTCAAAAATGAAAAAAATGAGGACTTAAAATAGAAGAAGCTCTGTAATACTCCTGTTTTTTATCAGAACAATTTATAGAACTACAAATTCAGCCATTGGTTGATTAGTTGTAGGGCAGTCTCTTCTAGGTTACAGCTCAGTCCTTGCACAATGAAGTCATGACAGTGGGAACATGCCATGCCAAGGTTCAGCATGTGCATACTGAAAGGGTTCCTGTTGTAGCAGCTGCATTGCATATAAGATGGTGACTGTTGTTGCAGCCAAGCAGAATAAAAGGTTTAATGCTTAAATAGAGCTTTGCTGGAGAAAAGACAGAAGGTAAACGTCAAGCGTTAATACGATATTTATACCAATAAAATGTAGCAGCAAATCTGGCTGCTGTGATTCTGTTGACTAGATCTTCACTGCTTATGTTAGAAGCTCATAAATATGGAGATACCTGGATGTAGACACAAATTAAGAAGCATTAATCTCAAACTCATTTCCCAAAACATCTCCTTTAAAGAGCATATACCCAGACTTTTGAGTCTGTTCTTGTTTATTAATTTTATGGAGTGTCCTCGGACAAATTCAGCTTTAAAAGTCATTTCAATGCATTGCAATGCAGAAGGCATTGATGAAAATCCCGTCAGTTATGCTTACTTATTGTGCTGGTATGAAACTGACTTCTCTTTCCCTTTTTTTTTTTTCTCCAAGCTTCACATTTCCTATTGCAGGCATATGATCTGCACGAATGGAAACCTATCTGTGGGGAAATGGCCATAAGTAATTCAATATTTAATATACCGTACCAGCGACTGAGAACAAGCATATAGATTCTTTTGGAGATCCCTCGGTAGGCAAATCATTAGTCTAGTCTTGTAGATTTACATGATTTGCTATGCATAATTGCAGGTAACTAGATTCTTCTAGAGGTTAGGAACAATACAAGTGTGTTAGTAATACATTGAGGCAGCTCATTCTTTACTGGCTGCTATTAAACTGCAATACTATTTTACTTCCCTTATCGTTGTAGCTAGTAACACGCTTTCTTGAAGAGTGCTTCAAAGATGATGATTAAAGAGAAGGAAAGAAAAGTGAAAAAGTAAACTGAAAGTTTCTCTACTAATTCATTTTTGTCTCTAGACAGTGGTGGTGGGGAGGAAGCACTTCCTAGTAAAATGAATCTCTGGTCTTTATGGACTGCATGGCACTTCAGGATAAATGTTGAGAACTTCAGAAGTGACTGAACATTTCGGACAGTCTGTTTTCTTAAAGATTACTAGGATTTATACTTCTCGGGAGATTCAAAAACCTCTACCACAGAGCTGACTTTCCAGGTTAATTCTCAGGTGGTGTATGATCAGAAACGTAAGGAAATTATATAGATCTAGTCTGATTGATGCATTACTAATAATGTTTTGTGGAGATGTGGAAAAACAGGAACTGTAGCTCTGGCTACCGAAAGGACAGATTGTTTAGTGTGACGCTGTAGAGCAGAGACCTCCAAATTCGTTACTGTGGACCTGAAGCTTCCAGCTAGATCCTCCAGTCGGTGATGGAGACTGCACGATACGCCTCAGTGAGCTGCTCTTGGGAATATCACCTTCCCGCTGGCAAACTGCACCTTATTTATAGCCTGAATTTATCTAATTTCAGTTTCCAGTCACCAGATCTTGTTATGCTTCATTTACTAGATTAAAGAGCAATTGTCTCAGCCCAAGAGAAAATTGAAACAGTGACTTCAATGAAGCTTTCTGAAGCCTCTGTGCAAGTCTTCCTCCCCAGCCCGGACTTCCTGGGGGGCAGGATCCTGCAGCCCATCCCTTTCACCTCAGCCATCTGCAGTTTCTACTACTGATTATCGGGAACACTGCAGTAAGTCCAAGGAAGGGGTTGGTTCCTGCTCTCACTGAGGGACCATGTTAGTTAACCAGGCTCCCTAAAGCAAAGGGCTATTTATATGGGACAAAAGCTTTAAACATAGTAAGCAATCTGCTCAGGTATGCCCTGTTCAACCAATATCCCCCTATCTTATGGTAGACTATGATCTTTGATTTCAGGGCTACTTCCACTCCCCTAACATAGCCTGGTTACTCACCACCACCATTTTCTGACAGAAAACATTCTTCAGCCTGTCCAGACTAAGCAACACAGACATGGGACTGTGGTTTCTCAAGAGCATTTTTTTCTGATTAGCTCTTGAATTAATTATCTCTGAGTCATTTTATTCCATGCAGGAGACTTATTTAACTCCTCCACTGAGACAGAGCCCAATCTGTCCACAGAGATACATGAAACCCCCTATTAGGCATATATAACTGCTTCAGAGTTACATTTAATACTTATCTACTTGATATTATGGAACTGATTATTCTCTGGGTTTGTACTGTTTGGCATGCCCGTTATCAGAGCTTTTATCCATGCATTTCAATTCTTATTCTCTTTTCCCCTCTCATTGGTATGAAATGCAACGAATGAAAAAGTAATGTATTCCACCTGAGAGAAGAGTGTAGAATATAGCTGAAAAGGATGCTAAGGACTAGCATTACCCCAAAAGGAAGATATAGAAGAAGTAAAACTTGAAGTGGAGGAAAATTAGTAACTAGCCTGAACTCTAATACAAAAACGTAGAACAAGATGTTCTGGGAAAGCGTCATATTCAGTGTATGAGCAAGCAACAGATTTGTGTGAGTTTGTACCTCTCTAGAAGAGGCCACAGTCATTGGGATACAAAAGGATTAAAATATTCCCAGCCCTCAGTGTAGATCCTACTTCATAGCACCAGCTATTTCTCAAGGAACCTGAAGAATTCACTGATTTACCCTTGATGCTTTGAAGTTCATACATATTTACTAAGAAGCACACGGATTTAGGGTGATAATATCCCCTCTTGTTTGGCTGTGGGTAGAAAGTCTCATAAATTCTGCAGGAGTCTCCAGGAAGGCCAGATAATTTAGACACAGTAACTCCATAGGACTGCACTGAGTTCACCCAAAACATCATCATACTCCCTCCCTTTTCCATAATAACCTCGTAGTTAATCCACTGTCCTCCTCTTCTATAGCAGCTGGGTTATTGCACAGCACTCAAAAGGAAGACTGACTGCACCCATAGCTCATTCATCCAGCCAGGAAGGACCAAGGCTGGTGGATTTTGTTCTCAGGATCACGGCTTTCTCCTCTCTAATAATGCACAAGCACTTTATAAAAAAACAAGATCTCAGATCTGAGATTGTCCTTATCTTGGGTGAGTACCTTCCTTTGGAGATGATGTTTGCTCCTGGCTTTGCTTTGGAAGACTTCCTAGGCTCTGAAGCAGCACTGAGAAGCTTGACTTTCCTACACAATCAGCAAAGAAAGGTAGTTGCTTATTTAGTTTAAATTTCCTTCTGAAAGCTTTCTATCTCCAGGCTCTCACTTTTAAGTATTGTAGTGTTTAATTCCAAGCTTCTAACTTAATCTGGATCTTACTTTCTCTGCAATACATGGCCAAAAACCTTTTATTATCAAATCTAAAAGTAATTCAGAAACTAATGGCTGAATCTTCTTAGGGGGAAAAAAACAGGCAAAAAATCAAAAATTGTTTTTCCTTATTGATCTAAGTACAAGGGCTGAGTCTGATCTCCGGAGACACATTGCATAGCAGGGTCCCACCAGCAAGAACATGCTGCTGCCTATGGTTTCCTGGTTATCCTGCCCTGTCGTGGAGAACTGCATAGACACAGCTTCCAAGATAGTTTAGTTCCCTTTGGAAATAAGGAGCAGAATATTAGGGGCCCAGTCAATGCACTTATAAAAGCTTAATTTTTATGGTTAAATACTGCTTGTTTTGTTTACATTACTGCTCCAGGAGGATAATTTTTGTGTGTTGTTCACTCTTTGCCTAGCATTCATTCAGGAGAGCATGCAGTTATGTTTGAGCACTGTACTAAAGAGGTTTGAATGTAAGGACATGCCAAAGTCGTATCTTGTATTGGGGCCTTTATGGCATTAAGTTAATTTGCAAATCTATGCAGTGGAGTCCTAATTTTGATCAAAAATAGAGATGCATATTTTCCCTTTGCACTTTTCATCTTCAAAGAGCTTTCCAAATATTAATTAGTTAATCCTGCAGTGATTCTGGCATTCAAATTTTTCCTACAATAACAATAACAACTTTCTATAAATGTTAATGTGCCAATGAACTTTGAAACTGTAGAGACTGCACTGGAACAGGGATGTATTCTGTCAGAAAAAGCTCTGGGTAGAGAACAAAATATTATGCATAATAACATTGTTCAAAGGCACTTAAAGGTCAAATCTAAATTTTAAAACTTTCCTCCTCTTAGTAGAAAAGTGTTCCCTCTTTCAAGTGTTATCAAGTCCCTTGTAGTCCTTTTTCTGTGACATAGCCCTTCCATTTTATTATACTATAGTGAATATCATCAGACTCCTAAAATGAGTGTTCAGGCTATCGACTCTGTTACTTAAATCCACCAGTGGCCACTCCTACAAAAAAAATCCAGCAAAACAAAATAAAAAATACCTCTTCTATTTCAGATTAGGTTTAATACAATCAAAATGCTTACATGCTCACTGTGATCTACTGGTAGTAGTCCACATCTTTTATTCTTCAAGGTGGATACAACCTGGACCGGTACTGAGAACCCAGGTGAAGCCAGTGCACGTACCCTGCAGGCCTCTGTATTGCTCTCACAAAATAGGTTTGTCAGTGACTCCAGCAGGAGCTTAATACCAGTATACATGTGCCCATTACTGGGTATTTGTGAACCGAAAGGAATTTAGCACATCCTCAAGGATAACTAACAACCCCAGTTGCCACCAGCTTTTGTTTCCACATGGAAATGTTAGCACTGGACAGATCCTCACTCTGCACCAACGTTATCTTCTTGCAAGCAGAGGACACCCAGACATGCTGACCAAAAGAAATATTAACACTGTAGCAAAAGAGCTGAAACTACCAAAGCTCCTAAACAAAAATAAAACCAATACATATGTAAAACAATAACTCTTCCCCAAACAAGCAGAGTACCCTGTGAAAGCAGGAAGGATTTCAGAAAGTTCGTTAAGGACTTGGCTTATGGAAGGTACTTGATGCCCTGTACCTTGGGCCTTGCTCTAAAGCTTGCGTGAGGAGGTACTGCAAATAAAGATTTCAAAGCATTAACAAGCATTAAAAAAAAAATACAGTGAAGCAGCACACGAAGCAGTGAGTGGGCTTGCTCCGACATCCTCTGGTATAAATCTGGAGTAATCTCACTCAACTCCTGATTTAATCCAGTAGTGTTCCCAGTGGTACATTATAAAAGACAGAGTAGACCAGAATCAGACTGTCTCTGTGCAGTGACCTGAGGCAACATCCTTTCCCTGTCATAAGGACTAATTGGGCTCTCAGCTGAATGAGGCTGTGAAATGAGTGACTTGACTTTGGTGTAAAGTAACATTGATGGGTTGCTATATTCACTTGCCAAAAAATCTTTCACAACAAAAAAGAAAAATTTTACAAAAGAAGGTGACTGAGATCACTGTGGTTTACAGCTCTTCACAGAGAATTTTGTAATGAGTAATACTACATATAGTACTGTTTGAGGAACACTTCCCAGCTACTGTCTTATTCCCTGCCTGGTAAGCACTGCCAGCAAGCTTTGTAAGATCTTGCAACTCCCTACAGAGTTCAGTTCTGACTGAAAGGCTTCCATTTAAATACTCACCTTTTGTTCAACATACTTAATAATGATTGCAATCATTTACAAGTTACATACTAAATTTCCAATGGCCTTGTGCTGCCTTGAGATCATTAGCTTTAATGAAGGCAGAAACAGGTGATAAGGTCAAGCAGTCACTTCTCCGTTGGAGCTTTTAAGTGCCGCAGAGAGACTATGGGACTAAATTTACCTTTCCCATCCAGTGTAGACATATCTGCTCCAGGTTCAGTGCTGACTCAGACAGATTTTTTTGCAATTTTAAAAGATAACTTGCTGCCTCTGGGGCAATTTAGGGTTAAGAAAAAGAAGAGCAGGAGGAGGAATTGCTAGGGATTATTCTGCCTGAGTGAGTCCATGCTCCTGCAGTGCTAGGACTCACCTATGCTTCTTATGCACTAAGCTCTTTTCTGTTTTCCATCCTTTCATGCATCCATCTGTACATACATGTACTTCTTTATTATTGTGCATGTTGATGCTTTATGCATTCTGAGATGTTTCTGAAATTGCCTGTTGCTACTCAGTAGCCATCCTAAGCTTACTATAAGCAGGTTCTTCCATTTTACACTTCCTTTTCAGTCTCAGTAAAGACTAGCTTGAGGCATGACCAAAGGGAGCATTTGCCTAGGGCAGTGGATTTTTGCTCAGCATTGCTTATGTGCCGTATTTCTTTGAAAATGGCTGTGATTGGGCAGCAGGCAGGATAGTTAGTGGTTGCCTTGGCTGGGATGCTGCTTGCTGGACCGGGTGGTGTCCGACAGAGGGAGAGGAGGCTGCTCTTTCCCTCAGGACAACCTAGTCATCTTGGAGGGGATGTCTTCTAATGTATAGCATGGGGTACGCAGAGAGACCTAGGATAGGCTCAGTGAATCTGTGGACGATTTGTATCAGTCCTTTGACAGTTACCTAGGGTAAGGGAAAACACAAGGAGGGAAACACAAGGGAAAACACTCTTCTTTCTTTTCTATAACCTCTGCAAAGAAAGCTGCACTGACAATCTTTGCAGGTTTCTAAAAGCAAGGACTGTTACTTGTCTATTCCCACAAGGACTGCAGCCCTTATCTACAGAGAGAGGGAGGAGGAAACCCCTTTGGGCACTGCCAAGCAGACAGAGCTGCCCAGGCAGCCGGAGGAGAGCTGTGCTACTTCAGAGGGCAGTCTGCAGCTGCTGCACAACCGGTGGGAGCCACAGTGGGCTCCCCTAACCAAGCTGCTAAATCCTTGGGTGGCTTAAAGTCAGCAGAGCCGTGCAGTAATTCTTGGAGGACTGTCACATTGCGCTAACTGAGGATGAAGGACAGATGTCCACACGTGTGTACACTGATGTACAGAGGAACGTGCCGCAGAGCAGGAGACAGTGTCATGCTTGCTTTATAAGTTAACAACTATAGGAAGTTACTCTCAAATTTACTCTATCATACCAAAACACTTAAAATGTTCAATACATGGAGGAAGGCAGCTTCTCTGTGTTACTGCTTGGGGAAGGTGCTCTTAAATCTCATTACCGTTAGCCCCTGCTGTGTGGAATTCCTCATGATTGTATGGCTGTAAGAGAGGAGGCGACTGGGAAAACAATAAGCTTCAAACTGTGAGTGCAAATGACGGCACCTGTGATGCAGACAACACAGTCTGGTCCTCCAAAGCCAGGCAGTGAGATAACCTCTGCAGGAGCCATCTGCAGCCTCACAGGGCCTGGCAAGCTGCCGTACCGAGGTCCTGAACAGTACTTTCAGCAGCAGTTAGCAGCACACCTCATGCTGTGATAGTCACAGGGGGAAGAGCAAGAGGAGTGTTTAAACACAACAAACCGACCACCCTCTGACTGTGCTCGATGAGCTTACAGTGTCCCAACAGACCACCGCAGGCCAGAGCACCCCTGAGGCTAAGCCAGCAGCTCAGAGCAGAGACTGTGCAAAATCCATGTCCACCTCGAGAGGCCACGGTCACAAGCCAGTGCTCTGCACTGCTTGCTTTGCCAATATCCAGCCTTGATAACTACTTGGAAGCAATGTTAATGTTCAGATTTCCAAAATGTTAATTCAGGGCCGTAGCTCTTTTATATTAATCTTGCAGTGTTTAGTATTTAAGATTGTGTGGACGTGGGACCATTACTGTCCAATGCACCTTTCGTCTGGCTTGATCTTTGACTACTCTTAGGTGGTTAAGTGTACTCCCATGTTCCCTCCGCTTGTTAACGCCAAGGGAGTCTGCTTGTGTTTGCACTTCAGTGTCTGATTTTTTTGCTTGGAGCTGAGTGACCAAAAATCTTGGTGGTCTTGTCTGATTGTGTTAGTTACCCTTTATATGGTCAGTGTGAATCTTGTCACCAGAAATGGGAAAAGTATTCATTCTCTTGTGATAAAAAGCAGTGCATTTTAACATACTCAAGACGTAATCAGCACAACTAATAATTCAGCCAATTATCCAACTGAACTTCGGATATTACCCACAGATCAACTTGATAACACTGATTTTTTTCCCTCATCATTTGATTTTTGTGAGCATGGATTAGCTTTTAAGCATGTTTGGTGGTGTCAAAAGGTAACTGTAAGACCTCACGACGCTACGTCTCATGCCACCATCAAGCTACTGCAGCAGTGAGATGTTATTTTTAACAGACTGTCTCTTTGTGTTACAACTCACTCACAGGCTCTCCCTGAAGCACGCTCTGCAAGCAACTAACTTTGCTATGTAACAAAAATTATGACAGCCTGGAGGGTTTTTTGTTCTCTGAAAGCAAACTTACTTCTTCTTCTTACAAAATTTACTCTTAGTACTTCTGATCTTGCTTTTTATTCTAAATAAGACATCATTCTCGAAGGTGGAAATACCTGATCACATTTAATTCTAAGAGTTGAAATTCACCAACAGTTAAAACCGAATCTTCTCTAGCTATGCCCAAGCAATATATGTTTCAATGATGAACAAAAATTGTTGAATTAAGCAGATGTATCTATTGAACTTTTTTTGATCTTCAAATTGGCTCTCTTGCTGTTTTTCCAATATAGTATATAAGTATATCAGCGAATTCTTTAATCGGTAAGATAAAAGCATAAAAATATCAAACGACATGAAGCTGAACTAAACAAAATTCAAATTGGAACACAACGAACATTTTTAATAGTGAACATAATATCTTTTGATCAGATTACCACTTGTTAACTATATAAAATCCTAAAATTATAGAGCGAAAACTATGAAATTTAATTTTTAAAAGTTGAAAATTTCCTTCAAGCCTTTCAGTCAATAACAGATCATTTTCCTGAAAAACATGTTCTAAGTGTGTTAAATCAGTGGTCACATGAAAAAATAGTATTCTTGTGGCAGGGTGATCAGATATACAGTGCATGCATAATATTCATCTTTTCAATGACAATAGATCTGTCCTTGCTGGGAAGCAATGAGCTTGTTGTCCATGTACTACTCAACACATGTGCAGATATGTCCCTATCTGTCACTGAGTTGCCCCTAAAAACAAAGCTGCCATTGCTGCAAGAGTTCACACACTCTACCCTTTGCTGTCCTCTCTCCTGGGCATCCCTTGGGAGCAGGCAGGCAGCAGTGGACTGGAGCCAGGAGAAGCGGCATGGTGGTGCAGATACCTCGGAAAGCTGGGACAGGGATTACCCCCTTTGCTCCACGCCTCTGTTATACAGCTCAATTAAGTACTGATCTCATTTGAATCCATCCAAGGCAGAAGGCACTTAAGTAACATTCAAATGATGATCACACAGGTAACAGTGGTGACAGACTCACCTGTCATTGCCTACTTAAACATATTCTGTGGCTTCCTCAGAAGTTTTGCAAGAATGAAGAGTTACATATAAAGAATCTGTCAACCTAGAGAGCTTGCTATCTAGTAAGCACGTTCCCCTTGTCAAGCCAATCAGCAGCAGCTTCCCATGCACTAATTCATGATGAGGAAATGCCATCAGTCCACATAGCAGTTCTCCTTTCTATCTTCTGTATTTACACCTTTTTCTCAATCCCTGCAAGATATGTTGGCCACACCTGTGAAAACTGGTTGCATGCCGATTGCAGACTGGCCAGTTTGTAATCTGTTCAGCAGGTCCTGCTGAAGGAATTTCAAAATTGCATTGTAGGACTGGTGGGGGAGGTTCCTTATGAGGAACATATTCTTCACTGGCCTGATTCTATGCTATCCTTGCTCAATCTCTTATACCACAGGGATTATTCCAAAGACTGGTAATCTACAAACAATTTGAAAAGATTTGTATGTAGTGGCAGATGGACACTGGCCTGGATCTGGTCTAATAGTTTATGAGCTGCACCTGTGTAATGAATGTATACACTTAATATCAGCAACTATGTTAATAGGTTAAGACTGAAATTTTTTTAGTATGATACAGTGACAAATAGCTGCCCATCAGTCAGCTCTTTGTATGACAAATGGCACTAGACAAACAAACAGAATTCTGCAGCTGAGTTGCAGCTTGGAAAAGCATGGAAACGCATGCAACCCAAGCTGAGCCAGCTAATCCATAAAAGAGAGCACTGAAAGTTTTAATTTTAGCAGGTGTTCCTAAAAGGTCAGCATTTGATCTAGCATCACTTCAAAGAAAACTGGATGCAGCTCACACTTTGCAATGACATTTAATTTAAATAATGTTTGTGCTGACTGCAGGTGAAAAGTCCTTGACACTGGTTTACTTGCACTCATTAAAAGATACCACTTACTGCATATTCAACCTTCTTTGTCTTGCCAGAATCTAAAGTAGCACACAGGTCAGGGAATGACTATGCTGAGAGATGAAGGCATCTGTTGT
Source organism: Struthio camelus (assembly GCF_040807025.1). Taxonomy (NCBI): domain Eukaryota; kingdom Metazoa; phylum Chordata; class Aves; order Struthioniformes; family Struthionidae; genus Struthio; species Struthio camelus. Next base: position 206,754,123 of record NC_090942.1, read on the forward strand.
CTCTATTGATTAACTTCTGTGAGGGAAAGGGTAAGGGCTAATCTACGTATAACAGCAGGATAACATGAATGGCAGCACAAAGCCTACTAAGATGCTGCTGACTTGCCATCTTCTAACAGTTATTTGATGTGCATATCCAAAATGGCCTGTCATGAATAAGCAGCTCTGTAGCACTACCTTTGTAAAATCCTGGACACTTTAGCCAAAACACCAGTGAGACAAATCAGATCACTACTACCGTCAAGTTGAGATGTCTAACTTTTCCTGAATACAGACTTTGTTTATAGATGCTATCTCTGCACTGAAATCAAGCTGGACTGGTTATCTAAATGATCTCCACCTGTGTCATATGTGTTGGAGGATGACTTGCTGCAATGTTCAAAGCCTATAGACAGTGGTGATATCAGAAAATAATTAGACTCATTATAGGGTGGTGAAAACAGATTGCAATGATCTTTGCAAGTTTCTAGATCTCTGAAAGTTTTGCAGTGTCTGTTAATCCGAGTCTTCAACTGGGTTGCTTATGGATGATCAGAGTCAGGGCCCTGATTACACCAACAGGTTCTGCAACCTCTTCCCTGCTCCTATGGGTTTGGCTGCCTCTGTTCAAAATCAATTCTGATATGGTGCAGCTATGTAACCTTGGATCAGACTTGTGTGAAGACGAGCAGTAGGAAGACTCTGGAGCCTCATCTCTCCATCTGCGACTTGTATTAATGAACTTGGTCCTTGCCTGAGCAATGTTGTAGGTATGCCTGCACCCAGCTGTGTTCCTTGCTGATCCTGACCCTGACTTGTTGACTTGATTTCCTGGCTTGACCTTGGACCTGCCTCAGCACTACAGACTTGTCTGATGATCACTGGGCTGTGGCTGACCTTGGTTGCTGTCATGGGACCTGCTCTGCTTATTTTGCTCTGTGGGCTGTGTCAGTGAGGGAACTGCCCTGTCAGCCTTGCTGTCACCCTTGGCTCCCAGCTCACTTTCCTCTACAGAGCAGCCCACTTCTGCTGCTCCCTGGCAAGCAGATGGTCCAGACTGTTTCAGGGATAACTGAAGATTTTTGATTGCAAACATATAGGCATTCAGAAGTTAGCATTTCTATCGCCTCTGTATTTTCTATTCTAAAGCTGAAGAATGAACATTATCATCCGTGACGCTTTTTATGAATATAAAGTTCAGATAATATCTTTTACTTTCAAAACAGTTTGCTACAGAGATTTGTACTGTTTCTGTTTTATCTGAATTGCCTCCAATAGGTAGACACTCATTTTTCCCATGACTGTTCTACATACCAACACCGCTTACGTTTGTAATCAATGCTGTACTATTGCACAGTTGTGAGAACACGGCTAGTAGTTTGTTTCCTAGCTCTTTTACCTGTTTGCTGCGCATGCAGTCCTTTTCAAGCTAACACCTCTCTTTTGCAATTTAAACTTGTTATTTGGAGATCTGCCGATTTAAGGCATATCCAAATCGTCCTGTCCAAATATTTCTAAAAAATGAACAATATCCTGGCACCCAAGACTGCTAGCCTGCTAGAACATGCTCCTCAGAGGTATGGCAATTCTGAGCAGCTCCGACAAACAGGAATTAATCATTGAAATACAGCTGTTCAAGAGCACAGTTCATCATCTGGAAGTCAAATTTATCCATCATTTTACTTACATACTTTAAAACTTGCTATTTGCGATGTTACACATTTCAACAGTTTCTTGTGGGAATTTTTCTTCTGAACTAGAGCTGAGGCCAACGTCTACTCGCACTTTTCAGATGTGTTTAATTCATATCGGGAAGTCTTAAAAAAAGTTAATAGGCCTCTTGATTTAAAAATTATAGATGGAGAGCACAATTCACTTACCTCAAGTTTGTGTACTGATGTGATGCCCTCCAAATCAAATTATGAATGATCCTAATCTTTTTCTGTTATTACTAATTTTAGATATACTTAGTAAGAAGCCAGCTCTAAAACAAACATTGGTTATGGATTTTTTTTTGCATCAGAGGCAGGAAATAGCTTCTTCCCCAAATTTATTATTTCTGAATAATATGATTTCCAAAGAGATATAATATTTAATGAGTAAAAATGAGTAGCAGACCTTTATGCCCAAGCACAGAATATACATCTTTATATAAAGGGTTGAAACAAGCTGAACTGCTAGAACAAAAAGAACGTGTGATGCCTTTCCAAGTGAAAGACAAAGAGAAATTTGAAAGCAGAAAAGAAATCTTCTTAGATTTGACTAAGAAACTATAATAAACAACAAAGTCACCAAAACTGCTCACCTTGTATGAGCATTCCTGTTGGAGGCTCCCAGGGATCACACCTAAGGCCAACACTATTCAACATTTTTATGTATAATCTTAAAGTAGGTATCAAACATCTGCTGGAGAGAACATGTAGACAAGGAACGGTGAAGTCTGATGAGGACAATGCAGTTACAAAGATCAACAAAAATGAGGCTTTAACAACTGGGGCAGCGGTGGGATTTCAGTCATTTGATGTCCTCAACCAAAGATTTCATTTCTCTTCAAATGAAGACTTCTACGTCTTTTGGGGATATATGCCATAGCCAAACAAGTCACACTTTATTTACACTTTAGTCAAATATTGGTTACTTGCTCAAGATGAAGGAAATTGGATGAAATTAAAGGAAACACTCTGAGATTTATGGGAGGTTAAATCTCCTCTGTGCTTTAACTCCATTAAAAACTATCAGCATGAGTTGAAAACTCTGAATTTATTGTGCTAGAGATATGCTTCCAAGGTTCTTATAATTTTTCTGATACAGCATGAGTTGCTTAAAACATCAAGACCTTTTCCTAGTCCAGATTTTCAGAGAATATTTCGCTGCTTCAGCCCTTCATACATTGGCAGCAGAATCTAAATGAAGAAATGTCTTTGGAGCCCCTGTATCTCGGTGTGCAGCATGGTTCTGCAAAGAGGTGTCACCGATGTGTGTTTCAGAGTCTCTTTTTGTTGCCCAAGTCCTTGTTTCCAAAGAAAAGAAATGTGCAGATATGTGCAGAGCAAAGGGATATCAAGCACCCTTCATAAGTTCCTAGTCTAGGCAATGAAGGAACCAGTCTTTGGTGTACCAGAGTACTCAGTGGTATGTTAATCTTAAGAATCCACTAAAATTGACAGAGTACTTACAAACTTCCCATACTTCGCTGTGCAAATAACTTGACTCTCATGCCTACTTCTTCAGTGAGTAATAATAAGACAACAAGTTCTTTCACTGGTTTTTCTACTCTCGCTGACAGTTCTTACTTTAAGTTCTTACCTTAAAACATATTTTTTGTTCTTATTGCATATGATAACATGGGTGTGGAGAGCACAATTCACCCACCTACCCCAAATCTGGGTATTGGTGTGATGCCCTGTCAAAGGACTTTCCTTAAGGAACTTGCAAGACCACAGTTTGAATTGCTGAGTAGTACAGATCAATGAATCAGTGCTGGAATAACTGGATAACATTGCCTTCATGTTTTCCCTTCACATACTATATAAATGAAGAATGAGTTTCCCTTTAAAAATAGATATTTTTAGCTGTTTCTCCTGTCCTCTTTTTCCCTTGACCTGAGAAGTGCAGGGCTAGAGTAGGATTGATGTATTTCTCAAGGATGTGAAACATGTTTTCCACATTATTGAAGGGCAGAAAATAATTTAGCATAGTTTGAACCCTTAGAGAGATGAACTTTCCAATTTATATGTTCTAATATACCTGAAGCATGAATAAATTATAGTTAAACGCTGATAATCTGCGTAAACTAATGAGCAAAAGTGTATTAGGAGGATGTGTTGTGTACACTGTTACATAAATTTGTAAATACTATGCCACTGTAATGCAGATACTTCTGCCCAAGGGTAGTAACCTCTTTCCAGTAATTTTTTCCACCAGTTGCTTTGGAAGTACATGAGAATCTTCCTATATTCACATCAAACTTTATTTCAGGCTCGCTTTGAAAACATCATTACTTTACTGGCTTGTCTTCCCAGTACTGACCCATGCTGCAGAACTGGCAGTGGAGCAAAGCACGTTGGCAGGAGGATTCCTGTTCTGGGCAATGCTGAACCCAGTGGCAGCCTCTGCGTGCAGGCACAGTTCTGCACAGAGGTGTCACTTGTCAGGACTGGGGCAGGGTAGGCACACATTTTCTCATGCCATATTGGATAATCATCATAACTGACTAACTTAGTGACCTTCAGCATGTTTGTATATGGTTATATCATCAACTAGGTGTGTTTTCACTGGGATTTTGATACATATACAAGAAAACCAGGCACTCAAATCACGTTTTAGATGGAAGATAGATGATTAACTGGCAGATTCCTTTGAAAAAGCTCGTTCTAAATATGTCTTCTCGCTGTTGTGACATTATATTTTTGCCTGTAAAGAAAGAAAATTGCTTGCTTCTCTATGGGAAATTACTATACCAATGTACTGAGAAAATCACTTAATGCTTGTTTAACTGCATCATCTGCACTACATTATCTAAACTTTCATTTCTGGATATATTTATCGAGTAATTGTATTGTAGTAGTTCTGAGTATCTGCCCACTTGTTGACCACTTACTATAGCATAGAATCAGTGCTGCTAGCATTGATATGTATAGAGGTTTTTATAGAAGATGTTTTCTATTTCCAGCACTGGAGTTAAAGCAGATAAGTACAGAAGAAAATCTGCAGTCTGTCCTGACAGAATTGGGTTCTAGATGCACACAACTGTTCCTTCTTAAATTTAAATTCTGTGAAAATTGCTGTTAAATGTTTTCTTTTAAATGATCAGTCATCGTGTTTCACTTCTGATTTATTTTTACAGAGAACCTTGAGACAACAAATTTGGAAACAAGAAGCTGTTATGAAAAAAAACTCCTCAAAATGGTAAAACAAAATGTCATTACTGAAATGTCTTATGTTGAAGTTTTTCAGAACAAAATTGTATCAAAATTGTCTAAACAGTTTCAGAGAAGTGGCATTTTCCAAAAGCGAACTGTTTAACTAGAAAATCCTTGTTTGCCTCTGGTCTCGAGGCAGAGTTGGAGTGATCAACGCAACGGTGCCGGCACCATCCTGGTAGGGGATCGGGAAGGTAGCTGCTGGGGTACGTCAGGGAGACAGGCTTCACTCTTTGCCTGAATATGTTCGCAGAGGCACTAACTGAGCTTAGTATCAGCTTTGGCTTTAACAGAACAATCTTTCCCTTATTTCAGTAGTCAGTTTCTCTTAACTTGCTGCTCCCACAGTCCCCTAACATATAATTGCTCTGTGCCCACGGAAGTGAGGCAGCCAGTTCCTTCCAAGGCTATTTTCCATGATAAGCAAAATAACAACATGTAAAGACTACTAATAAACTGCACCTTCCTCTGGAGGGAAAGTATTACCTCAGTATTATCCTATTTTCTATTTATCCCGAGAACAAGAATCTCAAGGTCAAGCAAACTGAGGCCTCCCTTGTGGCAATGCTAATGTCAGACTGGCAGGGCATGCCAGGCTGCTGGCTCAAAAGGTCTGCATTACAGGTTTCGACTGTCAATATTCTTACATTGCTATTTTACCTTTCCATTTACCTTCCTTCTGCACTGTATTACTTTTATATCAGGCTTTTGAAAAGTCCTTTCTCCTCCTATTACCTAAAATTTTTAAAACAGCGGCTAGTTTTTGTAGGTAAATAAACAGGCTATACAAGTACATACATATGTGGTATGCACAAAAAGCTGGGCTGAAAGAACAATCTCATGGGGGTAAAGTCAAGCACTTTGGAAGAGAAGGACTATCCGGGTGTTTTTAACTTACGCTCTTGACATCGTTGTATAAAACTGAAGTGCTGAAGTGACTAAAGTTGTTTTACTTCATGAGAATTCTGATTTGTTCTTCTTTTTCCCATTCTAACCTCTGATTGAGCCACATCTCCAATATCCTAGAGCAGACAAAGACTCTGTGCTGCAGTGTTCCTTCACCAAGACAGGGTGTGACGATGCACTGTTACAGAAATGGGTAGGTGAAAATAAAAGTTACTCAGAAAGCAAAAGAGCATGCTCTTCATGAAGAATTTGAAAACAAAATTTTCCACTGAAACATGATCTTAAAAGAAATCTTTCATCCAGACTGCTATGCAATAATTCAACAAAAGCAAATTAAGGTTGGCAGTTTCATTCCAAACTTCACTTTTAATTTTTTGATCCATTACATGCAAAAGGACCTGTGAATGCATTTATACTATCTCTATATTTAGAGATTTTAAAGCTGTCTCTTTGGTCACAGGAAGGGAGGGAAGAAATGGGATTGAAGTACATTTCCTTCTCCCTTCCCGTAAGAGCAGCACGAGATTGCTGAGGGAAAAGGATAGACGTGTGCCTAATTCCTCCAATTGTCTATTCCAATCTAAATGGCAGGGGACTGGGAGGGTAAGTGAATTAAAAGGAGGATTCCTCTCAGTAGGATGGGAATTCACATGACCTCAAGACTGGCATCTTAATCCTGCTGTTGGTGAAATAAGAAAGTATAGAATTTTTGCAATATTGCTATAACACTCCCTTAGAGGATTCTGCCACTGGAATTGGATCTGAGAGTGGCTACGTTGTGTGGATTGTAGGCATCCACACAAGGAGCTGAGGGTGCAGGCCAAACAACAGTGAGTCACCTCCCCTTGCTGCGGTCTAGATCATCCTCCATCCCAGTTCAAGGCAAAAAGTTGAGCGCTCTTCAGGAGACCCTTGGTAGGAGAAGGACCTGGACAAATACTCTGCCTTTGGGAAAGAACATAACATACAAACTCAGTGGGTTTTAATGTCTTTGATGTTATAAGTCACCTAGAAGCTAATATCTCTAGCAGCCCTGTGCTCCCAGGCTCAGATATTAGTTCTGCAGAAGAAGTAAGGAGGGATGATAGTAGTCAGGTGCATCACGCGCACACATATTTCCACTAAACCCCAGACTGTCCAAGCTTCATTTTAACAAATCATGAAAAGGGTACCTGAAACTGGGCATCAGCCTGTGGAAGCCTATTAACTGCACAAAGGCGATGGGAGCTATTACCAGGAGGAAGAGCTTTAAGAAAATTAAAATGCCTTGCATCATGCCATAGAAGGGAAGAACAGGCATCAAACTTGCATCAATCATCAGAGTGCATCAGAGGTTTTACTCCTGAGGCTGATGCAAATACTTTGCATATTCTACTACATAAAGATAAAAGATGAATGTTTCCCAACAGTGCCTGAAAAGACAGTGAGCTGGGTCCTGAACTAAGATAACAAGGCTCTAGAGGGAGGGGGAGAGGCAGGAGCACACTCCTCTAGTGCAGGTGGGACAAAACAAAAATCAATGTGCAGTAAGAATTATTTAGGACAAGGCTAGACTGAGAGTTGCTCTGTCCTAGGCCACCTGCTAGCAACAACAATGAACTATTTAAAATCACAACGCTTAGAGAAGCGCTTTTCTTAGTCACTATGGGCCAAAAGGCTAATTGGCCCCAGGCGCTTTGGTGCCAGCAGAGAGTATTTTGTGCAGAAAGAGGTCACCAGGGACTCACTGCAGTTGCAGGGTGGTGACAGAGCATTCATACTCAAAGACACTGGATATTAAAGTGCCAAATGGCAAAAATATGGAACTGTATGTTAGAAAATTCCTCACTGACCTAACTTATTTGAATAAATATTCACATTTCTGCAGAGTTCTGCTCAATTTCAATTATATTATCTATTCTCCTTCCATTCAAACAGTATATATTCTGGTTACAGGATCAGATCAAGTTGCAAAGTGTGTTTTTTAGTCACTATGCAATTTACAGAGAATTTCACATGCAAAGTTTGAACAGCTGATTCTGTTCCATTTCTATAAGCAAACATTATACACTGCAAAAGTCTGTCTTTTTATCAAAGATATCTACAATTCTGTATATGGAGAGAACCTGCACTGACAAGGAAGTGGCAACTGCTTTCGAGAATCAGAAAGATAAGTTCCTTAGTCATCTTGAAAATCTACAGTAAAATCTGCCCAAGTTCTTTTGTTCTGAAAATTGGAAATTAAACACTATTTAATATTAAAGCAAAATGTTAATACGTACACAGAACACTGAGCACAGAACATTATGATTCACTAAAACATATATCTGAAATTTTTAGATTAGATTTGCTAAAGCAGAGTAGTTAGAATTCATGTTTTTATACACTGTGCTAATTCTGTATATGAATCAGTAGTTTCTGCAATCACATTGTGTGGCAGCATTTTAAATATTATTTAATTAATGCTCATTGAGAGTAAGTAAGAAAATGGAGGATATAATAAAACCCTAGATTTCAAAAAGTTTAATATATAAAGTGATTATTTGCTCAGATCTTAATCTTCAAAAAATAATAACTAATAGTAAAGCGATGGGACTATATATCATACACTATCCAATAAAATGGCCTGAAATGCCTGTTATGGGCATGTTGATTTCCTCAGGACTCAAGCAGAAAATTAAATACTATCCTTCACTAGGGATAGGTGACTAGGGAAGGTCAAAGGTTACTGCATGATCCTCAGCACGTGTGACCTTAGTACAAGACAGAGCTGCTCCAAAAGAGCCATTCCATGCAAAATCCCCACACCTACAAGTGGTTTAAAACTCTGATCTTCAGACTGTTGCTGGAAGGAACTGTTTATTTGTATAAAGTTTCTGGAAGGTTTAATTGTTTCTTTAACAAAATGTATTTATTTAAAAAAATTAGTTGTGAAAAAGAACCCTTAAGAGGATTTCTATACAGCTCAACCACAGGCAATTCATGGAATTCCTGTTATAACAGTCAGATGATAGTCTGTGGCCTCCTATACCACCTATAGATATTTATTTTGAGATATTCAATTATTTCCTCAGTGCCCTGCGGGAAAAATAATGTTTAGGTGATTTGCTAACGGCAGCAGTGTCAGAAAAGATCCTCTATCTAAATGTCTCAGACACAGTAGATTTGATTAAGAGTTGTATTTCTCAGTAGCGTATGAGGAAAAAAAACAAACAAACTCTAGTCCTTTTTCCAGGCTTACACTTTCTGGGATGTGCTGCAGATACCACCACTTAGAAATTACATATTTCCTAGTTAAAGAAATCAAAATAAACATGATCCAGAGGTTTCTCTCTGTTCCTTCCATGACAAAATTCTCCAGGGTAAATGATCATTTCATTCTCTGACTTTTTAACAAGTACTTTCTTCTTCTCATTTACGGGTGTCAAGAGGGATGGTCTGAAATGATAAAGCTCTCTGCAGAGAAAGGGTTGAGAAACTTCACCTCTGAGGATGGTGCTTGCTCATGGATTGCCACAGTTCTGCCATCTAGTTCACTTGCAGCTCACGGGAGAAATGTGGCTTACTTGGAATGGTTTCATGGTGCAGCTTGTCTAGTATTTACAACACAGAGTAACACTGCTGTTGTTCACCCACCTCCATGCCAGCCTGTATCAAGACACTCAGGTGTAACAGAAGAAAGGAAAGCTTGACTGAATGCTGAGACTCATTTCACTTCAGTATATATGTCCTCAGTGGAGCTAGTCCAGGCTGCCATCATTAATCAGCGGTGACAAGTGGGCACTTTTAAATCTGCAGTTCATCTCAGTATTTTAAACACTTTTATTAAGCTAATAAGAATTACGCCATAGAAAAGCACATTCCTCCGGATAAAAGAGATGTAGACAATGAAGTCTGTTGCGGGCATCAGCATCTGTAAGCATTAATCCTTCTGACTTGTCCCTTCAGTCAAGAACACAAACCAATCAAATAAGGCAAATGTTGCACACATCTTCAAAAGAGGCCAAAAGGACGATCTGGGCAACCACAGGCCACTCAGCCTTATGTCAGAAACTTCTTCCCTGAGGAAACCATAGAGCAAGGACTCTTGGAATACGCTTCTGGGCACAAGGAGAAGATGATTGGGAACAGTCAAAGTGGACTTATCAAAGGTAAAGAATGACTGAGCAACCTGATTGTCTTCTGTAAAACAATGATGGGATTTTTCAAGAGGAGAGCAGTGGAGAGTGGTAAAATCAAGTGCCTTGACTTTAGCAAGGCTTTCAGCACTGTATTTGTCTGACTTAAATCATACGTACATTCCTAGCTCTGGCAGGCCTTCCTACATCCACTATCTAATCTATGGCTAAATTAGATGATTAAATAGAATAGGCCCAGCATTGTTTCTGCAAATCTTTTGCATTTCACAGTTACAGAGATCTGGTTTATAGGCAAAAAGTTGTGTTTCAAACTCTTTCATGACAGGGAGGTAAGACTTAAATACTAGAGTGTCTTTTCAATAGATGACAAAAAGAATATTTAACTGTCATCATCCCATAGCTGATTACCTGATAGTAAAAAAAAAATTGTGCACTACTATTCCCCTCAGATAAACAGATTTTATCTCCTTAAAATCAAAGATAGTCTGATTCTGTGCAACCAGTCACTGTCAGCTCCTACTGAGTTAGTTAACAGTACATCAACATAATATTTCAGTGAATGAACAGATGCTTGCCTGCTCGTATGAGAATTAACTGAGACTCCAGTTTTCATTTACTTTCAGGGCTATAACCTGGCTGTTTTATGTTTATTTTTAAATAGACTATCTTTGATTTTATGGGAAATTGTAAATGTTTTACTAAACAGAATGCATTATAGCCATTAAAACAATGCAAAACAAGACCCCTGACATTTCTGTGAAAAAGAAGAAAAAAAAAGTCAGAAGCTTCTACCGAGGAAACGATGTTGTTTCTACTCGTTTTAGTAGCAAAATCCTGCTGACCTCCTTTTGAGGTTCGTTTTCTTCTATCTTTCATAGATCCTTTCATATCTCCACAAAGTGAAAATCATGAAAAGAAAAACCATACAATCAAGCACAATTTGATACTAGATGTCAAAAAGAAATTTGCACAACATTTGCAAGCCCAGCCTGCAGCTCTCTAACATCCCCAGAATCAGAGGTGTCTGATCTCCCTTGAAAGCAGAAAGGAATTCTCCTACTGGAAGCTGAAAAAGGTTGTACACGTTCATGTTGTGTTAACAGCACACATGGCCAGCCCTGTGTAGACAAAGTTTTTGTGACTTTTGATGAAAAAGCTGATTATATTAATTAATATCAAGTAATTAAATGCTACAGTAAATAGTATTAAGGCAATTAAATACCCAGTCACTGCTAGTACATATGAAATCACCATATCCTGTGACATCTGCACCCTTCTGCCCTTTTCTTCTTCCTGTCCTTTGCCTGATGCTTGCATTGCAAGTACTTATGGAGGAAGCTGGTCTTTTTCTTTTCTATGTGTATAGCATTTAATTACCTGGTATTAACTAGTATAAGCAGCTTTTTCATCAAAAGTTGTACAATCTTTGTAAGGCGGGCAACTCCTGGCTGATGTGCTAGGGTTACGTGTTCATTTTCAGATTGCCACCGAACTCAAGCAACAGCAAGACTGTGTCCTCTGGCTCATCGTTTAGGCACTGTCTCCCTGCTGACAGCTGTTCTACTCCAGATGGCAAAATTCACACCCAAGTGCGCAGCTTTTCATACTGGGGATTTATTTTGGATATGTCGTTGCACTTTTTATACAATTTTGAAATGGTACACAGAGCTAGCTAGCTAGCAGGCTGTCTGATTTCAGACCTGGCAGAAAGGGCTGCAGAATTTCTGTGCTGATTCAAGTGGCACAGCCACTCATTTGTCATATTGGAAGGCGGAAAATAGTTTATAACTGAGCAAATTCAATTGATTTCCAGCTTAGATATTATCTTTCATAATATTTCACAGCTTATTTTAAAATTATCTATTTGCTTCCCTTATTGTAACATCTCCTGCTTTTTGAATTGACTTTTGCTTGATCAATAGAGGAAGAGTAATTATTTCCAAGCAACATGTAAAACTCTGCACTTTCTTGATTCTTCTTTTTGGCTTCTATTGCTGACATTCTTTATGTTAATTTTTTTCTACAGATTGTTAGAAGTTGTCAATAATGTTGAAGAAATGAAAAATTCAAATCACATACAATAACATATATTTTGGATGATGCAAGTTGTACCTAACCGCTTCCATCTAACCATCAAGAAACATTTTTAATGCAATCTTTACCGAAAATAGTCCTTATTAACCTCTGCAATTTAATCTAAAAATGCAAGAAGTTGAATTGGAGTGGTTTACTATAAAAATTCCTCAAACTTTATTAGAAATAAATAGTTACCCCACATCTAAAACGTACATTCATACATGTTTAGGTTTAGCTCCATAAGCACTGACCAGTGACAATCAATGAGCTTCGAAAATCTCCCAATAGCCTGGGTCTGCAAAATGACAGTAATTACATATGATGGTTTAAAAGTGAATGAAAAGCAACTAAGTAAGTTGTTTATGAAACAGCATCTCCATGGCAACACTTGGTCTCTAGGTTTAAGAGTGACTTTCCATAGTTTCAGCTATTTACACAAGCAGTTTTGCAGTCAATGTTAGTAATTATTATTTATCCTATTCCCCTGCTTTTGACAAGTGTTAGTCTAACCAAGTCACTGTTCTGTTTCCTCTCATTTTAGACAAACTTTTGAAATACTCCTAGGTTACTGAAGTAAACAAGAACAGTGCTACAATTTTCCCACAGATGCTCAGCTGCAGACCTCTCCAGGAGCGGAGCAGGGCACATTCCTGTCTTCCATGTGGCGTCTGCCCTAAGGACAGACTGCAAACAGCACAATCGCACACACACCAATGTCACATCTGTGCTTACAGAATCACAGAAACATGTAATGGCCAAGGTTGGAAGGGACCTCTGGAGATCATCTAGTCCAGCCCCCCTGCTCAAGCAGGGTCACCTAGAGCACATTGCCCAGGATCACGTCCAGGCGGGTTTGGAATATCTCCAGGGAAGGAGACTCCACAGCCTCTCCGGGCAACCTGTTCCAATGCTCTGTCCCCCTCACAGTCAAGAAGTTTTTTCTCAGGTTTAGGTGGAACTTCCTGTGGTTCAGTTTCTGCCCATTGCCTCTCGTCGTGTCACTGGGCACCACGGAGAAGAGGCTGGCCTCATTCTCTTGACACCCTCCCTTTAGATATTTGCTACACATTGATGAGATCGCCTCTCAGTCTTCTCTTCTCCAGGCTGAACAGTCCCAGCTCTCTCAGCCTTTCTTCAGAGGAGAGATGCTCCGGGCCCTTCATCATCTTGGTAGCCCTCTGCTGGACTCTCTCCAGTAGCGCCATGTCTCTCTTGCACTGGGGGGCCCAGAACTGGACATAGCACTCCAGATGTGGCCTCCCCAGGGCTGAGTAGAAGGGGAGGATCCCCTCCCTCCACCTGGTAACACTCTGCCTAACACACCTTCTTGGACTCAAGGGCACATTGCTGCCTCATGGTCAACTTGTTGTCCGCCACGACACTCCCAGGTCCTTCTCGGCAGAGCTACTTTCCAGCAGCTCAGCCCCCAGCCTGTCCTGGTGCATGGGGTTATTCCTCCCCAGGGGCAGGACCCTGCACTTGCCTCTGTTGAACTTCAGGAGGTTCCTCTCCACCCAGCTCTCCAGCCTGTCCAGGTCCCTCTGAAGGGCAGCACAGCCTTGTGGTGTGTCAGCCACTCCCCCCAGTTTAGTATCATCAGCAAACTTGCTGAGGGTGCGCTCTGTCCCTTCCTCCAGGTCACTGATGAACAAGACTTTACCCAGAATTGACCCCTGGGAGACACCTCTAGATACAGGCCCCCAACTAGACTCTGCACCACTGACCACAACCCTCTGAGCTCGGCCATCCAGACAGTTCTCAATCCACCTCACCGTCCACTCATCCAACCCATACTTCCTGAGCTTACCTAGGAGGATGGGATGGGAGACAGTGTCCAAAGCCTTGCTCAAGTCCAGGGAGACAACATCCACTGCTCTCCCCTCATCTCCCCAGCCAGTCACTCCATCAGAGAAGGCTATCCAGGTTGGTCAAGCATGATTTCCCTTTGGGGAATCCGTGCTGACTACTCCGGATCACCTTCTTGTCCTCCACAGGCTTAGTGAGGACCTCCAGGAGGAGCTGCTCCATCAGCTTTCCCGGGATGGAGGTGAGGCTGGCAGGCCTGTAGTTTCCTGGCTCCTCCTTCTTGCCCTTTTGGAAGACTGGGGTGACACTGGTTTTCTTCCAGTCCTCAGGCACCTCTCCTGATCTCCAGGACCTTTCCAAGATGGTGGAGAGTGGCCTTAGCTGGATGCAAGCTGGCATTCCCACTGAAATCAGTGCACACGTTTCCAAAATGCTTGTCATTGAAAGCAATGTAATTAGTCACATGCTCAAAATAATTCTCTGAGCTCTAACTAAAGCAACTTACATAGGTGATGTGAGTAATTCACACACAACTAGGCAGAGAATTACTAGTCATCCTCCTGCCATTCTCTGCACTTACAGTGCATGAAGCTGAAAGCATGGTTTCTTACACTTTTCCACTACCTCCTCTCCTAGTTCCCCATATGGACTTTGCAAATATGACATTGTGCAAAGCAAAAATAATATATTGCCTCTCAAAATATCAATGACAATACCGTAAACTTACATCCATTGATCAGACTATTTTTGAGGTTTTGCATAATATGATGTGATAGATGATGCATAATATTATGCATAATATGCATCACATCATTATAGACAGATGGATGATGGATAATATCATGTGGTAGACTAAAATGTTTTGCAAGCCACTAAGATGCTTTCATTTAAAATGAATTTTAAAATAATTATTTTCCTCATTTATTATTAATGTTAAGGCTTTTACAGATTCAAAATATTGTACCACCTTTTGTTCATTAATTGCTCAGGAGGGTAGCCAATACCCAGTTATGCAAATCACTATTATTTAAGATGAGGTAAGGAAAATTTTTGACGTCAAAGAGATCAGTGCTCTCCTTTACTCAGAATAAATATAAAGGGAAGGTAAGTGTCTCAGTGAAGTGGGAGGCGACTTTGTCCAAAACATGCATTGCATGTTACTGTGATCAGAAGCTGAGTAGCAGAAAAATGTTTTTTGTGACACGTTCCTGTAGAAGAGGAGACATAGCAGAAGAAAACTAAGGATAACCTGGGGACGCTGGTAGCTCTGGCGCTGACCAACAACTGAGAGTGAAGGGAGTGTGCGTGCTTTTTGGGTGGAGCAGTGGGTGGGTGGGTTATAAGGAACGGAAAACACTTGGAGAAAATTGCCAGACATTGCTTTGCCCTGATTATGCTGATGGAAAGAGGACTTGGTGTCTATCTTCTGTAAACTAACAGAATTAAGAAACTCCTGAGTATTCATCTAGCCCCAAATATTCATAGCTCAGGCCAAATAATTAAACTTATTTTTCTTTCCACTGTATTTATGATGAAACCACATAGCAAGTTATAGTCACCTTTATCACACTGGAGATCAAAAGTTAAAATATCTAAACCCCAACTCAGTGCTTATGTTCGCCAGTGCTCAGTAGTAATAGACTCCATTTAATAATGTGGGTTCCTTCCCCAAGAATGCCATGTAAAGAGGTTTCCAGTATCTTTGAAAATTAGGATATGTTACTTACGTTACAAATGCATGGTTAAAATCTTCCTTCTCTTTGGGGTTTATATTGAACCACGAAAAGCAGAAATCACTGCCAGAAAAATATCTCTTAGTTTTGCGGTACAGCTAACAGTGAAAGCACAGATGTTTCAAAATAGGGGTTTAATCACCAAACTTTACACCTGTAGTTGGCTATTTCCCACAAACTAAAGCGCAAATGAGCGGCATGGCAGTTGAGATCTCGTTCCTGCATACACAGTAATGCATACACATCCTTGCTGCCCAGCCTCTCAGAGTACATCTCTGAGCGCTACATCTCTGTCACACTCTGGAGTTTGGGACTGGTTTAGGTCGTTTGTGTGAGAGCAAATGATCCCACTCCACATCAACCAGGCAGCGTTAATGTGAACTCCAATTTCCACAAGTATTTCTGTCATAACATGCAAAGATGGAAATGATGCAGTAAGATGAGGCCAGTTGCTAGACAGAGATATCTCAGTAATGCTATGTGATAAAATAAACACGAGGATCTAAAAATAGGCCTTTTTGCTATATGGAAACTTACACAACATAAATTAAGAAGAGCTTAGTAGTGGTGACTGAAACTGTTCTCCTCAGGTCAATTAAAGGTCCTCAGAAGGAATATCTTCAGCTGAAGAGAGATGTGAGCTCAGAAATAACTGGAGAAGACAATGCTCTTTCATAGGGAAGTGGGAGCAAGCTTCGTGATCTACTGCCACTGCAGAGCAAGATCATCCAAACCTGCTCCCACGAGGCTGGCTGAAATGGGCATGGAGACATGCACTGCCACCAAGGGAAGCGACGCACAGGACACCTCCTTGCACAAGAGTACCCTTCCTCACCCAGGAGGACCCCTCCTCACCCAGGAGGACCCCTCACCCAGGAGGACACCTCCTCACATAGGAGAATGGGGCAGCAGCAGTCATGGCCACACGGTGCTGCCAGCAGGGCCTCCCCCCGCATGACTGCCCACTGCCCAGTCACCTGTTGTATCCCCACAGCTGCCCCGAAGGACACCTCCCGCAGCCCAAACCACGCACTGCTACCTTCATGGAAGTTTAGCTGCCCACCGGCTCAAACTGTTGCAGCTTTCGCTTAGATAGCAGGAGTAACCAGACACCCTGCACAGAGCCAAAAGTCACTGCTGCCATGTCACTTCATATCACATCAAAGTACTGACCCTTTTCTGAACATCTAATAGAGACAAAACATATTCAAATCTTCAGAAGATTTTTTAAATAAATATTTTTTAATAAACCCCCCTAATCTGCTTTTTACCCATCTCAAAGTTTTATTTTAGAAGTGCTAAGTAGTTTATCAGAAAATTTATCATGGCTTTTTCCTGGCCAATTTTCTGGAACAAAGTGACAAACATATATATAAACAGCAACGTTCTCATTTGCATTTAGATAAACATTTCAAATGCAGCTTAAGTAGTAATGGTTCTCAGAATCCTTAAATGGCTTCAAACAGTAAAAACAATGTTCCACTTACCTGAAATAGTTATTTTCTATGTGCTGTTAAATTTGTGATAGATGTCTTGTAATTTTACAGTTAGAGCAAGGCCGGTCTTGAAAATGTCAGGTAGGGAGTTGATTTTGAAGGGAATCATTATTTCAAGAATATTGAGCCAGATTATAAATTGGCTTTACTCTGCACTGTTCCTTCCACTTCAGTAGGATTAGACTGATTTGGGCCTACTAATGTTCTGGTCCATAGGGTTTATTTATTTGGAAAAGAAAAATAAAACCAAATCACTTTACAGCAAGCCCACAAACCAAGGGAACAGTCTTAAAATACAAAGCAGAATATATGATAACACCATAAACCAGTGAGTATTAAATATTACCTTATTGCAAGGGCAGAATGAGAATATAAAACATTTAAATTGATGCTTTGACAGCTGTTATTATTTAATCAGAGATAGTCATCAAGATTTTCTTAAAAGGAAGAATGAAATAAGTAGCCTCAGAAATTAGTCAGTTTATACTCATGGCATAGAAATGGACAACAACCAACTCAAGGTTTAATAAGCTCATTCTAACAGTGCAGCTCATGAGCTTTCTCTTGCTCTGGGCTGATGGAATAGACTGGTAGATTTTGGCACAACTGTACAAAAGCTCTGACTTGAGCATAAACTCAAATCACAGGCAATGACTTCAATACAGCTTACAACCATTTTGAGGCCTATCCAGAGCTCAGAACAGTGAGTGGATATGGTCCTTATTATCCTTATGTTTAACTTCACTTCCTTTGGAACCTGGCAGACCTCAGTACTCACACAGACAACCACTAATCCTGATGGACCTTAAATATAGAAAGAAGTCTACCTACACAGCTGTCTTTGCTGGATCAAGGTAAATCAGCTCTCATTTACATCCATCAAATTTTCAAGCTGTCTGGCAAGAGAATCACAAATGTTCTCTCACAAGAATTTAAATAAGATGTACATTACAGAAATAATTGTGAATCTATACTGGCATTTAGGGTTATTTTAAAGGCTATCCCATCCAGGCTGAACAGCTCTTCCTATGTCTTTATCATATCTTGTAACTCGTTCCAAAATTAAGAGTGAAATATGTGATATTGCATACTGAAAGTTAGAGAAGCTAACTGATCTGTTCAAACTGAAATGATTAACATTTTTAATAAAAAAGGACAAAAAAATAAATCAAAAAGTAATCAGAAATGTAATATATGAAATAAATAGACATTTGGAATGGCTTTCCTCCAGATAGCATTCCTGAGATTAAAAATCCTACTTAAACTTCCCTAACATTTTTATGATTATATCTGACATCAGGCAGAGGAAAAACCCTTTTGAGTCGAAAACAAAACTTAAAGTAGAAGCCTAGGTTCAATTTTAAAATTGTATTTCTCCCTTTTGCGGCTGAGACAAGTCACAGAGATAATGAAAAAATAAGCTTATGAGCTAACTCTGGTTTCTGATTCTTTGCTGGAGCTTTTCTGTACGTGAAATCAAAAAGGAGAAAGTCTCATCTGCTCCAATGCAATACTGCAGCTCACACACTCGTGTTAGCGAGATGGTGTGTCATTTTCCTGGTCCATCTGCCAATCAGGCACAGTTGTGTAAAAGACAAGAGGACATCTAGGTCCTGCTCACAAAGACTCTTTTGCAAGAGACAAAGAATTTTGCATATTCCACATCCCTCTGCCTGCTCCTGCCTCCTTTCCTTCCTCGAGGTAGGAGTAAAAATCAGCCACAGACTAACCTGGATGCTGATCCTTTAATGCAGCATGGTAAAGCTTTTTTAGAAATGTCCCAGCATCAACTAGCTACACAAGCTCTGGATCCTATGTGCATATCGAGTTTTCCAGATGTGCCTGCCTGCCCAGGTGTTGCATTGCTAAGTGCTCACCCGAGGACATAGCTGGCTTCAGACGTAGGAAGCTGAGTCAGCTACCTTTGCTAGGCAGAGATAGGCACTGTTCTCCTGGTGTGGTCCAAGCATCCTCGTCTGAAAGATTTCCACACCCCAGCAAGGGGATGGGGTGACCATCCTGCTGCATATCCAGTCCAGCCCTCTCTAGCCTCTGCCTGTGTCCCATCCCTGAAACTGAGGGAGATCTGAAGGCAGAGAAGCATCTTCATAGTAGAAAGTGGAATGGAGGGAGGGAAGCCAAGGATAACCATATTCTCTTCATCTCACCTTCCTTAGCTGGCAATGCCGTATTGTCTTTGCAGAGCCAGTGCATTCCAGTTATTTTGTTTTCTTCCTCTGTGCTGCAAAATTCAGTTTTGCCGACATCACTAGAGAGACCTTCAGTCACTGCAAGGAGATTGAGGTATGTTTCTCACTGGTTACTGCTGTATGATATTGGTCTCTCCATAACACACTGTCTAGCTTTTACCAGAGCCAAGTAAAGACAGAGTTTATTACATCTTCCTTCCCCAGCTGAACATAACATTAACAATTAGCATATACAATCAACATAATGCAGAGTTGCCAAGACATATCATCATTTCATTAACTAAAACAGTTAACAAGATTCAGTGGGTGCCCAGCATGCCCTGAGATGGTCTGTCTTGCCTCTTCTGCTACTATTTGTCAAACAGCAGCAGGCATATGAATTCTCATCATCCCATATTCTAGGGTCTCTTCCTGTTGGGCTTTTTTTCCTGAAATGTCTCCAGGAATTCCAGTTGATACATCGCCCTTTTCTTCATCATTCAAGGATCAGGAGAAAATATTACTTCTTCTTTCACTGTTTATGCCTGTCTTAGCAGGAACACAACCCTATCAGACTCGTATCTCAACTTCAGCAGAAGGCGTGAGTGCTTGAACCGGAAGGCTATCATGCAAAGAAGATGACGAGCAACCCAGGTTAAGTTTACTAATTCTTGGAGAGTGAGCTCTTCCAAAACACTCTCTTTCTCAACATTTTCTACTGACTATCTTAGGGTTCATTCTTCCTCTATCTCTACTCATTTTCTGCTCCATTTCTACTCATTGAAATCACTTGAAATCAGTAATGAATCACTTCAAAGACATTCTTCTGGACTATTTCATACACATTCGCACGCAGAGGCCAGACTCTTCTCCGTGGTGCCCAGTGACACGACAAGATGCAACGGGCACAAACTGAAACACAGGAAGTTCCATCTGAACATGAGGAAAAACTTCTTTCCTGTGAGGGTGACAGAGCACTGGCACAGGTTTCCCAGAGGGGTTGTGGAGTCTCCTTCGCTGGAGGTATTCAAAACCCGCCTGGACGGGATCCTGGGCAATGTGCTCTAGAGGACCCTGCTTGAGCACGGGGGTTGGACTAGATGATCTCCAGAGGTCTCTTCCAACCTCGGCCATTCTGTGATTCTATGTGACTGTGTTCTTAATGCTTTCATTGCTTGTGGCTTCCATTCATATTCTACACAACCAGTGAAAAAGAAGTAGTATGCTTCTTTTCAAGTTATATGAACAAGGTTAAATGTCAAGAGACTAAAACACTCAGAAGACAGAACATGGCTTTTAAAATTAGAAGTAATCTTTTAAGTTCTGCTTTGATTAGAGTTTTGTTCATTGCCCAATGTGAGTCAGTTGCTAGAAGGTCAGTATCCAGATAACAAAATCCTCTATCACAGCTTAAATAATGAGTGATTAAGATCTAATAATTCTGTTAGATGAATACTGAAGTGAGAGACACAACGGATCAGTTTATGTGTATTGGAAAGCAATACTCTCATGGGAAAATACCAACTTATTTTTTACTACAGAAAGTAATAAAATCATAAGCATTTTCCTTTTTATGCATAATTAAGCTGGCCAGTGTTTTCATTCCTGTGGTGTATAACATAAATCATTCATGAGCAATAACAATACAAAACGGTCTTTCAAAAGCATCAAGGTAACATAAAACTAGTCATTTATTATATTAAATGAATATTTACCCAACTTCTACAGCTTAGTAGTTGTGGCCTCTAGCAATCTACTGTATTTTGATGCCTCTGAGAAACTGTTCTATCCTGACAAATCTCAAATTACCTTATTAAGGAAAAATTACACTTTATGTGCCCCTTATGCTGAATGATCTCATCACAGGCTCCAGTTATAATCAGACTGTTGGAAAATACCTTAGAATGCAACTCTCTTTTTCAACTTATCACACTATTGAACTACCTATTTTTGAAGTCTTTTAGCTAATATGAACTGTCTCAACAAGGAAGCATAACTATCTTGTGCCTCATCTCACCATTTTCATTTAACTCACCAAATGATTTGAACATTTTTGTTTAAATTGACTCAGCACAAGACTAACTTCAATGTTACTCAGTGATAAAAGTTACATTCATGAAAGTTTATTGAACCCTGAAACTGCCTTAATCGTAGCTAATAAAAGCTCTGGGTATGGAAAGAGCTGTGCACAGTAGAAGATTCAAAGAACGGGCAGAGCTGTAATGTCCCACAAAGGGCTTATGCTGGCTGTGTAGTTGACTCCTTGGCTCTACTTGGACTGCTATATGTCAAGAAAGTGGTAGGCTGGCATCTAAACCAATTCACAGTCTACAGCTAAAAACTATTCTACTGGTAAAAGCAGTAAGTACGGAGAGACATACTTGGGAAATTTAACAGCTGACTACACTGATTTCTGCTTGACTGCAATACTGACCTCCCCCATAGAACATTTTGAGTATTTAAGCTAATAAAGCCTCCGTAACCCACTGGTGTCTTTCAAAATCCACAAACTACCAAATAATGGAAAGGTATCATCCAATTGTACAGGTGAGCAAATTTAAACACATTGATAACTTGCTGAAAGTCCCATGCTGTGACTTCAGGTCTACAATGAAAACAATGCCAACGAGACCTATGTGGCACAGAAAAGGCACTCTTCTTCTATCCTCTTTATAATGTCAGTTCTGCCTCATAAGGACGCACTAAAGATCTTTAAAAAGACAAAGTGAAAACTTGACCTTAGTGTGACTCTACTGTTCATAAAGGAGCAGGCATCATCTCTGCAAGAACCTGCATGTGTATTCATACCTGAAAAGTGTCATAGTGTGACTTGAGTCAGTCTAACCAGATGTATCTTCCTCACCACTGCAGCTAGCACATGGCAGCCTTTTCTGAAATTGATGAGCGCAAAGGAGGAGATAAGGAAAAATCTGGGCATGAGGGAAAAAAGCCCTTGGATAGAGCATGTAATTTGAGGATAGATTTAAGAGCTGTGTAGGACAAAAGAAGAGGAGACATGACTAAGCAAGCGAAGTAAAGTGTGGATGTATTTTATCAGGAGAATTAGGTCTATTAGATTAGAAAATAGGAAGCTGAAGACTATACCGAGAGAAAAGAGGAGAACTGAAAAGGAAAAATAGCGAATGAAAAACTTAAAAAAAGATATCCAGAGGCTGACATTGCAGATATTCTTTACACTTGTGCAAAACTGGAGCCCACTGCACAGAGTGGCTTTCCAAACAAGAGAAGGACAATCTCCAGTGCAAAAGGGAGGTGAATCAGTACCTCATAGAGACAAATTGAACTGTAAAGGGTAAAAGAACAGGAATAGGAAGAGGAGAATACTGAAAGGATGTGCTGTGATTATATAGTATTTTTGAACTTGTTTAGGATATAATTAACATCATAAAGGAGACTTTGGTCAGCAGAAGAGAAAAATGTTCTCACTAAGAGGCTGTAAGTTAAACAGGAAAGCATGGTGAGCAGAGGCCATATACCCTAAGCACAACTGAATTATCTTTTCATTCATACATACACTCACACTTAATTAAGTTATGATATTGTCAGGCCTTTAGCATGCTGCCTGCTGTATAAACATTTTTGGCATAGATATTCTAAAATTCTATTATGAATTCATTAATTCAAATGAAGGAGCAGGCAGGCATGAAACTACTTAGGCATTTCAACTGAAAACTACCTATAGGTTACATATAGAAGCACAGCATGTGACTGTAAAAGAGCCTAACAGCAATGTCTCCACGCATGGGAGCCATCCAAGGTCTACACTAGTCCCTTTAGCGTATTAGAAGTCAAACAACTAAGTCTGTCTTCTATCAGTACAATGACCTGTGATCATCTCCCACGTAAAAGAACAGCATCATCTGAGTTTGAAGGAGCTGCTGTTGGATTATTAGGTTTGTCATTGGAGGGATTCAATTATTTCTGTATTATTTGTGCAAGAGTAATGCAAACAGGTTCCAGCTGAGACCAGGCCTCTCCCATTAAGTACTGGGAGACAGTTTCTTTCTAAAAAAGGGGCTTGCAGTTTCAGCTGACAATATGCAGATAGAGGTGAGAGAGAGCCATCAAGAAGTTATTTCATTAAGGTTGCACAGCAGTACAGCCAATAGCCAGAGACAAATTGTAAATGGCACTTTTGTATTAGCAAGTGTCTAGTTAAATGTAACCATTTCTTAATTAAGAGAGAAGCACAGCCATTTTAGACCAATGAGATAATATACAGATATTTTATACAAAATGACAAGAAAATGTATGTTAGAGATACAGAAGTGCTACACTTAGGAAGCTGGAGGAAGGGAGAAAAATATTTTACCTCTAGGATCCAAGGACTTCCTAATTCTTACCTCCTAACAATGCATTTTAGTCTTTTATTGTTTTTAACAGAATGTTCACAAAGTGCATGCTTTGCTTTCCATCAAAGAAAGATCTTCCTTGGTACCAGATATACAGGCTAGAGTCTTTATTTCAGAATCTAAAATCCTCAGAATGATTTTCTTCACAATAAAAGTTCCATTATAAAGCCCTTTCTATAGAGCTTCATAGCTGAATCATGTTTCAGCTGCCCTCATATCCACCTTAACAAGCAGAGCTTCTACCTCCAAAGTTTTGATTAATGCCAACTCAGGTGCTAGACTGGTTCGTAGTCCTTGGCCTCCCTTACTTCTCTTACCAGTTTTCCCTGGCTAACCCAGAGCTCTCAGAAACCCTTCTGGAGCTCAGGAGGAAACCTTGCATACTGCGAAGGGCAAACATCTGAACCAGTGCTCTCCAGTAGAAATCAAAAGATTCCTGAAAGCAGGGGAATCTTCTCCAGCAGATGTACAAGGTCTAAAGGCCTTCCATTCTCAGCACCTCGGGATGGAAGAGTTCAGTTTAGATCCAGATTTTTGTTAAAATTTTTGCTCTTGATCATTCTGTTACCAATAATGTTCTTCCACAGACACCACAAGTACATTTGTGCATACCCTACAGGACCTGCACTACTACGTGGTGGAGAAGACAGTAGTAGTATTTCTGACATTGTGCCTTAAAATAAGACCGTGAAATCACCCCTTCATTGTTATTTGGCTGTGATATGCTCACAAGATTTTCTAATGTGATTCTGCAATTCTGTAATTATCTGCTAACCCACAATGCCAAAAATCTCTTTCAGAAGCATTTGTTTCTAAAAGCATTTGCGTCTGAACTCTTCTTTTCTAGAACTGTTAGTAACCTAAATATATTTCAAGCATGCACTGTAATGATATCACTCTGTCAAATTGGATGTTATACTAGAAAAGCACTTAAGACTTAGGGCTAAAGCAAAATTGATCCAATGCAGTATTTTTTTCTGGGATTTCTGTTACTAAACTTGCTTCATATAAAGCAAGTTTTGTGTCATAAAAAAAATTTGTGTTCATATAAAGCAAGTTTTGTGTCACAAAATGACACAAAAAAACCCCTCCTGACATTTAACTATATTCACTCTTTTTCACATTTTAAAATTCATATACTTCTAATAGAAGCCACCAACAGATAAAATATGTTATTTCTTAACATGCTCCTTTCCATAATTTGTTCAAGGTACTGTTTTTAATTTCCCCCACTGTCAGGCTTTAAATCGTCTCTTGCATCCGACAAATGGTTTTGTTTCATTTTTATTACATAGTTTTGGAGCTCTTTTCTTACACTTCCTGATTATTTAATTAATAAAAGTGGGGTTAATTTCTAGTTACTTCAAAGCTGATTATCTGTATATATCTATATATCTGTAGCAACTCCTTGACACATCTGCCAGTGATGAATTGACTGTAGCCTGGGAACAAATGAGTTAAAACACATTGTGTGACCAAAACAGATATATTTGCACAAATACATTAAAATTTTAATGCAGCTGCACTTTACTCTCCTTTTAAAAGCTGTTTGTACAAACTCAAGAATTTAATCAACCCTGCATTCAAACCAGTGTCACACCAAAAAACCCAGCACCAAACCCATAATCATTCTATCACCTCATTTCTGAAGTCCTGACAATGACTTTACAAAATCAATCTTTTACATTTAAAATTCCTAGTATATACAAATTTTCATTATTTTATTTCTTTACCCTGGAATGAATTATTGCCTTTGCCTACCACTATTTCCTTCACTCTTTTCTATGAAGACTCATTTCAGAAGATGAACTATATTCTGACCAGTGATATATAGCTTTATAGTAATCATATCTGACTTTACCCAAGTCAGTTGCAACCTATGTGCTTTCACCGCAATAAACACTCTGCTAGCCATTGTCTCTTGCTGTCTGGAAAGATAACCAAAAAATAACAGTTTCTGCAAGGAGGAGCTGCCTCACTGTCATGATTTAAATGCAAATAAATATCCTATTGCACTTTAGGGAAAACATTTTAAATTAACAAGGCAATCGTTTAAAGGTCCTAATAAGCAATTAGGCTGAAACAATGATATCAGAAAGAGCCCCCTTTTGAAACACATTTTCAGTTTTCACTCATATAAGAATTTAATTATGTTATAACTAAGTACACAACTGAAGTATAACCCTTATCCACACATAATTTTAATAAACAAAATTAATCCAATACATTTTCCTAATGTTCTACAGGTAGGTAATTAATTGTAGATCACATAACTGTCACAATACTAGTGGAACGCTTTTATGTAGGTGGTAAACACTGCTCACTCAGAATATTAATCTATTCAGCATAGTTATGTACGCAGAAAAATTGCGATTCTCTCACAAAGACACCAGTACCTCATCGACTAGACAGTTCCCTGCTTTCAGTGAGGATAGAGAGTACTTTGAACAATTAGCTGATACATGGGGTGAGAATCCAGTCACCTAGCATCAGTATTGAGAGATTACAGTAAGCTGTTCTGCTGAAGTTGATGAAATACAGGATATTCACCTCAAAGGGAAATTATTTTGTAGGCAGTAATTTCACATTTTGCTTGTGTACTGTTTCAACAAACTCAAAGCAATTTTATTAGCTAGCCATTTAAGAATATCAAAAATTACCCTGAGGAAAAATAACAAAAATATTTTTTAACTACATATATATACTTATGCCTATACAAACTCAAAAGAAAAACACAGGCCTATCCTTAACTGAAAAATAAAATAGTTTAATAGAGTACTATAGATATTTAGGCAAAACAATTCATAAAATACATGCATGTATATATAACACAGTCCTAATACATAACATATACTATGCATTATACAATGATATACAATATATAAAACGTGTAATATTTATAAAGATTATTTACCTTTTTTGTTAATCTTTTTACACTTCCCCTACACTCCAGTCCCTTCTGCAGTGATTATTAGGACAGCTGCCTACCATGCCTGAAAGTCAAAGACAGCAGCACATTTGATATTATGCCTAAACTTGCAAATTTGTATGAGAACAACCATCAGTAAATTCATGGTGCAGAAACATTAGAAGGATCAAAGACATTTAATTAGCTGAGGATGGCCAGCTCAGGATGTCTGGTGACAGCAATAGTTTGGTGGAATGCCCTGTCACCTTGAATACAGTTTTTCTCCTGGGAGTTCCAGCTTCACACTGCTGTCACAAGTTGAGCTTTCTCCTTTAATATTTCTTTCGAGCAAGTCCAGATCAGGATGGGGCTACCTTTGAACTGAGCAAAATGGCTCAGATAATTTAGAAACTCATAATGGTTTTAAAAACCCAAAAATATCTCTAGTGAAATTGATCTAAAGCTATAAGACATAAAAATGCCTTCCAATTTCTGTTGCAGTTGTAATGATTAAAGTATTCCAAGGTGCTTCTCCCACTCAAGGCTTTAAACAAAGTTATCCAGCATTTACCTAAAACATGCCAATGCCAAGAGGTTTATGACATGGATCAAGTACTCACTTCTATTTTGTGCTGAGATGAATGATGTATTTTTCTCAATAAAAAAACATCAGCAACAATATGACTGTGATGCAAGTCCCACACAGTATAGTCAGTATCTTATGTCAAATCCTTAGCTGCTGTAAATCTGTGTAGCTGCACACACACACACACACAAAAAAAAACCTTACAGCTATGCTAATTTACACTGTGTGAAGGACAAATAGTTAAAAACACAAGATTCAGCATTATTTTTAGAATCAAGATTCTGCTTGTAAGAAACTGGTTGGATACAGTACATAATGCTTTGTGATGATACCACAGATGCACTTTATTTTCTATACCCTTCTAAAAGGCAAAGAAAGATACAGTTTACATGATACAAATATTAAGATGAAAGATTATAAGGAGATAATGTACATCTGAGTTGATTAAAAATAAGACATCTGTAAAACAAGGTTGCAACAACTTCCGTAAGTTGTCCTTTTCCAGATCACATACTTAGATTAGCTTCAGCCTTTTGAAAAAAAAATCAAAACTAATTATCTGTCATGCAATTAAAAGTTCAATATTCAGTGAAATATCTGTAAGATCAATGAGCTATGCAGTTCAAGAAATAATCAGGCAACTTAAGAGCCATAACAACAGAAACACGTACTCTCCACCTCTGAGCAAAATGGGATCACATTGAACAACTGAGTAACTGCTAGTTGTTCCAATAGCAGCAGGTTGGCATGAAGATCTTCACTCCCTCAAACTCTTGGTTCCGCTGATGCATTTTTACATGAACATCTGAGACACTGTCTGACTCCAGCCTTTGCTACCATCCATTAGCACTGTGGTAACAATGCTATACATACGTCCTAACCAGGCAGCTAACAACTTCCATGTGCACAGAAGATCCTAGGCACATAGGACATGGTCAAACAGAAGAAGGGGAAATGGCCAACCTGTATGTGAATTCAGGGGCAGTCCAAGTTTCTGCTTTCTTATTCTTGTCAGAGAGTACCATTGATAAATTGGATGTGACTGGATACTAGAGTGAAATTCACCTATTTCAAGACTAAAGGAAACCAATTTGTTAAAATGGCAAACCAAGGCTGGAAACCTTAAACTACTGTGACAACAGAAACTCACCAGTTAGTTTGAAAATCTAACAGGAACTTCAAAAATGTGCAAGATGAATACTGCTTTTAACCTTGAGAAAAAAAAAAAGAAACCCAAATAAAATGATTCAAACAATTTCAGGTACTTTGAGACCCTAGAGCAAAGCAGAACTAAGGATTTTTCACTGAGTTAAAATCTAGCACCAAAACACTTTCAACTTGTCTTTTACATTCATCTTCCCTTATCTTTTGCTGTACAACCTTACAACCTTAAAGACTTAACATACAATTCCTTTCCCTATCTTTCCCACTAAAGTATTAGCAGAACATTGTACCACTTTTTGTAATGACACCACAACGTTCTTTGGTTATTTTCTCATCAGCTTGGGGACAACACTGCCAGCAGGAACTTTCAGCACTCTGGAACGAGCCAGTTAAAAGCTGTTGCAGCAAAAGGTACCTCAGGCAGATGTGCTAGATGTCCTGAGGTACTGATGGCACTGCACACGTTATTCGGACATACTCAGAAACAGGATGGAACTGATGTACAGCTTATTCAGATGCTGTACAAAAAAGGTAAAATTACCAAAAGCAAACATACATGATGATTAAAGCTCCCATCTTGTTCACGTTGAAGGATTACAGTTCATTAATTCTGGATGTAGGGAGTAGGATGTGATGACACTTAGTTCCACCAAGCTTGAATCCATTCCATCTAGCTCCTAATAATTGTACGTTTTATCCAATGACTATTAAAAAGTGCATAAGCAGTCATGGTAGCAGGATACAAAATGAATAACTTTTTCTTCCACTGGAAAGGTCTTATTCAGGTGCTAATTTCAGACTTACTTTCATTTATAGTTACTTAGCTGCTATGAATCTTACCAGATAGTAACCTTGTCAGTGTCAGCCTACAATATATTAAAATGTATTAAATTATTCAGTTGTTAGCAGTGATGCAAACCATTTCCCAACATTATACATATTCATCCCAATACTAACGGTACTAATGGTATGAGCAAGGACCAATCTTTATATAAAGTGGCTAAGGGCAGGTTCTCTAATACCTTGTTATACCATGACGTGGCTTTACTGCTTTATAACAAAGACAGAGAAGTATGCAGGCATCTCTAATTGTTGAAGGATCAAAGATGCATTTCAACTGAAATATGCTTTTCCTCCTCCACTCTCTATATCACTTATAAATCCAAAATAATTTTTCAAGGGTTTTGTTTTCCTCCTTGTTGTGTTAATGAGCTCCTACTGTAATATGAAGAGCCTTTTTGTGTTCCACAACATAGCTCCAAACAAAATTCTTCAGGAAGTTCCTCACATATCTTTTATTTGAAAATATATACCTTTCTACAGGCACTGAACCTCATAACATTCTTGCAATTTAGACCAAATGATGGGACACTCACTCTAAGGTAGAACAAACCATTATTATGCTACAAATTGTACCAAGAAATTATATTGCACTTAATTAAATTATACTTGCAAGAAGAAATCAAGGAGCATCTTAGTCTCCATAAATTTCTGACAGAAAGGCAAGAACATCTTATAAGAATGCTACAGAATGGACAGTTGGTCTGGACCTTCATTTTCTGTTTCATCTAAAGGGTATCTCCAGGACCATGTAGAGACATCTTCCCATAAATTGTTTCAAAAATAACATTAGAGTTAGCTTAGTGATTCAATAATCCCATCTATCTCTAAATCTAAATAATACAGAGATCAAAAAAAAACTCAGAGAGGTAGAGCTACAAATAATCAACACATTTATAAAAACAAACACATCTAAACATAAATTAATACTTTTTATTTCAGTAGAAATTAAAATTCAGTCAAAGAGGAAAAAGTAGTTATATATACTATCTGACCATAAACAAACAGGACAAACAACACAATATGCTCACATATTACAAAAAGTCACAAAAAACTTTTTAAATGCTAGCTCCTTTGAGAAGAATCCAGAGTGGAGTTTCATGCCTACATTTTCCATACAGTATACAGCAACCTAAAGTATCAATATTCGGGAGGAACATGCCCAGAAGCACAAATACAGGCAACTAGCATCTTTATGCACCTGCAGATCTAGGTAAAAGTTAAATAGGGAAGTTTGAATCACTGTTTTAGAATTG
This sequence comes from Struthio camelus, assembly GCF_040807025.1. Taxonomy (NCBI): domain Eukaryota; kingdom Metazoa; phylum Chordata; class Aves; order Struthioniformes; family Struthionidae; genus Struthio; species Struthio camelus. The sequence goes on from NC_090942.1 coordinate 206,784,475, forward strand.
ATTGAATCAATCCTGCCCATATAGTGTATATCTTCATTGAATGTCATACTATGGCGTTGGAAAGCTCCAAAAAAGAGAGCCCACGTTCATTTGAAGAACCATCCCCTTCTCCTAACTTGCTTTGCCTTGCATATCACACTTTTATTGCAATGTCAAAGGTAAAGATGATTTTTTTAAAGGTGTGTTGTTGTGTGGATGTTTCAATCAACCTATGAATTACAACCACGTTTACGCTACTTTCGCCACTACATCTACTATTTCTTAGTGGACTAAATTCAGTGTATTTGATTAAGGAATGCATTTGATTCTATAATACAGTAACAAGATGTATTTTGCAAAGCTTTACAGACTTATGGAAATGCTGAAAGAGTGAATGTGTATGACCCACTTTTCAAAGCTACACATTTTCATGTTGAATGTCACCAATCTCTCGTCACGTAGCTGGAAACTGTACTGAAAAACATTTTTGCCACTTAAAACTCTGCAATCAACTGTAACATCTTTTTTATGCAAAATACATAAGGGTTTAAAACACGGGAATATGTTCAAGTTAAATACATTTATCTACTTCTGACAATCTGTTCAGTGAAGAATAAAACTAAAAGATCAAACCAAATAACCATATTTTGTGCTGAACATACGGTCATGTTAGTAGTTAGAAGGTGGATGACTACTCAGGGGAGAAGAGATTAGGGGGCCCGGCAGGGATTCTGGGGCAAGGTCTGCTTCCTTAGCATAGACAAAACCTATCTGTGATAACATTCTTTTGCTCATTGGGTGTAGACAAGCCTCTTGCCCTTTGTTTTTGTTTTGTTTTGTTTTCGTCAGAGGCTTTTAATACATCTGAGAAGCATGGACTTGATCTGGAGTCCAGGGCAGTTTCCAGTCTGAGACCTAATTCTCTACTCTGAGTGACACAGAGGCTGGTCAAGGCTCACGCTGAGCAGAGCTTATGCTTTTGCAGTTCCTTACCCTTCAGGATCCAGTTACATGTTGCAGGTAGACCTACTGCAACGGAAATGAAATGAAATAGATCAAGGGACTTCTACAGAAGCAGCCTGAAAGCCAGACGGCTTCTAGACACAACTGAAAAGTTTCCTGCAAACATAATGTGGATGGAGACAAGTATAAAAATTCTCTCAGTGGATACTGAAACTAAAAACACGACTCAAGTGGCTCTTCACAAGGCGTTATTACCATGTAATATTATTGCTACCTAAGGCTTAAAGAAAACACTAATCTTAATTTTTCAAATAGCTCAGTGTAAAACAAAGTCAGGGGAAAAACATAATGCAAGGAACTGCAAATCTTCTGAATGATTCTGTCTGGATCTATGTTTTTACTACAGAAAAAGTTAATCAGAAAGCTTAGAAACAGAAAGTCCTGAAAATCATATTCTTGTCCAGCAAACCAAGCGTCACTTTCCAATTTAATACAAATGCTTAGCCCCATACTTAAATGCAATCATTTCATTAATACTTTTAAAATTTAAATTATTTCCAATAGGAAAAAAAATCTGTTTTGAGACACTGTCAACAGGCAAAAGCAACTTATTTCTAAAATAAAATTAATTCCTTTATCCTCACCAATGCAGGTAGGAAAATTCTCTATTCATCCCACCCCCTATCTGCAGTCCATTTCAATGTCCCAGCACAAAAGTTGGCAATTTAACCTGGCTGGTATAGCTGCAACTGATGGGGTCCCCAGTGACTGGTGAGGACTGGCACGTACCAGTGCAGTAACAAATATGCAACCATGGAGCTCAGTACTCTGCACAGCTCTTCTTACTCTGAGTACTCTGCATTCTTCCAAAAACTGAGGCAGAACAAGTCCTTTTTTCCATCTTGGCAACACTGCTAGTTATCTTAGGTCTCATGCACCTTTACTTGCTTGCACATCTGGAATTACAGTATCTTTCATGTAGAATAGAATAAAATGGAGTCAACTGAAGTAATTATAAATATCTTAAACAAGTACATGTTACTGTTACATATCCTCTGAATAGCCCTTTCTGTTCTCCACAAAGTTCTGATTATTTGTTGCAAATCTTATTTAATTTTTAAAATCACATTGAATATTTCACCTACAATGTGTAGAGGAACTATTCTACATTTCTGCTAACTTCAAACCTGAAGTTACTGAACATTTAATTTAACCCCTGCTGAGTCCAGAGAGAAGATGCATTGCTTCATTGATTTGCGGTTTTGAACAAAAAGCTATGATTAGCATGTAAGATGAGAGGGTCAATGAAATGGAGACAAAAATATTAATCAAAACTGCTAATAGCAGTAAAGTTTAATAGCATATTTGAATTAGTGATTATCTACAGCAAAATCACAAAAGCTTATACTATACTGTAAAACTCATTTCCTTCTCTCCCTAAACCCTTTTCTATCTTTGTAATAAGGCACGGTTGCAGTGGTTATGGTGCTAGATTTTCCTTTGGTCAAAATACAGGAAGCGGCCAATTTGGGCACAAACCTGAACTCATTGAAGATCTGTGTTTAACTGTAGGACAGAAATGCACTCTTTGGGTTGTGACAATCATTCTGTTCAGTATGCTTCCTTACATTTAGAGAGATCACAACCTATCTGACCTCCTAGAGGAGAAAAAAAAGTGGGAGGAGATGGAACAAAATAGGATTTGTTTTGAAAAAAAAATATGAAATATTCAAATGCTGCACTCAAGGTCTACACATCTTCTCCAGAAATCTTTATTTACTATTAAATTTACTTCTATTAAAAATACTTTTATTTACTAATAAAATAGTCTATGTCTTCAGATGCTATGAGACTACTAGGAATTCCCCATGCAAGCTCTAGCGTCTAGTACAGTACAGATGTAAGTGCAAGGCTAGGAATATAGAACTGCTGTTAGGCACTTATCTGTTCCGAGGGAAAAATATCAAAAGAAGAGTTAAAAAACTCTTAAGTTAAAAAATCTTAAGTTATATACATAACGCTTTAACTAACAAAGGCTGTAAGTGAAAATCATACGAAATCATACTTATAATATCCCTTCTCAAGCTAGTTTCAAACAGACGTATTTCCAAGAATGATGATATTCTGACTTCTTTGGCCTGCTATTATAAAAATAAACTGCAGATCTTGTATAACACTTGTGCCAAACAGTTACAGCAAAAGGATTTGTACCAATTCTTCTGGCTTTATTCAGCCACCTCAGAAAAAAAAAAGGTTGTAAGAGTAGCAGCAATATCATAATTTAAATTTCAGCATAAATAACACATAGAAATACATTTTCTTTCTATATTAAACATTTGTTGACTCAACAACATTAATGTGACTCTGCTTGCTGCTCTTAGCAAAGGTAATAATCACTGAAACGTGAGAACCACTGGCAAGGAGAGGCAAAAGCATGTGGTCAGCTTAGACTTCAACTCAGAACTCTTTCAGTAAGAAAATATGTATCTTTCTCAATATAAAGAATGAAAGTTTTGAAAAGGTGAGAATACTACTGTCAGATTAAATAAGGAAAGATATTTCTCATCTAAACACGTACACATATTCGCACAATCTGAATTACGTAGAGGAATAGCATGAGATCTTCAACATTTCTTTTTCTTGCACATATTCTTATCTTGAATGTGAATTCTGTTTTGTTGGACTCTCCTGCTTAGAACAAAAATTATCCCAATATGTAGAATCCTCGGGTGCGACTGGAATACCAGATGCAACCAAGTCTTCAAAAGTCAATAACATAAACTGTGGTTGATTAGACTTCATGGAATATACCTAAAGAAAATACAAAATATTACATGAATGAATAAACCTCAATTTTCTCCCTGCAGCCTTTCCTGTGCAGTTCATACTACAAATTACTTACTGAAGAAAACAAAATATTCTGATCCAGACCAATGTCACAGTCCCTAATTTAGACTAGAAGGTAACTAACAGAAGCACATAACAGTGCACATAGATGAAATCAATTTTTTTTTTTTTTGAGATGCAGCCCAGAAATTTGAGAGAAGACGGATATAGAGAATTCCAGAAACGCCACGGAAACATTGCTTAAGGCTGGAAAAAAAGAGAGAAAAAGCATACTTCATTCTACAGCAGGCATGATTATTTGAGATGATACTCTCAGGATTTATTCCACTGGAGGTATGGCTATTCATATTCCTTCGAACACCAGCAATCACTGTGGTTGTGCACGCACTTGGTCTTCTCACAGAAGCACATAGTGTTAAAGGATGAAAGTGATCACAGCAAACCTACAACTCTCAGTTTTAAATTCAGATTAAGCGCAGACCAGGATATCAGATAGGAGTGTGTCAAGGTCTCTGCATTAATTTCATCACTTTAAAGAAATTTATATTTGAAAGGAAAAAGGTTTGCTTTTCTAAGCATGCATTAGTGTACATCCTGCTGTATGCAACTGGTAAATGTAACTCTTTCCAAACAGCAGAGCAAACAGAATAACTACATGAATGACTTTAACTGATTCTGATTCTTCCAACTGATTCTTCCAAATTTGGCATTTGCTCAAGAAACATTCTTAATGTTTAATATTTGATAAACGTCAGCAGGGTTATCCTACAGTTATTTCGTACATCTCACAAACATTTTTTGACGTTGGCTGTTAACCTCTTGGGGAGTGAATACTGATGTCTGCTAATGAAGGTAGCTGAGTAAATGACTAAAGTAACAAAAAACTCTGCTCTCTCTGCATCACTGTTTGAGCAGTAAACTACAGCTAGGAATACATGGAGAGACAACAAAACGGTTTGTGTTTGTTGTAACAGCATAGCAAAACTCTGGAAGTTGTCCAAATGTAGATTGAAAGAAAAATTAATTGAGCTGCCTGTCACTTCATATCCCCACACCAGCGGCAGAGTGTTGAGACATTCCTGTTCATCTGGCATTTTAGAGATGAGCTAAAGCTACAGAAACTGTGTCTGAAGCCATGAAAGTGACATCACGTATGCATACCAAATATGAACTAAGCCTCTGAGGTAAGCATGTATACTGGTATCGAATCTGGTTTGAACTTGAGTATATACTTGCCTGAAGACAATTATGTTCTGACTGAATTCATCTACTCAGGTGAAATTTAGCGAGTGACAGATTAAAAGATGTTTTATAGCAAGTAAATAGGGTAAGAAACTCATTGTCATCTTCTGTGGAGATCTGTCTCAAATCAGGTAACTGCGGAGCACAAATAAATGCTCTTAACATTATGGAGAATTTAAACCATAGTATTTTATAGAAATGATTGGGTTGTCCTGTGAATTACAAGTACATGCTATCAGATTTTGAGGAAAGTTCTGTGAAAACATGTTCTGCAAACAGAACATAATGGTAGAGAGGGAACAGAGACAAGCACTGACATACTGAAGCAATAGCATAATGTCTTCACGCTCCATGTCATCCTCCATTAAAATCAGCATGATGAGGTGGCATACCAGTTTAGCAGCCCAGATTGGTTGACCATCTCCATTTCCCTCTCAAAACTCTTTCCTACATGAGTGCTAGCAGGCTGTGATAAATATCACTTAACCTTCTCTTGAATAAACACATTAAACACTGTCACCATGCGTTCTAGATTTGACATTATCTGTTACTGTCCTCTGAAACTGTATCTCATTCCAAGACCTTTTCTGAAACAGGTTAACAGTTCACTAATAATCTGATTAATACTGTACTTCAGATAATCTCTCTTATCCTTGCACCTATATCCAAGATAATATACAGTTTCAGCTACAGCATCAGACTGCAAACTTATGTCCAAGACCTGCAAAAGTTTCATAACTCCTTACATAGGAATGCTTCTGGCCAAATCCCTCCTGTTTCCCAAGAGCCACTGCAACATGATGATTGTCATCTAACCGGGTTTCCTAGCAAAGACGAAAAACAGAAATGTAAATGTATTTTCTTTGTTTCCAAATACATGGTTAGAATGTGGTTCAGAACCAAAAATCAAATGGACTTTAAAATAATCACATTCACAAAGAAATAGTCATTCTTAGTAGATTTGTTGGAGAGATCAAGGATGTACACATATGAACAACTTATCAGAACTGAATTCATTACTATATGTCACCATCATCCCACCTAATTGTACACATTTATAACCAAGTTTGTCACCTTAGTTTTCCTTTACCAGTCACTTCTAAGTCACAAGCCACATGACTTATTCTAGCCATCTGTTTTCAGATTAGATGAATTGTGAACTTCTGACGGAAAGTGTTCTGAAGAGCAAGTATAAGCTGAAACCAATGACTCTCTCACTCTCAGCTCCACACATCAGGTAAGATCACAACTTCAAATATCTGATGCAGGAGTCCGAGCACAGCTGTGTGAATATGGAGCAGTTTTCAGCAAAAAATTACTCAATTATTAAATTTAAAAGTGTTTCTCCAACCCTGGCCCCCCCCTCCCTGAAGGGCTAAGAATTCATCTTAAGTAATTAATTCCAGAAGAAACTGGTTTTATGTGCTGCTTCTGAATAAAGTTTATTCTGAAATCAAATCATAATTGTCAACTCTATCCTCTTAATAAGGAGAAAAAAGTTCCCCTTATTTCCTTATCCAAAAGCGTTCACATCATTTCCATGTCAACTTTTGAAAATGGAAATCAAGAATAGCTAAAACTTTAACTAGAAAAATGAAGCATTCATATCACCAAATCTGAAAATCAGCAACTTAGATGCTACGTATATCAGCTACTAGTCTGGATTCTCTCCTCGGAGGTATGAATGAACCTCCAGTTTTCACTACCTTGGGAAATACCTTGACCACACTACATTATTATACAAAGAAAGCTTTATTTATGATGTACTCCCATTTCCTCTGAAAATAGTTTTTTTTTTTTTTTAAATGTAAGCAACATGTCTTTTAAAACTACTGATTGACTCTACTGACTGACTATTTCAATTCTTTCTCATGTATGTGAAGTATTTCTCCCAATCTAGACAAACAAACCTAAAGTGTAAGCTGTATTTCATATGACTGCATGAGTTCTATGTGTACTCACTATGAAGTATTTTACCAAGCTTTCTATTCCCTTACTATGGCACAAGACTGAAAAGAAGTCAAGCAGAAGGACTTTGACCTAAAGCTGGATGAAAGCTTATCATTTGTACACACATATTTCTTTACCTTCCTAGAACATAAAAAAAGATTTTCTATGAAAATTAGCTATTGGATCAACCATTATAAAAAAATTTACATAGTTCTAAAGTAGCAGATTTTTGTGTTTGTCTATACTGTCAAATAACTAGATATAGTTTTTATCACTTCATTCCCGCCCTTCACTTTTTACCTGTCCTAGAGGTGAAAGACTAATACGATTAAAACATACCGCAAAACACATTCAGCACTTGCCTCCATTTGTAGTTGCAGATCTGAAAATAACTGTGTTACAGTTTTAAACTAAAAGCACATCAATTTATGTTTGTGAAGTGAATGTATGCATTACATCTTGTCTGCGCAACTGGCTGATAAACATAGTATAAATAACTTAAAATCCCTTATGTATTGCTTATAGAATCACTTTGTCAGGTCAAAGCTGTATTTAACAGGAAGTGACTCTTTGGATAACTAGGACTATTTCCCTGCAAACAGAGACCCCCATCCAACTGATAATTAATTCAGAAAGTTCCACTTCATTTGCTTCATGTATCCCCAGTGTACTAGAGGTCATAAAATAGCTCTCAGTTTCTTATAATAAACATGAACTATGCCCTTCATTTTATCTTCAACCCGAAACAAACACAGAACAGTAGGAGATCCTTCCTGGCCCCTCCTTGTGGCCAGCAATACCTTAGGGTATGGTGTTTACACAACATGAATAAGCCATAAAACCCAGCAACCCAACTTGCTTCCATACTCATTTGGAGATGTTGGCAATACAGCTAATAAATGAAATTAATTTTATTACATGCAAATAGATGATTAAGCAAAAGGAAAAGAAGGATAACTGTACAGGAATTCCTCTGAGGTACAGGGCTTTTTCAATTTTAATTTTTAAAAAGATTACTCTCTATAAAATAGAATGCATATAATGGATCTTTTTTTTTTTTTTTCTGAGCAGAACCAAAATGTCACTTTCGCTGCTCCATCTACAGGCATGCTGAGACCTGTAATGATCTCATTTCAAAGGCACAGCAGAATGACAAGTATGAGATTCAAATCATTCTGGACTCACTGAGTGGACAGCTTAAAAAAAATAAACTTTCTGAGTCAGCAGACCTGCTTGCTTATTTGGTCTTCGAAACGAAAATTCTGATTCCTATTTATTCTTGACAGTACAACAGAATGAACTTCACTTACTGAGGGTGAGCGCTTCCATCACTTTGCTGTAAACCAGCAACAATTATGTTTCAAATTGACCTAGGCAATCCCGCTTTGAAATAGATATTCCAGAATTAATTTGTTTGTGTACAGACAGCCCAAGCAAATATTTGCTCTGAAAAAATGCCAACAATTAATTGCATAGCAGCAGTGATGTCAGCTTGATTCTCAAACACTGAGTGAAGTTGAGAATCAATGCGACTGCTTACTTTATAAACTGGCTGTATCAAAACTGATGTAGGCATCTGCCTTTAAAAGATGTAGTAAGAGCTGTCCAACTATTCTTCCTCATCAACTGCCTAAAGCTGGTAATAATAAGAAAAAGTCAGCAATATACTTTTAACCTTTTGCACATCAGTAATCAGGATATATACAAACATATATCATGGACATAACTTTGTCTCTATAAGCTATATATATACAACTTGCCATAATTGTTATTGGTACACTTTACTTTATTCTGTAAATTTATTTTATTAAAAGAATTACATGCAGCACATAGAATTATTCAATAAAATAATAATAAAAAGGGAGAGAGGAATGACTCTGTCCTAAATTAAAACCCTGACATGAACACCATCGCACTCTTTACCTGGTAAGTAACTTCTAACTACTACTAAACAAATCGTTTTTGAAATGACCAAATTGTGCACTGCCTATGAGAACAAAGCATATTTAACACATAGCAGATATATCTATTATTTAAAATTAAATTTTGTATGTTTAAAAATAAAGTTTTGCCTTACATTCTGTCCTATTTTTAACTACTTGTTGCTCTAAGTCATTAAAAAAAACCTCTCAATGCCTTTATTTATATTACTTGAGTTCCAAAGACTTTTTTTTTAAAGTTTCTAATTTATTGCTAAACATAACTCAAACTGAGAATTCAATATTACATACACAATATCAAACCAGAATGGTCACTGTGTAATTAATACAAATCTTTCAGAAGTTTAGTGCAGCTCTCAGTGCAATTAATCTCTAATAAAAATATTTCTAATGAAAATAATGGCATAAATCAAGCAAGAAAAGAAGTCATTGACAAAAAATGGCAAAATTAATCATCATCCTCTAAGAAGAGAAATCTTCTTTTTTCCTATTTGCTAATTCTTTTTTGTGGTTTCTAATTCAAAATAAAGTTTTCAACCTATCACAAACTGAGTGCTCAATTCAAAAGGAAATTTAAGTGGTGCTGTGATTTCTCATCTTTGACGCCTGACTGGAAATCCCTCCTCTGTATTTGAGTTTGAAAGAAGTATCAGAAGAAAGACTTCTCAAAACTTAGAAGGACTTAAACTTTCTTTTCCCATTCCCTCCAAATCATCCTAGAAAGGTTAACAGAAAAAAGAATATACTAAAAAATAATTGAAAATAACTAATTAAAGAACAACTATTTACTGTGGGAAAAAAAACTGCCTGAAAAAAAGATACTGTCTCTGTTGGATTGACTATTCTAAAACCGTTAGAGGGAACCTGGGTAGAAGTCTCCAGAGAACTACAGCTTTAGCCACTTGTTTTTATAAACAGATCCCCTATGAACAAGACGCTATCTCTAAGCTACTGCCTTCTATCCAACGTGTTCAGCCTGGAGAAGAGAAGATTGAGATCTGATCAATGTGTAGAACTATCTGAAGGGAGGGTGTCAAGAGGATGGGGCCAGACTCTTCTCCGCGGTGCCCAGCGATAGGACGAGAGGCAACGGGCAGAAACTGAACCACAGGCAGTTCCATCTGAACAGGAAGAAAAACTTCTTTCCTGTGAGGGTGACACCACGGGCACAGGTTGTCCAGAGAGGTTGCAGAGTCTCCTTCTCTGGAGATATTCAAAATCTGCCTAGATGCAATCCTGTGCAATGTGCTCTAGGTGTCTCTGCTTGAGCAGAGGGGTTGGCCTAGATGATGTCCAGAGGTCCCTTCCAACCTTGGCCGTTCTGTGATTCTGTGAAAAATATATCAGGAGTGAGGAGCGGGAAGAGACTTTACACAGAACCATACCCTTGGTAAAGGGACAGCAAAAAACACAATACAACAAGGTCAACTTGATATGAATATCCAAATGTAACTAATCCCTTGCGTAGCAGTGATCTCAACACAGCCATCTAAAACTTACTCCAAACTAGCTGTCTGGATTCTTTCTTCCATCTGGTGAGAGAGAAGCTCCCTAAGAGTAATTCAATACACCTTTCCTTCTATGGATAACAGGCTACTCAGACAAAATTCAAAACCGTAGATGGCCACAGTAAAAGAGAATAATCCGACACATGGGACAGCACAACAGATCTCTGTGGATAACTAATTTCAACTGAAACTGGTATCAAGATACTAGCCCTAATAATCACACTATATGCCAAAACCAAATAGGTGCAAGTCCTCACACTAATGAATTTTAAAATGGACATCTTTTTCTGTTCCCACAATAGCCATAAAGTCTTAGAGTGCAGAGCACTGTAAGGAACAAACATTAACCTGAGTTGCATAAAGAAAGTAACGATTGTTCCGATTCCACCCTGAAGATAACAGCAAGCAAATATAATTAGTTTCATGAACAACTCTATTGCCAAGACAAGCAATGCAACCACCCGCAGTGTCTGACTGTGCCATGAAGATTAAGAAACCTCAATATGCATAATGCCCCACCTTCAAACAAACCCCATAATCTTCCGCATTGGTGAAAGAGGAGAGAAAGTTCCACTACAGTGTGATCTAACAGTATACTCTGTTGACTTAGTATAAACCTTCTATCTTTAACACAAACTGTAACAATTATACGTTAAATAAAGTTTCTCCATCATAACTGGAAAGATTCTGTTAAAATAGTTCTCCTGATAAGAAACTTAAAAACCTCTACTCAGAGCAGAATCTTCAAAAAATTCCATGAATTTTACTGGTGTATTTTTTTTAATGTTTTTGTAACAAATTTCCATTTGGAACTAGAATAGTAAAAAGAGCTGTACATTTTTATCTCCTTATTTCAAGTCATGTTAAAATTTATTTTTCACATTTGGCATATAATCAAACACACTAAGATTGAGATGCAAGAACTGGATTTTCTTAATCGAAGCAATTAATAAAAATACTATGTTTTCAAACACAACTTTTTGGTCAGCTTTTTTTTAAAGGGATGCACCTTACTCTTAAATTAAATCTCTCAAATGCAAACTTCAAATGCATATCATAAAAAATAATTAATAAAAATTTTCTAACACATTTCTATACATTGACTAATAACCTGGCAAAAATAAAGCAAGATTAAGTCTTCAGCTTTCAACAATAACAGCTGGTGTAATAAAAAATACTACATGTTTTCTACAAGCTGTGTCCTGTACCTTAGGTCCTCATAGCTTCTACTGTATGTGATATACAGTACAACAAATAGCAATTTGTTATGATTTACTATATATAAAGCCTATTTCACAGTTGTTACAAGATCTGATTTATCCCCATATAAATATTATACAGTAAAAAAAAAAACAGAAGGCTCAATTCATAAAGACAGGCTTGAAATCTGAAAATAGATGCTTAAATGCACAATTGCACTTTTTGTATTCATATTATTTTGTTTTGTTCACAATCGGTAGTGAAAAAAATTTTGAAATTTCAATAGCAGCTGCAAAATTGAATTATCATCTTGAAGCCTACTTTAATATAAAGCTCTGAGTAAGAGGTTTTAGGTATAGGGACTAGGTATGACTAGGAGAACCTAAGGAAGTTCTGCTATTTATCTTAAAAAGATATTAACCTCAAAAAGTATATTAGTGCTTACTGCACAATGACTTTTATTCCTGAGAAAAATCAGACATTCATGTAGTATTTACAATGAAATAAGCAGCCAGGTTTGTCCACAGAAAACTCTACCTCCAATATGAACAAACTTTGCTCACATTGCGAACAATTTCAGTGTGTCTGAACAGTGTCAACTTTGACTCGTTTCAGTTCGCTAGTATTTCTTTTGACCCTTTTTGGCAGGATGAGGTGATAAATCCCTTTCTAACCTTTATGCTGGTAAGCTGCTTTTATCCCATTACACAGTATTTTCTGAAAGATATTCCAGAATATTTTATGGAACCTAAATGAGTTTAAAAAAAATTATTTTTCTGCTGTGTTTTTGGTAAATCAGACTCTCTTTAAAACTGAAAAAAAAAATCCAAACTATGAGGTAATTGGATTTTAATGAGCTTTGCTTTCTCTTTGATCATCCCCTATCACAAAGATATAAACAAATCTGAAACATAAAACTGCCAAACCATGACATTTTTCATTGGACAGAAAAAGTTCACTCAAGTGAATTCAGCAAAATAAGAAATACAAGAAAAATATTATACCAGTAACGTGCAGCCTTACAGGTGATTCTCAATGATTTCACCCTGGTGACTCTCCCAGATTTCTCAAAATTACTGCTTTCACCTAACAAGTCATTTCAAGAGTTTGCCCCATGCGCAAATAATTAGGAATGCTTCCTCCAAACAAAGAGAAATACAACTTCAGCATGTAAGAAAACGGGGCATAAAACTAAAATAAACTTGGGAGAAAGGGAGAATATTTTATATATATATGCCCACATACACACATGCACACGTAAGGAGATGAAGAAGTAAAGCAATACTTAATTTTATGCTGGAGATTGATAATTGAAAAAATAATTAGTTTTTCGATTTCATTTTAATTAATGCCAATATTTAAGTGAATTTATACTCAAATGAGCTAGTATTTAAATGAAACTTGATAACAAATCCTTTCTCTGAAATACTGTAACCTGCCTGCTTGTAAGGATGTGCTGTTGGGAAGTAGGGGGCAAGCACGGGAGAGGAGACATTCCTTAGATAAAAATTAAATTATGCTTCTAAGAGTAATAACTGAGTAATAAAGAAAAAATCAAATAATTATAAGGCATTTAAATAATACAGGGAACTTTTTACATCATTATCTTCAGGTTATTTTAGTCAACCTACCACAGGCATGATTCTGAAGATCAAAATTAGGCATTTCAGAAGTCACTTAAGAGAGGTAGGTGCCTCCCTGACAATAGTATATAAATATTAATGTAGAAGACGTTCTATTATAAGACATGTCACAATCTTTTCTAAGATTTTTTTCAATAGTCTGTAAATCTAATTACTGAATTTCATGACAGGCTCAGTTCCTAGAGATTACAGCAATACAAGCAAGAGGTCTGATTTAGTATGGATAGACTTTTAAAATAATACCAACCCAAATGCGATTAGAGGTGTCCAAAGGAATGAACTGTGAAAGTGTCAACTTACGCCATAAATTAAGCGTTACTGGTACATTCAATCTTGTTTACTCCATGCACACCACACATATACTTTGCATACTATAAAAAGCAGACATACACCAGAAATTGGTCATTATAACTAGCTTTACCAGAACAGTTGTCTACAACACTGCAGATGTTTTCAAAATGTAAATATTTCAACTGTAAATGGAAGCTGACTGCACTTACTGAAAAGCACACTCAACTGCTTTGTGAAATAGAACTGCAAGGTATGTACACTTGGAATCGCAAGTCAGCTGCATACCTGCAGCACAAACTTAAGGCTGACAGAGACAGACTGGAATAAAGAGACCTTTACAAACAATTTTAAAATCAAAACCCCTTTTGTCTTTCTTCTTTTAAGTGGCTGACTGAAAGTGCCTCTGGGGTGTAGAGAACTGCTCTCATTTTTTTTCAGTTTGGTTTCTCTGGGTAACTAAATAATCACAGTATCTATCCGCTCTCTCTCTCCACATCCTTTAAATTGCATTAGAATCCATGATCATTTTCTCACTGAAGTATACATGTTTTACCCTCAAGTCTCAACAACTTTCCAGGGGGCTCTGTGTGTGCATGTGTGAGTGTGTACAACCAGACAGAAATCTGAGCACAAATTAGTGTCCCAATTAAGCACAAGTAAGATTTTTGTAGCCATCCCTCTCACAGGCAGCAGCCAATTAGTACACTGCAATGCAAACCAGCCAAAGCATATGTTACTTCTCGTCCATATCAGCAGGTAGAAACAACTGGAATTGAAGACACTTCCTTCATTTCAAACCTTTAACATAAACCCTTACTAATGGAGTTGGTTCACCATTAGTACCGTTCTAGACCATCTGATGAAGAACTTAAAATTCAGACACTATTCAAAAGTCAACCCTGAAACTGCTTAAGTGAATTTCCTGTGCGCCCTAGGATGAATTTCACCGAGTTCAAAAAAGAGATATTCCAAGAATGGAAAAGATAAAGTCATTGAATATATTATCTAGGATTTTTTTTTTGATCAAATACCAAGAATATTTTAAGATGCTACACATTTATATTCTGTTTTCATTTATGCCTTTTCTATAGGTTATACAGAATAAAGGTGTAAAATTGCAATTAAAAATTAAATGTGCAATGCAACTATAAGGTTCAGATTGAGACTAGTCATCACGGTTAAAAAGTTTAGCTTAAAGATTTCTTACCTCAAAAGTCCATTCTTCTTCTTCATCTCCATCTAGCAGCATTTTTGTCTCCTGATATACCCTCCCTATTTCCAGATGCAATGGGGACACATTAAATTCAATTCTCTGCAAGTTGAAGCCAATTCCAACTCCAACAGCCTTTAAGAAACTCTCCTTTAGGGCCTGTAAGGCAGAAAAAATATATTCTAGTCATACTGGCTGCTTCTAATCAAACTGCTCTATAAACTTTACTTCTGAGCAGAGGCTGTAGGCCAAATAAAGACTTACACCTCTGTAAACGTGAGGGTAGACTGATGTAATTTATCAAAAGGAAAAAGTATCAGCATTACTAATATCTAACTCACTGTGTTATAATGAACATGCAACTGGAATTACTAAGTGGCACATGCAGTAATGAGCCTTCTTGCTTTGTTCTGCTATTCGTTTAGAACGAGTCATAAACCCTTCTAGAAACTTCAGCTATAGTACGGTCAATTTAAAGATACTCTGACATTACAAAGATAATCTCCACTTGACCAGATAACTATAAAGTATACAATTTTACCGTCATGAAAATAATAACTATATATCAAACACCATTAGCAAGCTATAGTTTCTGCAGCCTTAAAATAGAAAAAAAATGTATTACCCAGTGCCGATGAAACATATCCAGCTGCATCCATTCATTATTCATAGACTTGATTACATCCCATTCTGTCTCAGTAAACTGTCGCTTCATAACACGAAAGAAATTTCGTATTGAGCTACTACCTATAAAATTAGAAAAGACATTTACATAAATTTTAATGGCGTAATAATAATGAGCAAATGAATTACCTCACATTTTTTCTCCAAGAAATAATTCACTCATAAGAAAAAAAGATTATGATCCAGCTCTGTTCTAAAATATAAACTTACTCTATATAGCTTGGAAGCAGTGAGCAGATGCTGATGACAGTTGAGGATAAAGTAAGCATTAAAAAAAAACATTCCTACAGCAGAAGCTTTACATAAAAATGAAGATCAAAAAAAAAAAAGTCAAAAATATTCTGTATTTTCAGTATTCTCTGAAAAGATAGTATTTAACCAGTGGTGACTTTATGATCGCAGCCAGCTATAAAACGTAACATATACAGTCTTCTGCATTTCACTGCTTGATCTAATAACATTTTATAAAACAGCATGCTGTCTGTCAGAATTCATCAAGCTATTCTGCCTCCTGCCCTTGCGTGCTGGGGATATGAAAGAAAAACTTTTTTAAGCACATGTAGCAATACAATCTCCCAAATTTATTATGTGCATAGTGAGTCTTTTGGATTTATTCCACACGAAAAAGGTGGGGAGGGAGATGCCCACAGTCATGTAAGTAAAAATATTCAGGAAAAAAAAAAAATCAAATCCTTAGGTTAAATTCAAACCTTCCCTAAGAATAAGCACAGCAGCATATTTCTGCTGCAGTTCTTCAGGGGCCATACCACTTTTTGCCACTGGTCTCAATTTACTTTGCAGAAGATGCAACAAATTTTGTGGTTATACTGATCAATGGTATTTCTACAACATACTGGAAGTTATGGACTTCATTACCCACTTGACTAACCACCTACAGCCTATATCATTACTCAGCATACCATGCAATCTGTCCAATACAGCTGCTAAACAGACAATGGCAGAAAGCAGTCTGTTTTCTTTAGTGGGGACGATCAAAATCTGGATAGACGATGATTCCACATATTGAGAAAAATTTTTTGATAGGTTGTGCAATGTTCTCATTAAAAAAAAAAGGTAGCCACATTCAATATAAAACATCTTCTGCCCTCGCAACCCTAGAATGTTTTAACAACTCATCACTATATTATTACTTCATTAAGATATTGACTATTTCTAGTTCTGCCACTGGTTCTGAGTGACCAGGGCAAGTCATTTCCTTTCTCCATATTTGTGTCCCCCATTCTGGACCAGGGATAAGGATACTAACTCTTCTTTATAAAGTGGTTTTCTTCCACAGGTATCCAAGTACTATATTAATAAAAACAGGTATTGGCAGCAGTAACAATTGATCTGAATGAATTATGGTCGCACTAAAGCACACAGTCAGGCTTTCTGACAATTTTTTTCTCTTTCCAGATCAAATTACAAAACATAATCTGACATACTGTACACATCATACAATACATGGCAGTGACATTTCAGTGATGCCCTCAATTTCAATTATGGATTACAGTAAAGAAAACATCTCAAGACAGAAATTTTGCATACAGTTGCAGCGGTCAGCTAACAGAATGACCCAGAAGAATCAGGACAGAACTGATTTTCCTTTCAGAAGAAAATGATCATACCAGAAAAGAAAAGCAACCGTAATGTCAAGAACGTTTTGATGGATAACCTAAGTCGGTGAAATATCCATCTACTTAGACACTCCAACTTCCTTAAAACAATGAAAAAAGCACCCCACGTTGTTCGTTTTTTATCTTGCAGAGTTCATATAGCCCATTTAATCACTAAATAACTGTATTAACACCTGCTCCCAACACTCCACTGAAAGTTGTTCTTTTCTCTCAGCTATTTCAGAAAAGGGTGGTAGGGCAACAGCCCTCCCAGGTAATTCAAATTACAGGCCTAGAAACCTAGTCTTGAAACATTCACGAATTTCTCCATGTACCCCTCCTCCTCAGAGTCCTATCACCGTCGGAGACTTCTCCTGCTATTTTCTTTCAAGAACCCAGGGCTATTCACACTACCAGAGAAGACCTTCAGCACCTGGAGACTTGTAATGCCTCGTCTTGTCAGAGTCCTCCTCCAACCACACCCTAGCACACTATGTAAGTACACTGCATGCTTACTGAACTATTTAGTGTACTAAGTCTATACCAAACGCATGCACCACTGCCTTTTCACTCCTTACTTACCCTTTTTTGTCCTAGCTTTCTTCACCTGCCCAGCTACCCTCCTCTGATATGCTCCTTAATGCTCATTTTCAAATTTCCACAGTACTTTCTTCTCCCCTGCAAACTGTCTACCACTTCCTTACTCTGAAAAGCTCAGGAAGTGCTTTCTCCTGAACTGCCCTCCTCTCCAGTCTCCCTCTTAACATTGCTCAGTTGTTTCGCTCTCAGGAATGGATCAGATTATAGGAGCCAGGACTTTTACTCTCGACAAACTACCAGAGTACCATTGCCTGCCCAGTCAATTTCTTCATATTTGTTTGAATATCAGAGAGAGGCAGAGTCATTGAATCATGGAAAAGTTCAGACTGGAAGGGTCTCTGAAGACCATCTGGGTCCACCTTCCTGTTGAAAACAGGCCCTTATGTTAGGCTATCTATAGCCCTGTCAAGCAGTTTTGAATATTTCTAGCGAGGGAGATTCCACCACTTCTCTAGGCAATATATTCCAACGTTCAACTTTTTTATGGTGAAAAAATTGTTTCTTTTATCCAGACAGAATTCCCCTGAAGCAGCTTGTTCCTGTTGCCTCCTGCTCTGTCACCGTACACCCTTGGGAAGGGAGTCACATCACCTTCACCTGCCACCTACAGCAGGTACTAGAAGACTGTGATTATATTCTCCCCTCCGAGTCTTCCCCTTTACAGGCTCAATAAACCTAACTTCATCAACCTTTCTTCATAAGTCAAGTTCTCCAACCCTCTAAATCATCTTGGTGGCCTTTCACTAAAGCTTCTTCAATTTTTCAATGTCTCACATGAACTGGGAGGATGGGTGTGCCAAAACTAGAAACAGTAGAAAGTTTTCTTTTAGATATCATCTTTTTTGCTTTTATTCTGAAATAAAAAACCCCAAACCCACTCACCTCCATGATTTACAAAAGCTTTTTCTCAGAGAAGGGGAACAATTCCCATATAGTAATTATACAGTTAGTTTTAAATTTGCATTTCTAACTTAACTCCCACTTGCCAACCTGTTTCAGAAATGAACTTACTTTTTAACAATTATACAAATACTTGGACTTTTCAACTACTACTTTCATTTAGTAATAATTATTAATGCAACTAGGTGAACACACTGCTAGAAAGAGTCTGAATACGTCTCTAAACTGTAATACATCAGCTTCATTACAAAGTAATCTATGCATTTAAATTAATCCTCTGTCATTATTTTAAAATAAATTATTAATTTTAACAACACATGCAGTGAAAATGCTTTTGTCTTACAGGTATAATGTAATTTCCTTCTAGAATGCAGCAAAGGAAATTTAAGACTGTAAAAAGTGTTTAGAAAAAAGGAAAGTTAGGTCTGATTTCACCTATGCTCTAAGAAATCATACACTTTAGAAGGTAAGAAAAATAATCAACTTATTATTAATTAATTAATTTATTCCAAATTATCTTTTTGCTTAAATTGGGCACAAAAAATCTTAATTTAAATATAAGAATTCTGTTAAGATTGCCTTTCTGCCTTTGACAATAAAAATAAATCTTACTTTTGAGAACACTGCAATTCATTAATAATACAAAAGCCTGCTTACAAAGTAATTAAATTGCAATATTAAAAATAAAGAGCTTTAGTTATTCCTGTATGCATATTTTGGAGCTAATAGTTATTTTTGATATTTGATTATATACAGTATAGTCTCTAGAGCTGATCATTAGAGGAACGGGGAAAGAGAGGCGACTAGTTACTCACCTTGGAGCAGGGCTCTTGACTGAACAACTAAGCTTCCTATCCTGTTGGTAACTAAGAGCTTTCTAAGTATTTTCCCTCCTCTGTGTGTGGGGGGGGGGGGGATTTTTTTTTTTGCCTCCCTTTTTTTTTTTTCCTCTGAGAAAAGTCTACACAACGTGCTAAACATATCTGGTAATCTCAAAGCCAGCTCTAATATTAAAGTGAAGTAAACAAAACATGCCCCAGTATTTTGATTACCTTTGTGAAGCCATAGTCTTTTCTACAAGGAAAACGCAAAGACCAAGTAACAGAATTAGAAAGAAACTAGAACAGAAGTCAGAACTTCGGTAACACCTTTCTGCAGGAAATAAAGGCTCGACAAAGTAGTATTTACACGGGTTATTGCCCAGACATATGAAATTATTCTTAAAAGTACCTTTAAAAAGCTTCAGAGGATCCTCCCTCACATAAGATTATGAACAGACTAGCATGCAAAGTATTCACCACAGAAATCACCTAACATGAGGCACAAACACTGTCATGAACATGTCAGATTTTGGCTGTGACAACTCTTTACCTTTCGACTTTTGTTAACTAAGTAAAAATGTGACCTAAGTATCTGTAATTCACCATGCTGTGATTTCTTCTCCTCTATAAGATGATACTAATGGTCTACAAGAAATCTGGCTGTAGCACACATGTATTTACTTATGCAGGTAAAATTCTGACACAGAAATGCTTTAAAATCCTTAGCGTATGCAAACCAAAACAAGTATTTTTCTTAGAGCAACTTCTAAGAAAATTCTCCTAAGAAAAGAACTACGAAGTGGAATAGTATGATACAGAAGGGCTGTCAGTAAATTTTAAAAATAGATCCTCTGAAGGAACAAACGTTTTACCTGTAAGGCACACGTACAACACAAATAATTTCAGGATTTATGTCTTTATAGATTCAATGAAAAATGATAAGGCCAGGCTCTTAACTCGGACTTAACGCACATGTACTATTGCTCCTTATTTAACTCAAAGTAGTACAGGAAAAAGATTTCTTTAGCATATGCCTATGCTGCTTGTAGAAAACTGCCCATCTGATCTGGCTGCAGTTGTAAACATCCACGTGCTAACAAGCTCCAGAGCAGAAGCCACACAGCTGGGTTTGCACAACAACAATAAGCTTCAGCTAATATAATTCAACACTGCTTTCCCATGGTTCAGGCTTAACCAAAAAAAAAAAGTTAAACTGTGAGCGGCAATATTAGTTGAGGATTCAACTATGTGGAAAAACCTTACCGAAATGCTCAAAACTGCTTTTCAAATACTTCATTTTTAAGTCTTACTTACAGCTGCTCAAATATCAGAATTTAGATTCTGATTCCAATAAATCCAGAATACTTAATCTTGTCCAATTCAGTAGACAAGTGCAATTTTTTTCTTATAATATACACTATGCGCTTGAAAAAAGATATGTATCTTATCACTTATTAAAATTTGGTGAGCATCAGGAAATTACATGCTATTTATCTGATTGTTCAGGCATTTCACTAGGTAAGGGATCATCACTGAAACAGGATAAACTCCGTTTTGTGATTTTAGGCATACGTAAGAGAAATAAGACATGTTTTCATATGAGATTTGAGAAAAACATGGGATTAGAAGAAGGGAAAAACAGGAAACTTGCTCCACAGATGGCTAATGATTAATAGGAAAAGATATTTATTCTTATCAACTGCTAAAACTCCCTGAATGACGAGACACTCACCTTTTGCCAGTTTTCTCTAAGAAAAAAAAGTAACGGTGGTAGGAGAGCTGTAAGAAACCTTATCTGGCATTTTCAAAAAACAAAAATAAACACGAGAAAAATGTTGATTTACATTCTACGAGGAATTCGGAGAGCGGATTTCAGTAGATATAAAACTGAGCCTGTGGCACAAAAGGTTCTAAGAGGGCACTGGAGTAGGAGGGGGGTGGATGAGATTTGAGAATTAAAAATCAAATCAAATCTGCCTGAGTCAAGAATGACGAAAGGATAAATCTGTAATTTAGTGTTTTCTCACTCTGAAACTCATCCGATCGGTTACCGGAAATAATCTGTCAAAAATCTAACAATTTAAACGTTAGGACTATTTCCAAGGGCAGGTATGAGTACTTCTGACTCACCTTTGCCACTTAATTTCCTACCCTACAGTTAATATGCTGCCCAAACACTTATATGACTTCATTTTCTTTAAGAGAAATTTTGAAATAAAGTAAATTTTAATTTTCTTTTTAATATTCGAGTAGAATAATATTTCCCTCTCTCATTTATAAATCTATTTTGTCGACATTTTCATAATTTGCTCTTTTTCTCACCTTCACACAAACTGTTGTACATTTTTTCTTTTTTTTTGGTAATCATTAATAGATTAAAAATTCCGGAAACATTCTTCTAATTTCATAAACTCCATACTTGAAAAATTATGCGTTTTGTTACAGAGCACAACATCAGCTAGATTTTGAGGCATTTTTTTGTTTCTATTTTTTTTACACTAAACTTCTTAGTGAAAGAGAGATCCAACAAGAAATCTCTAATAAACTTAACCAAAACTTACTGTAGCTTCTTTTCATAATGTCCAATCAAATGACAAGGCTATTGGAACAATTTAGTCAAATATCTGACTGCCTAAAGGAATACAAAGATATATATTCAATTGTATTAAAACAAAACTGACTGGATGGTTTAGGTGTTTGATGTACCAACTCAAACAGTTCTTTTTCCCTTGAACATGCGGAACTGCTGCCTTCTCAAAACACTCATTAACCTGCTTCTTAGGGAAGAGCAACCAAGAGAGAAAAGGTACAGACCAATGTCTCTGATCTGTTTATCCAATTGGTGTCTAAATTTGGAGGATTCATACAATCCCAGCCTGAGCCCAGTTGATTCTTAGGCAGATATGATTACTAATGTTAATCTAATCAAAGAATAAAGACTGATATCATAGAATAATCAAAGCATAGGTAATTAATTTGGTAAATGTGAAAAAAAAATTCCCAACAACCCCCTCCACACCCACAGAGACACATATACACACAGCATACCTGCTAGTGAGACGTGCCTATGTTAACAATTGCCTGGGTCTAGCCTGTTCCTTGATCTCCCATATGTTAGTAACAGCCTACCATGTATTAAGCAACTGCAAGCACAGAAATAAGAAAATGTTCAGCATGAAAGAAGTTAGTTTAAATCCTTGCTGGCACTGGTTTACTCCTACCTCTTTGACTCTGCATAAATAAACCAGAAGTATTCTCACAGCCAGTAACAGCTGAAAAGAGGTCTGAGAACCTCTTCCTCACTGTCTTTCAGATTTTAATCATCACCTCCTGGTGCTTCCTTTCTATGTAGCTTGCTGCTGGCTGTCCCACTGTCCAAACTACACACAGGGTGAGCACAAGTCACCCAAGACAAGGGAATTCCCCCTAGCCCTTCCCTTGGGAAGGATTTCAGACACAATCACGAAGAGCATGCAGGATGGGCCAGGACGCTTGCGTGGCCAACACTTAAAGAAAATGCCTTTGGGTTTACCCTTCTGAACAAGGCTGCATTTACAAATTCAAGGTTTTACAGCACATATCTAATACTCCTTCTGAATAATCTATCCCAAAAAGTTTACAACGCATGATTTTCTCTTCTCTTTTGTTTGATGGAGATTAACATTTAAAGGTAACTTCTTACTCAATATATAAACCTTCATCACAGCCCTGGATCTTGCTTGAAAAATGACAGAATAGACAAGCTAACAGAGAACTCCATTCTCGAGATGGATCAATCAAAAAGCAAAACTCTGCAAAAAAATGGCTTTTTTAACCTATAATACCTTTTATCTGAAACATCTGAAGATTTTCGCCAAATTACTCAAGCAGAACTATGATCCGAATGCACGAACTAAACTCTTTCATAACTTTCCCCGTTACGTTTGCTAGTCATCCCCCACTACCAGATTACTAAAAATTCCACTGCATATAAACAAAAGTACAATTCAGAAACACGGTATTAAGAAAATTAAGCCTATTACTTGAAAGAGAATATCAAGAGAAAAAAAAAAATCAGCAAAGGGGAAAGAAAAAAACAAAAGAGTTAAAGCCAATAAGGCAAAGACGAGATCTGAGAACAGCTCCTTCTCAAGGAGCGTGCGAGGCAGCACAGCTGCGCAGCGCCGCGGAAGCCACTGAACGTTCGCAGCTGCTAACAGGCAAGGGTAGCAGTAGCTGGAACGTGAAC
Organism: Struthio camelus; assembly: GCF_040807025.1. Lineage (NCBI taxonomy): Eukaryota > Metazoa > Chordata > Aves > Struthioniformes > Struthionidae > Struthio > Struthio camelus. The sequence continues at coordinate 206,808,097 of NC_090942.1, forward strand.
GAATGTTTTGGCTTGACACTCACAAGAGAAGCTAGAGGTTTTATCCTTTAGATCAGGATATATATTCATTGTTTTTTCTTTAATCTACAGCCACTTAAGTCTCCCTCCCACACCACGCAAAAAGCAGATTTGGATCTAGAGTGATTCATAGAGGAAACAAAATGAAAAATTAGCACAGCTGTGAAAACAATCAATTTCTTTTACATATGCGTGTGCACGCGCGCGCGCACACACACACACACACGTGTATCCTGGTAATAAAATTTAAAGCGTATTAAATCCTTAAAAATATAACCTGTAAGTAATTTTTCAAAAATTCTCTATTCTATTTCCATTTTTTAAAAGTCTACTACAAAAGTTAGTTTCCTTACTACATTAAAAATATGTGATATCCTGGGAACTTCAGGAAGAGTGAGGAGAAGAAAAGAGTGCGTGATAATAGAAAAGAGTCCAAAATGAAAGCTCGAAAATAAACAAGTTATATAGCTATAGATAAGTGTGTGTATATATACATATGTACACACTTTTTTTTAAGATATTCTATTTACATGTAGAGACAAAATAGTATCTATTTCACACCAAGACATCTGGGCATTTTATTAATATTTCATAAAGACTAGGCCAAAAATCTGCTTTGCATTTTCCCTGTAGGACAGCAGAAACCCAGACCAGCTATAAAAGAGTAATTTTAAAAAGCTGTAGGAGACTGTGAAAAACAAGAAAACATGCTTTACTCCCTAGTCCTATTTGATAAAACGCTTTAGAAACAGTAGATAAATGCAGGGTAATTTTTTTGTTCCATTTTTCTACCTGATAAAAAAGCCTAGCAAGCTGCATTTATAGAAAAATAAAAGACAACCAAATTTAAGATCTATGTAAATTATGATGCTACCAAGAGTAGAGAATACTATCCATAAAACTAATAAGAGAAATCCTCAGACTGGTTTTTTATGTTTACACTGCAAGAACCACCAGCTCAATCATAAATTACTTTAGCTACTACAATGCACACTTATAAGGGTAGTAACTAAAATTTGAGTCCCATAGTGCCTGAGGTTATTAAAACAGTGATATACCTCCCCCAAAATCCTGAGAAGATTACATGACACACTTTCCTCAATTCAGTTTACAGTCTTCCAATTATCTTGTTTTGGTCAGATATAAGCTACATCGCTCATATCATGGTCTATATTTAAAACTGTGGAAGATGGAGGCTAAAAGCTACTATTGTCAGCTCACAGATCATCTAATCCTGGGAGGAGGAAAAAAAAAAAAAACAGAATAGAATTTGATATCTTAACTGCCTTCAACTACATGAAAGGAACTGATTAGTGATCAAGAACTAACATCTACTCAACACATACTAATTCACTTTCAGATGGCAGGTGGGCCAAAGACAATGTGAAATATACTGGCTAGCAAAATAAGGGACTGAAGTGTGAAAGAGTCAATGCCCTTAATAATGTGCAATACAAGCTATCTATAAATCCTGCGAACTAATCAACTGTACAGGAGGAATACCTTATGAGTCATTAAGTGTCAGCCATCCTTTTAGTGTCAGAAACAACCCATATTCGACCACGTTTTGCTACCTCTAAAGGAAATCAATGAAAATCAATATAGGAAAAAACATTCCTCCTGCAACAGATGCTCAAGTCCTAATTGTTTATTAATACAAACTAATCCTTATATAGATGTTTACAAACTGACAACATAGGACAAATAACTACCTAGATAAATGACAAACTTGGAAGAATCAGACAGAAAATTAACAAAGCGTGTCTTTTAAATCTATTAAAGCTTGCACAGCTTTAGTGTGAATTGGAAATTGGATTTGCATTCTGTGACCCCACCACTTCCTGCCATTATCCTGCAGTTCTCCCAGTGATTTGTATGTTAAACATCCATTCTTGTCTTGCAGCTGCTGATGATATGTTTTATCTTCATGTATCTCAGCAAAGCAGCATTAACTTTAGAAAAGGTTAGAAACCTTGAGGTTGCCTCCTTTGAATCACTCAATGTTTCCCAGATACTAAAAACAGAAAAATCATTAAAAAGACTGACATTAATTGATAATGTTTAATTTTTCATCTGCAGTTAGGACTGTTAAATCCTTACAATATTAGAGATTAAGGTTTGAACAGCAGTAATGCTAGGGTCTAACAGTAGTAATCAATCTTTAAGTAAGTTGACCTGATAGCCAATGTTAAATAAAAGTAAGGAATCCTAATGGATTAACTAGTTCTACCTCCAAAACAACACTAGAGCAATAGCAATTTTGACAAAGATGTTGCCCAGTTGAAAAATTGAAAGAAAGTCACAAGCTAATAACTTGATACAATGTCACACCTGATTTTTCATAAATTCAGATAGAAGGTATATAGTCTGCAACAGGTATAAGCTTTTTGCCATTAGTTCTTAACATATCAAATTTAAAAATGCCAGGTCGTCTAAATTTTCAGTTGCAGTTCAACATACTTCTACATGTTCTTTCTATGCCAAACATCTATCTGCAATATATACTTGCTGAAGAGCTTACTTATGTAATCATACCTATGTGTAAATGCATGGTTTTAGTTTGCTTTTAAGTAGAGAAAATAAAAACAGTTATAACACACGGGTCTTTATTCCTTCAGATGAATCAGGAACCCAATGTTCTTTTCATAAAATTTATGACTAAACAGTAACAGAAAAAAAACCAAAAAGGAGCAATAATAAAACAGGAAATCCTTAACTTGTCTACTTAAGTGGTTGAACCTTTTATTCGCTTAAGCTTTCTCCAAGTGCTTGTAGGACCACATCTAGCACAGCTCCAGGTAGCCCTAGTACTTTAGCAAAAAGGTAGCTTTTCCCATGAAAATTACATTTTAATCAGTTTTGCACTGAAAAAAAGTTATCAATCACTTAACGCAATCTTCCCGTTTTTTTCAGAACAGAAAGAGCTTTGCTGGCTTTCAAAACTTGTAAAGTAACTGTAAGCATCATACTAAAAATACTGCCCCCAAAGTCTAAATAAACACAAAAGTAGACCTTCTTTTATAAAGATATTATAGTTGTGACTGGTGAGTACACAACTACAGATGCAAAAAATGACAAATATCCTGAGGTTTCTTTAAGAGGGATGTTGCTAGCAAACGTATTTGCCTGCCTTACACTACAATAGTACTATCGTGCAACCAGAATGTCTCAAACATTTTATTACATCTAAAGATACAGTGTACTAAGGGGCCCTTCTACATATGCAGAAAGATAATGCTGGCTGAACACTTTGTCAATTATGCTTGCCTTAAAAATGAGCATTTTAAAGAAAAGCTTTCACTTAACAGCACCTCCTATTCTCAGAAAAAAGCCAAGCAAGATCTAACGTATCTCAGAAGAACACTGCCATGAGAACCATCCAATGCTGAAACTGGATCAGCTCCTACTTTCAATAAAGAGAAATTAAATGAACTCTCACACTATACAATATATATAGTGCTGCTGTGAGATAGAAATTCCACCAAGATAGGGATACAAATGAGTTTTGTCTTTGCATTGAATCCGATATACTAGTAAACAGCATCATCTCAAAGGTATCTGCAGAGGTTTCTACTGAACCAAAAATACTGAGATGATACTAGCAGGAAAGGGGAGGTACTCTGGTGGAAGTATGATTACTGGGAGAGTAATCCTATCTCCAGAAAACTAGTATCACTAGAGAACATGGGGATGCATTGGGTTCTCCTTGGTACTTGGAATACAAATGCTATGTTAGGAAGGAAAAAAAAATAAAAAAGGAAGGGGAAAAAAAGAACACTCCCAGTACCTAAGTCATCTTCCATGTGAATCTGACTACGTGATTCACACTTCCTCTTTTCCACAGAACACCTCTTTGATCTTATTACTGCATTTTTTTTTTCTTATGAAGCCTTGGGACTATACACCGCATAGGCTGACTCAGATTGAGCTAGTTCATATGAAAGAGTCCAATAAAGGATTTCTGCTCTAAGTTCAAAGTTCTGGTGCTCACATTGAGACACACGCCCTCGGACTATGTCACAGAATCAAAGAATGGCCAAGGTTGGAAGGGACCTCTGGAGATCATCTAGTCCAACCTCCCTGCTCAAGCAGGGTCACCTAGAGCACATTGCCCAGGATCACGTCCAGGCGGGTTTGGAATATCTCCAGGGAAGGAGACTCCACAGCCTCTCCGGGCAACCTGTTCCAATGCTCAGTCACCCTCACAGTCAAGAAGTTTTTTCTCAGGTTTAGGTGGAACTTCCTGTGGTTCAGTTTCTGCCCGTTGCCTCTTGTCCTGTTGCTGGGCACCACGGAGAAGAGGCTGGCCTCATCCTCTTGATACCCTCCCTTTAGATATTTGCTACACATTGACGAGATTGCCTCTCAGTCTTCTCTTCTCCAGACTGAACAGGCCCAGCTCTCTCAGACTTTCCTCATCTGAGAGAGGCTCCAGTTCCCTCATCATCTTTGGAGCCCTCCGCTGGACTCTCTCCAGTAGCGCCATGTCTCTCTTGCACTGGGGGGCCCAGAACTGGACATAGCACTCCAGATGTGGCCTCCCCAGGGCTGAGTAGAAGGGGAGGATCCCCTCCCTCCACCTGCTGGCAACACTCTGCCTAACACACCCCAGGAGACCTTTGGCCTTCTTGGACTCAAGGGCACATTGCTGCCTCATGGGCAACTTGTCGTCCACCAGCACTCCCAGGTCCTTCTCTGCAGAGCTGCTTTCCAGCAGGTCAACCCCCAGCCTGTACTGCTGCATGGAGTTATTCCTCCCCAGGGGCAGGACCCTGCACTTGCCTCTGTTGAACTTCAGGAGGTTCCTCTCCACCCAGCTCTCCAGCCTGTCCAGGTCCCTCTGAAGGGCAGCACAGCCTTGTGGTGTGTCAGCCACTCCTCCCAGTTTCGTATCATCAGCAGACTTGCTGAGGGTGCACTCTGTCCCTTCCTCCAGGTCATCGATGAATACGTTGAACAAGAGTGGACCCAGGACTGACCCCTGGGGGACACCGCTAACTACAGGCCTCCAACTAGACTCTGCACCACTGACCACAACCCTCTGAGCTCGACCATCCAGCCAGTTCTCAAGCCACCTCACCGTCCACTCATCCAACCCACACTTCCTGAGTTTACCTAGGAGGATGGGATGGGAGACAGTGTCCAAAGCCTTGCTGAAGTCCTGACGGACAACATCCACTGATCTCCCCTCATCTACCCAGCCACTCACTCCATCAGAGAAGGCTATCCAGGTTGGTCAAGCATGATTTCCCTTTGGGGAATCCGTGCTGACTACTCCGGATCACCTTCTTGTCCTCCACATGCTTAGTGAGGACCTCCAGGAGGAGCTGCTCCATCAGCTTTCCAGGGATGGAGGTGAGGCTGACAGGCCTCCTGGGTCCCTCCGTGGCTCCTCCTTCTTGCCCTTTTGGAAGACTAGGGTGACATTGGCTTTCTTCCAGTCCTCAGGCACCTCTCCTGATCTCCAGGACCTTTCAGAGATGATGGAGAGTGGTCTAGCGATACCATCCGCCAGCTCCCTCAGCACTCGTGGATGCATCCCATCGGAGCCCATGGACTTGTGGATGTCAAGTTTGGACAAATGATCTTTAACCTGATCCTCCTCCACCAAGGGAGAGTCTTCCTTTCTCCAGCCTTCCTCTCTTGTCTCCAAGGTCTGGAATTCCTGAGGACTGGCCTTAGCAGTGAAGACTGAAGCAAAGGCAGCATTCAATAACTCTGCCTTCTCTGTATCCTTCGTCACCAGGGCACCCGCCCCACTCAGCTGCGGGCCCACGTTTTCCCTAGTCTTCCTTTTGCTGTTGATGTATTTGAAGAAGCCCTTCTTGTTGTCCTTGACATCCCTTGCCAGATTTAATTCCAACGGGGCCTTAGCCTTCCTTGTCGCATCCCTGCACACTCTGACAATGTCCCTGTATTCCTCCCAAGTGGCCTGTCCCCTTTGCCACATTCTGTAGACTTCCTTCTTCTGCTGGAGTTTTGCCAGGAGTTCCTTGTTCCTCCAGGCAGGTCTCCTGCCTGCTTTGCTGGACTTCTTCCTCAGAGGGATGCACCTGTCTTGAGCCTGGTGGAGGTGACACTTGAATATTAACTTGAATATTAACCAGGTGTCCTTTCACCTCATGATACTCTACTACATTAGCAAAACCACTAAACAAAACTCCTTCTGATGTCATAAGTCACAAGTTTACCTGTCCCAGAATATGAATTCCACAGTCAGATGGCATAAAAATGTCCATTATCCCTTTTACATGTAGAACAGCCCCACTTCCATGTATACACCCTCCCTTTCCCTCCTCTCCTTTCAAAACGCCGTGCAGAAGAAAATGTGAGATGACAGGGAGAAGTACTGCTGTTTTAAACTTAGGAAGCAAGCTATCCTATGTTAAAGGAAAAGTAAGCATGTAAGAACCTGCTTAAAGAAAACTTTTAAAGACATGTGTTTGGCTTGCCACCAGCTGAAAAACTGGCTCACTTGACAGCTGAAAACCAGCATGTTTTGTTTGGCCTTCTACACGGAGAAGAGATAGCAGTCAACTTGTCCTTCAGCATGTTGATCCCCATCCCCAGCATCCTTCCCCGCCCCCAAATACACAGATCAATGCCTGCATAGGTCCAGATCAGCCCCTGCAATACCTGCCTCTTATTGAGCCAACAGTCTGTACAAAGACAGATGAGAGATGAAAATAAAAGTATCATGTGGTAATAGGAGAGCATGGCCCAGCACTGAAAAACTGATGAACTTTCTGGAATTGGTTATCAATAACATAAGGGAAAATACTGTCAACTCAGCGGGGTAATACTCTTGTTGACACTATCTCCAAGAGTTTGCTTTTTTAAATTAATTTTTTTTTTTTACTAGGAAAAAGATCAACATATCTCATAGAATAATAAGAAATTTCAATTGACAGATCTGAAAAATATGCAGAGCAAATTATTTCATTCATGTGCTACAAGATTGGATATTCTACGCAAATGGACAGATGCCTAGAATACACATACCCACTTGATATAAGGCAAGACAAGACTAGACAAATACAATACAAATACTAAATATTTGTTGGTCCTAAATTTTCCTGAAAACCTGCTTTGAGAGCAACAACCTGCCATCTTTAGTAAGGAAATATTAAAATATTTGCCTTGTTAAAACTCAAAGTTTCCTTTAAAAGGAAGTATGTCAGGGGACTCAGCTGAAACTGGGTTTTTTTTCATGTTTCTGAGGAAAGAAGTTAAATATTTATAGAATGTTTTTACTATTTCACAAGTCAGTCTAAAACTTTGAAAGTCTGTCTCCAAAACATTGTCTCTCAACTTTGAAAATAATAAATCAGTGCTCTGAACTGTAATCCTTGCGCAGACAACCTCCAAAGAAAGCCCTTGACAACACAGAATAAAGATAGCTTCTCTGTTTTCAAACTCTTGCAACAAATATAAATTTGTAGAGCTGAAGCCATTGCAAATGGACAGTGTTGCCAAAAATATCCTAAAAAACCAAACTGCTAAAATATACATAATAATTACTTAACCTTGGTCCTCCCCTTATATCCTTCTGCTAGACTTTCTTAATTAGGAAAGCCAAAGCTGACTATCATTAGTACGGGTGAGGGGAAATAATTCCTTAGTGTTGTTACTGGAAAAAAACAAACCAAAAAAAAGGTTTTATTCAATTCTCTGTAGGCTCTCATTTTGCCTTTTTAACTTAATTTCTTGAAAGACCAATTAAGGAATAAATCAGGCTAATTATAAATTCACTATGTGGAAGGAAACCTCACTAATAACCTAAACAAGCATCCTTATAATTTCTCTTTGTTCTACCTCTTATTTTTCCTAAAAACTCCTTTTATAATTTTTTTGCTTTATTATTAATCTCTCATTTTAAACATATCCTTTCCCCTAAGTTCTATATTTTTGCAAGAATTTGCCATTTTAATTCAAGTGCTTGTGTTATCCTTCAAAAAAATCATCATAAAGAGGGACTAAGATAGTATTTTTAGAAGGAAATAATTTCGTCTCAAAGAAAACATGTGATCATACTATTCAGTTTTCCTTTCACAATTGGTGCAAACATACCCTTTATCAAATATTAGTGCTTAATCTTTTATTATAATGTGAAAAGGGTTTTTTTGTTTGTCTTTCAAATATGATATAATTCCAGGTTAAAGTAGTGTTAGAAATGTGAATAAGTAAAATAGAATGATCGAAATTGCAATACAATATGTATTCTTTATGTGCATGTTTAACATGGCTACTTCTTCCAATCCTTGAACAAAGAAATTCCTCCCTGTTTACTCACTGGAAGGCATATGACCGGTATGATTCTTTTGTTCAATAAGGACATTTGTTAGCTGTTTTAATAACATGACTGTAAATCTAAAATTGATCTGTTCTCATATTTATAAATTCTGATTTCCTTGACCAATGAAAAGTAACACTTAACCTAAATCCTCAGTTAATTTCTTCAGCCCAATCGATGCATCTGTCTATCTACAGTTGTAACATTAGTCAGTAATTCTCCACTTATCTCTTTTAGCAAATGATTACATGCCAGCTGCTGCAACAAGATTCACCGAAGTACAATAGTAAAACCTATAACAATTAAAACCTTGCTTAAGGTAAAGTTAAAACACTGTGAGAAAGTTAAAAGTACTCTCAAGAACAATCTGCTTCGACATTTCTTCCTAAGTCAAGAAATCCCTATGGTAAAAATTGAAAAGCATTAATTAAAAAAGAATAACAAGTTCAAAAACTTGAACATAGCTGCTAAATAAAGGACTCATGCCACACAGCTTAACCAGGATGTAGGTGTGCCTAATTCTGAACTTAGGTTATGATTGCCAAAAAAAGAAAAAAAAAAATCAGCATAACGTTTGCAACTGGCTGGAGAGAGCTTTCCTCCACTAGCTAGGCTAAAGTATGGTATTTATCTTCTTCACAAGGGATTTAGATATTCTGATTCATGTAGGACATACTTCATTTAAAAATCTGTATCCTGTCATTGTGTTATGTCACGTGATGAAATAATGACAGAAAAAAAACAGAAAAATGAGTTAAGTTCTGTGTACATTTCCTTTCAATCCAGAGGCATCAGAAAAAAATAGTTTCAAATAATTAGTTTAACCTCATCTAATAGCTTAGTTATTTTAAAAAAGCATTTTGGGAGGTATTTTGGGATCAAATTAAATTTCTGTAAAGTTCCCATACAAAAAAACTACCATTTCCTGTCTTTTAATAAGCTAACCTAACATAAACCTGAAAGATTCATGAGAAAAGCTAATTTCACTGCATATCAGATACCTGAGTCTGGAATTGCACTGAGATTACAGATTTCAGGATCAAAGTAACAAATATGCAACAGGTAAGAAAGGTGGTAAACTGATTATGAAAGATCAGAAATGAACTGTTAATTTATCCATCTTTGTAATTCCATCTAAGCTAAAATACTGTGTAACTGTTAGGAAATTCACTAGTACAGCAGGAAAGCTCTAGCATTTAAGATCTATTTTTTCTAAAATACTCAGCACAATTTTTATTAATATATGATTACTTCTTAAGTCTCTCCAACTGAGGGACATTACAGGGTTTAAGTGTCTCATAAATCAACGTCCTCCATTCTACTTAAAACCAAGGTGACACTTGTTACAAAAGGTCTTGCCCCTAGGTTAAAAAGTTAATATGCACGACAAGCTGGATTAATTTTTTCATACAAGTTAGTACCATTGTGAGAATCCATCTCATTTCTCTTGTCAAGGAGTCAAAATAATTTCACGTGTATTACCTCTCTTGCAAAATAATATCTGCAATTACTTCCATCCATTACCAAATTTATAAAACAGTACGTCTTTTCACAAATGATTTAAGAGTTCATCTCAAACTAGCCATTGACCTCAGTGACTCTTCAAATACACGTAAATTAAAAGCATGATTTAAATCAAAACAGTAGAGAATAATTTATGGAAGAAAATTAAACATTTTATCAGTCTAGAGTAGACAAAGCTATTACAACAATAACCTGATGGATAACTTCAAAAAAAAAAAAAAAAGCAACAATAACATACAATACCTAAAGAAAAATCTTCCTCTTCTGCTGTCACTACATTATTGTTTTAGCTCAGTATCTGAACAGAGGCAAAAAGGCAATAAAACTGTTGCTTATCTGTGGAACTTTTGCAGAGCTGCCTACCTGCACTGTTAAGAATAGCTTCTTATGTGGCCTACTTTCACCTTCTAAGAAGGCTACTTCTTGCAGTAGTTTCATTTTTCAGGTTTTAATAATGCAGCAAGATAACATGGAAAACAGGCTTCCTACTGGACATAAGTAAAACAAAAATAGATAGTACAGATTAAGAAGTGACATAAAATACTTATGTGCACTAGGTCTCCTTGTATCACACAATTTAATAACATTTTATAAAACTTTCAGTTGCATGATACTTTCAACAAAATACATAATGCAAGTATACAAGACTGGTTGAACAATAAAGGAATATAAGAATTAGAATACTGAAGACCACATTCGAGATTCTGTTGGATAGCATCACTGCGTAATAAGGAAGTATTTTGCATTTAAATAAGCATATAATGTTTAAAAAATACTGTAATGTACTTTGTTTATCTTGAACTCTTTGTCCTTGCAGCTACTCTAGAGAAAGAGATTAGAGTGGTTTTAGGCAAACCTCTACTTTTCAGAACTATAATAAACTAAGCAATTGCAGAGCAACAGCACCGCTCAGTGGAACTTTCATAAAAAGCAATACCTATAAAGACAAAGTTGTCATATATTCATAGCACGGCAGTAATAACAGTTCCAGGTAATTCTAGTACGACAAAACTTTCTCAGAAAAAAATTTAATGTGGAAAAAACTGCTAGCAGTTGTTCATAATACAGAAAACATATAGAGACTATAAGTTCAAAAAAAGACTAAGTTCAATTTCTATTCTTAATATTGCTTATTAACTGCATTATTTTTCCATATACAACTATTAAATTTCCATTATTATTGCATCTCTTTTCCAAAAATATTAATTATTGTTTCAAAAAGGAAGCAGTATGGCCTTAAATAAAAACTGTTTGAAGTTTGAAAGATGGTATTTTTCAATCTGCACTGTAACGGTATAGAACTACATGAGAATTCACAAACATTTGCATAAAGGAGTTAAGTAATGTGGAAAAAGAATGCAACAGGTGCTGACATACTTATGACGAACTTATTTCTTACCTACATAACGGCCAGCATTAAAATTCTGTCCTCTCATTAGCAAAAGATTACACAAGCTATTGACAGCTAAATTATGTCAGGATAAACTATGCTAACTGCAGAACTTTAGGAGTTGGAAACAAACCTCAGAAGTTTTGGAATTACATTTTTTGTTGTGCGCTCCTCTGTATACACCAGCAAGCTTGCCACCATGAATGCAGCTTGTGGATGCAATAACCTTTCCTAATAGCCCCATTTTCTGTTAACATATGTTTTAATCTCTGTGAAAAGGAAAGAGGCAGAGGTGGGTAAAGTAGCATTAGAAAGGATGCATGTTCAGGAATCCTAGCAGCCTGTATCTCTCCCTAGCCTGTTTTAGACTGGTCATCTGGATGCATACCTTCACAGTAGTGCTTCACTACAGAAGCCCCAACTTAATTCTATCATTTAGTCTTTGGAATCACTAACATCTCCAGGATAATCACCACTACTTTTCTATGGGAGAAAACACTGAAGTCAGTTTGTAACAGATGTCAAAGCACTATTTTGTCTCACCAGTTCATATTCCCAAATTAAATCCACACCTGTATGGGAAAACGTGGAAGAATGCTGAGGAGATAGGCAATGGAAGCTCGCCAGCCCGTTCCATGGGAAAAGGAGCATCAATAGGGCATGAAGACCCACAGACACATGGCTGAGCCCATGCCAGTGTGGTGCTGCACCTGGGCTTTGAACTGCAACTAGTGATAAGCTCAGTATACTTACTGTGCATGTGTATCATACATAAAAACCTCATATAGTGCCCCCGACCCCCGGTGTTCCTCACCAGGGACCGACACTCAAGCACTGCCAGGGACTCTCCCGCTCCATTATTGCTTCGACTGAGAAATTGCTGGGGAATCCCTGCTCAGACACAGAGGTAGTAAATGCTCAATATCGACCATAGTGTGCCTTGTGTTTGTGTATCTGTCCCTGCTGGGAGTTTACGCAGTGCCCCCACCTTACCATTACAATTGCCGTAGTTGGCAGGATACACAAAGACCACCATGGCTGAGGAGAGCGAATGGGGAGTGCAGGAGCCAAGGAAGGGCTGCTTACCTGCGGCTGCTAAGATGACTTTAGACTGAGCAGCGGAGGCTGGTAGTTGCGTTGCTTGCCTCTCTGGCAGTTTACAAGGACTGGCCAGAGTTGGCACAGGGTATGCTACCCCGAAGGCGGCTGAATCTACTTTATGGGCCATGGCCTTCCGCGCCGCTTCAGAAGGTGCTCAGAAGCTAGCCAGACAATTAGGGTGGGTACTGCTGACGGGTGTTCGAACCTTAGATAATCAGGTATCATCTCTGCAGCAACAAGTGAAAGATCTGGAGAAGGAGACTGGAGATTTGCATGATGCGAAGGCGGTAGCACAGGAGTTGATTACAACCCAAACTGAAGAGAGTCAGGAATTAGACTACAGCGTAGAGCAATTAGCTTTATGAGTAGCTAACAAACACTGTGCACGCTATGTGAAAGCCCCAGCTACAGTTGCCCAGGTGAGAGCAATAAAAACTAGACCCTCCTGGGACCCCAAAGAGTGGGATGGTAATATTTGGAGTACTTATCTGAATCAGAGCTTGAATTTGGATTAGAAGGAGAACCAGCTACTCCCTAGGTCCGACTTCTTGCGCAACTGAAGGGGGAGAGGCAAGTGGATGGGAAAACAGTGGAGCAATCTAGGACATATACTCCAAAGGAACTGTGTGAATTTTTAACTACTTTACAGCAGCAGCCCGGGGAGTCTTTGTTAGCCTAGTTAGTGAGAGCATGGGATGCAGGTGCTGGATCACTTATTCTCTTAAGAGAAGAGCTGAATTTAATGAGCCCCTTAGCAACTGATCTCAAGTACAGTATTATCTTACCCAATTAACCTCCACACAGGATGGGGCAGGAAATGCTATTGAAGCTCCAACATTACATCAATGGTTATGTGCTGTTGTGGTAGGTGGTTACCTGTCCACAGGTGAATTAGCCACTACAGTGGTGTACTTTTGAGGAAGGGATCAATGGCAGCTAGGGGTAGCAATTGGGTTAGCAGATGGAAATGGACCAGATGGTGTGGAAACAGTGCGGCAGACCTCCCATGCAACTCAATCCTCTGCTGTACGGGGCTTAGAGCAACTCATGTATACCTATGGTACACCAAAAGAAATATAGAGTGACCAAGGTACCCACTTTGCAGGCCATTTAGGACAAGAATGGACAAAGGACTTGGGCATCACCTGGGTCTTGCATATACTGTAACACCCTCCAGCTACTGCATTAATAGAGAGAATGAATGGCCTCCTAAAAGAACAAATCTGGAAACTTACCACCACGCAGACATTAAGGGAGCAGATGAGCATGCTCCCACAAGTGCTGCTTATGCTTAACAACAGGCATGTTGGAATGCTTACTCGCTATGATCGAGTACAAGTCAAACCAACTCTAGCAAATCCTGCTCGAACATCCGTAAAGGAAGGGGGGATTACCCCCCGCATACTTGCCTCCAGTGAGGTACAATTTTATACACCTGAGCAACTTATGATTACTGAACAAAGAGTTGTAAGCTTACATTTAAGACTCGACTACCCTTCACAGTATGTATGGCAGTTTACACCTTTAATACCTCTTCAAACAGCCCCACTCTTATTAACCTCTTCTCAAGATTTATCTTTCCATATCCATGCCAGTGAATGTCTCACAGGGAGCACCAATACTGTGAGAAATTCCGATCCACAGTGCTGCAGTGCCCCAAGTTCAGCAAACACCTTCAATACACTCTTTACCCAGTGCATGGATACTAACTCCTCAAAAGGAAAAATGGCCTGGCACTGTTTCAGCAGATGGTCCAGAAGCCACCGCTCTAGTTCTTCCTGATGGTGATACCATGCCTTTCTATCTTCCCATCAACAGGCTATCAAGCCAGCATCTGTAAATTGCTGTTGGAATGCTGCCTCTTGCTAATCGCAACAAATGCCATTGATCTACAAGTCCATCCAGCTTCCCACATGTATACATGGATTTGGCTCGCACAAAGATCAGCTAACCTCTCTGCTTTCTGTATTGCAGCAGGATGATCAGTGGATAATGTCTTAACTACGTGTTACACAGGTGTACCAACTCGACTCATGGTATTGCAGAGTTATGCTTTTCTAAAAAATTTTGATATTTCTGTTATTCCCATGAATTTATACGATTTGGGTATTGTTTCCCAAAAGCTGACACCTCGGACTTACTCTTTTCGTACAGCGAACGTATCTAAACTAGACATTTGCTTTTACTTTGTAAATATTACCTCTATTCTGTGAAATGTAACCAATACACAGTTAACTTGTAATGACACCATGAATATTATCTATGCATTTGCTCACCTGATACTACTATTAGGATGGCTCCTTCTGTGTGGCACTACAGTATATACACGTGTGCCAGCCAACACCACAGGTGGCCCAAGCACCACAGGTCATGCTACTTTAAGCATCCTTCCCTTTATGATGGAGCGGCGAAGGACCCCACAGCATATCCTTGTAGCCCCCATATAAATTTATTTTCTCATGCAGAAGCCTTAGGCCTATCGTTAAGCCTAGCCTGTGATCCCGGGGGTGGTGGCACATAATTACTAACAGTTAGAGAATGTTGCTTGTGCTTTACTGCAAGGCTTAAATTGGACATTTAGCATCATTGCCTCTTTAAATAAAGACCTGGGAGCAGTACAGCAAGGAACATTGCTAAACTAAACTAAAACATTGCTAAACATTGCTAAAGTCATGGAAAGACTGCCAAGGCTTGTCCACGCGTCGGACTACTACCCTCTGCTGATCTTCCATGTGGGTGCTAATGACACGAAAGGCAAATTGGAAACCATCAAACAGGACTTCAGAACTCTGGGAATGGTGGTGAAGGGTCTGGGAGCCCAGGTCATTTTCTCCTCAATCTTGCCTGTGAGGGGAAAGGACAGGAGGAGGAGTAGACGAGTTTTCCAAGTTAACAGCTGGCTGCGCCACTGGTGTTGGCAGCAGGGCTTTGGTTTCTATGACCATGGGACCCTGTTTGAAGATCAACAGCTCATGGGGAGCGATGGGATCCACCTTATCAAGCAGGGCAAAGAGGGGCCAATCTTTGCCAACAGATTGGCCAGCCTGGTAAGGAGGGCTTTAAACTAGGCAAGATGGGGGAAGGGGAGTGGTATAGTGGCAGGGGGAGTCAGTAAAACACTGCTCAAGTCAGGATGCCTCCAGCAGGTGCATACAGCCAGGGGAGACAGCATGGAACATGGCAATGGAGGATCCTCTTGCACCTCTTCTGGGAAGCCTGCGTGCTTGACTGGCTCTCTGAAATGCCTGTATACCAATGCACACAGCATGGGGAATAAACAGGAAGAGTTAGAGACCTGTGTGCGGTTGCAGGGCCATGATCTCATTGCGGTTACAGAGACGTGGTGGGATAGTTCACATGACTGGAATGCTGTCATGGATGGCTATGTGCTTTTTAGGAAAGACAGGCCAGGAAGGCGAGGTGGTGGAGTTGCCCTTTATGTGAGGGAGCAACTAGAATGTGTGGAGCTCTGCCTCGGGGTGGATGAAGAGCAAGTGGAGAGCCTATGGGTAAGGATTAAAGGGCAGGGTAACATGGGTGACACTGTTGTGGGGTTTTACTACAGGCCACCTGATCAGGAAGAGGAAGTCAATGAGGCCTTCTACAGACAGCTGGAAGTAGCCTCACGATCACATGGGAGACTTCCACCACCCTGACATCTGTTGGCAAGACAGCACAGCTAGGCACAGTCAAAGAGGTTCCTGCAAAGCACTGATGATAAATTCTTGACCCAGGTGGTGGACACACCAAGGAGGAGAGGTGCAATGCTAGACCTTGTACTGACAAACAAAGAAGGTCTAGTTGGAGATGTGAAGGTTGGGGGCAGCCTTGGCTGCAGTGACCATGAGATGGTGGAGTTCAGGATCCTCCGAGGAGGGAGCAGGGCAATGAGTAGGATCGCAACGCTGGACTTCAGGAGAGCTAACTTCGGCCTCTTGAGGGACCTACTTAGGGGAATCTCCTGGGGCAGGGTCCTAGAAGGAAGAGGGGTCCAAGAAAGCTGGTTCATATTCAAGCATCACCTTCTCCAGGCTCAAGATCAGTGCATCCCTCTGAGTAAGCAGTCCAGCAAAGCGGGCAGGAGACCTGCATGGAGGAGCAAGGAACTCCTGGCAAAACTCCAGCAGAAAAAGGAAGTGTACAGAATGTGGCAAAGGGGACAGGCCACTTGGGAGGAATACAGGGACGTTGTCAGAGTGTGCAGGGATGCGACAAGGAAGACTAAGGCCCCGTTGGAATTAAATCTGGCAAGGGATGTCAAGGACAACAAGAAGGGCTCCTTCAAATACATCAACAGCAAAAGGAAGACTAGGGGAAACGTGGGCCCGCTGCTGAATGGGGCGGGTGCCCCGGTAACAAATGATATAGAGAAGGCAGAGTTATTGAATGCTGCCTTTGCTTCAGTCTTCACTGCTAAGGCCAGTCCTCAGGAATCCCAGACCCTGGGGACAAGAGAGGAAGGCTGGGGAAAGGAAGACTCTCCCTTGGTGGAGGAGGATCAGGTTAGAGATCATTTGTCCAAACTTGACATCCACAAGTCCATGGGCTCCGACGGGATGCACCTGCGAATGCTGAGAGAGCTGGTGGATGGTATCGCTAGACCACTCTCCATCATCTCTGAAAGGTCCTGGAGATCAGGAGAGGTGCCTGAGCACTGGAAGAAAGCCAGTGTCACGCCAGTCTTCCAAAAGGGCGAGAAGAAGGAGCCACGGAGGGACCCAGGAGGCCTGTCAGCCTCACCTCCATCCCTGGAAAGCTGATGGAGCAGCTCCTCCTGGAGGTCCTCTCTAAGCATGTGGAGGACAAGAAGGTGATCAGGAGTAGTCAGCACGGATTCACCAAAGGGAAATCATGCTTGACCAACCTGGATAGCCTTCTCTGATGGAGTGAGTGGCTGGGTAGATGAGGGGAGATCAGTGGATGTTGTCCGTCTGGACTTGAGCAAGGCTTTGGACGCTCTCTCCCACCACATCCTCCTAGGTAAACTCAGGAAGTGTGGGTTGGATGAGTGGACGGTGAGGTGGCTTGAGAACTGGCTGGATGGTCGAGCTCAGAGGGTTGTGGTCAGTGGTGCAGAGTCTAGCTGGAGGCCTTTATCTAGCAGTGTCCCCCAGGGGTCAGTCCTGGGTCCAGTCTCGTTCATCAGTGACCTGGAGGAAGGGACAGAGTGCACTCTCAGCAAGTCTGCTGATGATACAAAACTGGGAGGAGTGGCTGACACACCACAAGGCTGTGCTGCCCTTCAGAGGGACCTGGACAGGCTGGAGAGCTGGGCGGAGAGGAACCTCCTGAAGTTCAACAAAGGCAAGTGCAAGGTCCTGCACCTAGGCAGGAATAATCCCATGCACCAGGACAGGCTGGGGGCTGAGCTGCTGGAAAGTAGCTCTGCCGAGAAGGACCTGGGAGTGCTGGTGGACAACAAGTTAAACATGAGCCAGCAGTGTGCCCTTGAGGCCAATGGTCTCCTGGGCTGCATTAGGCAGAGTTTTGCCAGCAGGTGGAGGGAGGTGATCCTGCCCCTCTCCTCAGCCCTGGGGAGGCCTCACCTGGAGGACTGTGTCCAGTGCTGGGCTCCCCAGTACAAGAGAGACATGGCACTCCTGGAGAGAGTCCAGTGGAGGGCTACCAAGATGATTAGGGAACTGGAGCACCTCTCCTCTGAAGAAAGTCTGAGAGAGCTGGGCCTGTTCAGCCTGGAGAAGAGAAGACTAAGAGGCGATCTGATCAACGTGTACAAGTATCTGAAGGGGGAGTGTCAAGAGGATGAGGCCAATCTCTTCTCCGTGGTGCTCAGCAACAGGACAAGAGGCAATGGGCAGAAACTGAACCACAGGAAGTTCCACCTAAACCTGAGAAAAAACTTCTTCACTGTGAGGGTGACTGAGCATTGGAACAGGTTGCCCAGAGAGGCTGTGGAGTCTCCTTCGCTGGAGATATTCAAAACTCGCCTGGACGTGATCCTGGGCAATATGCTCTAGGTGACCCTGCTTGAGCAGGGAGGTTGGACTAGATGATCTCCAGAGGTCCCTTCCAACCTAAACCATTCTGTGATTCTGTAAACTGTCTAGTAATCAACTATCTCCTACTGTGACATAAGCACAGATGTCCTGACTTCAATGGGATGTGCTGTTTTAACATCACTGATTAATCAGCATCTATTGACAAGGATATCAGCCTTACAAGACGTTATCCAACATATCGGGAGAACAACAGAGATGCCAGGCTGGCTAGTTGGCTTGTCTCCCTAACAGGATGGCTGGGTCACCTTATACAAGGAGAACTCTTGTTTATCTTTTGCTTTGTAAACTTCCTTGCTCTCATACTCCACGCCCTACTGAATATTGGGACAGCCTGTAACTCGCTTTCCATCATGGGGGTGGAGTGTATGGGAAAACGCAGAAGAACGTAGAGGAGGTAGGCGATGGAAGCTTGCCAGCCCGTTCCATGGGAAAAGGAGCATCAACAGGGCATGATGACCCACAGACACGTGGCTGAGCCCATGCCAGTGTGGTGCTGCACCTTGGCTTTCAGTCAGAATTAGCGATAAGCTCAGTATGCTTACTGCACATGTGTATTGTACATAAAAACCTCACATAGTGCCCCCCCCCCCGGAGTTCCTCACCAAGGACAGATGCTTAGCAGTGCCAGGGACTCTCCCACTCTGTTACTGCCTCGACTGGGAAATCGCTGGGCAATGCCTACTCATACACAGAGGTAGTAAACGCTCAGTATCGACCCTGGTGTGCCTTGTGTTTGTGTATCTTATCGGTCCCTGCCAGGACTCCAGGTGGTGCCCCTGCCTTACCCTTACAACACAGCGGGTGAATGTAACTGTTCACAGAGTGATCTGGCGTCATTTCCTCTATGGTTAGAGTTCATGACTTCTGCCATCAACAATTTCCTAGAATTTCCTAGAAGCCTCCCTTGCTAGTCAGGAATTTAGTAGTTGAATGGTTCATCTCTGCTTTCATAAGCTAAAAAATGAGTTCAGTTTCATCACCTTTTCTACAGTTGAGATGAAACGTTCCCTGATGTCAATATCTCCTTGGAACAGTTTCATATTGTTATTCGGAAACCCTAGGGCACCTAACCAGATAGTGATGCGACTGAAGCAGACCGGCAACCAAAAACATCATTAAGAAGAATATAAGATAATTTTTCCTAAATTTAGCCTGCTAAAGCAGACATAACAAAAGAATAAGTAACAAGTAAGAGTCAGTACTGTCTAACTTTGGTTCCACACCTCTTACAACAGCAGGAATTAGACACTGAAGGAAGAATACACTCAGTTACAAGGTAAAAGAACCTCCAGCTGTCCTGAAACTGCCTGCAGAATAAGCAACAGATCAGTGTATATTGGGTTATCCACTATTTCAATGTTTTAATGTGAGGGTAATGAGAAAGGAACAAGGAAGAAATCAGGATAAAATATAAAAGAAAGGAAGTGGTGGTGATGAGTTATTATTTTTTTAAAGCCAGGTAATACTGCAGTTAACATAAAATGTTTTTTTCTATTAAGTGAAGAAGAGCTAAGAAAATATTCCCTTACAAACTGAACACAATGTGGGAAATGGGGAAATATTTGAAATACATGTTTCTAAACATAAATGTAAAATTAAACTTCTACTCTTCACAATTATTTGCTGCTCTCAGAAGGAAACTGTTTAATGAGTTTCATAAGAGTAGGCAACTGGACTTCAGCACTGTGTGTTTTTAAAAAGCCAGTTAATATTTGCAGCTGCATAAAAGCCAGCAAAGGATGTAAGATATCCCTACCTCCATATAGCCTACTCATGAACATGTATAAATGACCCAATTTTCCAGTTCCCAAGGAATAAAAGTTTAAACAAGAAAATCCAAACAAGAATGTTTTTTCTTTCCACATCTAACTGCCTTCTGAAACAGGACAGCTTTTTAAAATGTTGCAGAGCCTTTCTACTAGAGGGAGTACACCACATGCTGACCACCATTTTACAGTTACGTTCTACAGAAGATGGAAGCGAGTCACAAAGAACTTAGCTCTGGATTGTAGTAAAGTTTCTGTGCATCATAGCTAAATATGCCAATTCAAAAATGTAACACTGTAATAACCGTTAAAAAAAGCGAATAACAAGCCTGGAAAGAAAGTCATCCAGCTAGGGATTCCTTTTGAATCTTTACCTTATTACACAAAAACATTTTGTTACACAAAACACTGGACAAACTGAAGATTGTGAAGAGATTTTCTGAAAACATATCTGTTACTGTCCTGTCTGCTTGAAAATTTGATGAAGATTCTCAAAAACTGTTTGTAAAAATTCCAGTCAACTGTAAATCTCAGTATTTTTCTCCTTTAATTCAGTCATGCACCAATGAATATTTGTGAACAAAAATGATCTTCATAAAACTGCATTTAGAATACTTTTTGCTACCATTCAAATCTACTGTTTGGACTTGCAGTTCACTAATGTAATCAGGTTAGCTTTAATTTCATACAAATAAATAAGCCAAGAGCTAATGCCTGTGAAGTTTAGTCTTTTACCAACGGGCACCTCTAACAATTTTCAGCTCTTGGGGATCTCCTCTCACTGAAGACTACTGCACAAGCATAATATATTTCCGATTCTAGTTCTCTGCGGTGCTGGGCCTGGTGCTGACACATACAGTGCCCATATTTATGGGATGAGGAAAAAAGACACAGTCAGAGGCTATAAAGTTCTCATAGGGATCAATGCCACCGTCTCTAGTTGGAAAGCTGTCCCTACTTTTACCTATCTTTACAGGTAAGCAAACATATGATTAAAATATCTGTAGATGCCAACCTTGCCAATTTCACATAAGGATTCATGACCTTACTTTTTCATGGTTCTGCTTTTCTAAATTGCAAATGTATCTATAGCTGACATTACAGAAACCCCCAAACATACACTGAAAAGTCTGTATAGCAATAAAAGCAAATATAGAATACATTCATATGATCTATTCCAGTAGCACTAAATTCCTAGGACACAGATTGGCTCTTAAGGAAACTTTAAAATGTTCTACACTTAAACATTACAGAATTTGCTTTGTTAATAGTAATGCATTACCTGGTAAACTAGTCTTCATAATATCAATGCCAACTTGAAGCTCAGGCTCAGCTGCAAGAACTGCATAATCCCCTTGATGAGAGATGTTGAAGTTGTAACTTGAACAGGTACTAGATATGTCATTTGCCAGGAAAGGTTTTCCCTTTGATGTCCTTTGCAAGCGTATTTCATTCCATGGTATATGCAGCTTTTCTGCTATTAGTTTCCTTATCAGCAGACGACCAGCCTATGGAGTAAAAGTGATTCATGCAGAACCATTATGCTATGGACAAAGAAGCATTTGTACTTGCTAGAAAACCACCTGCCTAAAAAATGTTTGTTGCAATTACTGCCAAGATAAAATGGGACTATATTTTAGTAAATGATTTAGATTTCTGCCTTTTATAGAGGCCATTGTCAAGCAAAATTAACTAAAACCCAAAACAGTTTACCAGACCTGAATACATTTGTAATCACTATTGGCAACAGACGCAGCACAGCACAAGACCCAATGAAAAAAAAAACAATCTCTGCTTAGAAGAGCCATAAAAAATAGGTCCCATCCCCATCTTATTTTTTCACCTAGGATACTTTATTGCACGGTAGTCCCACACCAAATAATTTTTACGCTACACTAAACAGTAAAATTCTCTTAACTCAGTTAAACACTAAATGAAATACTGAAGAATAGCTAAAAATGATGAACAATTAACAGAGTAACTAGTAGAAACCTATATTATTACCACACTGTTATGCAAGATTTAAAACCTAAATTAATGATGCAGAAGGTTGTGGATGAATCAGCTTTATTCTCTCACCCATTTTATTATTCTGGCATAATCTAGAATATGCTGTGTTTGCATCCTAATTTTACACCATAAAACTGAGAAGTCCTTCAGAAGGACTACCGATAGCAGATTACAAACACCCCTTCTCCCCCTGAGTTAGCGGTAAGTAGATCTGGCAAGTAATGCTGTCAGAGTAGTGCATGTACTTCCCTGTAACACCCCTGCAGGGCCTAAACGGGGGGGGGGGGGGGAGGGCGGCGGGGGAGGGGGGAGACGGACGTCAGCAACTTGCGCACCCCGAGAACTGCTATCCAGCCGGGGGAGGGTAACGCATCCAGGCGTGACGAGGGGTGCCGCAGTCGCCTTAGGAGGCTTTTTAACGGAGCCGCCTCCGCCCAGAGCGGACGGGGACAGGCCGCAGGCGCTCCCGTGGGTAGCGGGCCCCGCCGGGCGGTCCGCCAGCAGGGCGGGGCGGGAAGGGCGTGCGCCGCTCTAGGCAACCCGGTCCTCCCCGACTCGCCTCCCGCCTGTGGGGGAAGGCTCCCGCCCCCGAGGGGAGGGGAAGCTCCGAGAGCGGCCCCCGCGCGGTCCCCCCCGCCGGCAGGTACCAAGGCGGCTTTGGCATCGCGGGCAAAGACAAACTGGCCGATGCGGTCCTTCTCCTCGGGCTGCACCAGCCGCGCCGCCAGCAGCCACTCCTCGCGGCGGGGGCGCCAGGCGGCGCAGGGGAAGGCCCAGCGCACGCTGCCCATGGGCGGCTGGCGGGGCGGCGCGGGGCGGGGCGGCGCGGGGCGGGCTGCGGCTCTGCGCGGGTCGAGCGCCGAGCAGGGCCGCCCGCACTCCTGGGGCAGCGGCGCGTCCGCACCGTTAGAGAGACGGCGGGCGGGCTCGCGGGCCCCCACCTCCGCACGGCCCTGACAGATTCGCTCGCCTCCAGGCACTCCGCCCGGTCGGTGTATGGGCCGCCTCTCGAGCGGCGAGGACCAATCCGGTGTCAGAGAGCAGAGTGAGTGACAGGCGAATGCGCCGGGTGCCGACCTATCAGAGGGAAGGCGGTGTCTGCGGCTGAGCTACGGCCAGCGGGCGCGAAGAGGGGCGGGCGGAGAGGAACCCGCTCCGGAGGATGGGCGGGATTTCATCCGGGTTGACAACCCGGGGAGCCATTCCGAGCGGGAGGACTGGGAGAATGACACCGGAAGAAGCCAATCGGCTGGCGGTGCCTCTGTAGAGGGTGGGCCAGACGTTTCGGCGAGCTGCTGGTGTTGGCTGCAGGTGGGTGCGCGCTGTTCGGAGAGAGCGCTAACGGGGAGACTAGCTCTTCGCCATTTGCAAAGGGGCAGCAGTACTGGAGACCGGCGCATCCCGAGGCTGGAGCCCGAGGCTGGGCTGAAAGGGCAGGGGAAGCGCTCGGCAGCATGCTGCCTGCCGTGTCAGAATTAGTCTCTCCTTAGAATGAATGCGGAGGGCGTGGGGCGCATGCGCGGGTGGCTGGGCATGCGCAGTCGCGGGCGCTGACGCCGTGCCGGGTGCTGCCTGCCCGGCGGGGGAAGGTGTGGCAGCGCGGTGCAGCGGGAAGATGGCGGTAGCCGCGGCGCTCCGTCGCCGCCATAGCAGCGGCCTGCGAGGCCTGCGCTGCCCGGCAGGCGGGGACCTGCGGCCGCAGGTGGTGCTGGGGGTGGGTGGTGAGCGCGGCCCTGGCAGAAGGGATGTAGTTTCTTACTTAGGTCTTCTCCCTGCTTTGTGTGAGAAAGGGCCGAGTTCATAGCCGGGGCACTCGTTCCCCCGTGGGTTTTTCGTAGTACTGTTATCTGTTGACGACACTCGGTGATCCGCGAGTGTCCCGCGCCCCACCCGTGGCGTTAGTGCCTCCGTGTGGCTGAGGGCTCGTGAGGACCCGTGGCGGCCAGCGGAGCTGAGCCAGCGCGGCTGCAGCGCTGGGAGGTGGCCCTTGCTCCCTCCGTGGGCCTTTACAGTTGCGCGATCGGGACCAGGTTGATTGGAAACAGGAGACACTTGTTCACAAGGCAGTTGCAGTGTTTACACAAAATGTTCCATTTCCCTGGTTTGATTCTGGCATCTAAAGATTATGTCAAAGTAAAGGCCTTTTTCTATCCTTTGTTGTCTGTTTTACTAGGGGTTTTGATGTTTATTGTCAGTACTGGATTCCCTTGTTCCCTCAATTACAGGCCATCTGAAAAACATACATAGGTAATGGTTTCACTTACCCTTTGGATTTGAAGTTGGGCCATGGCTAAGCATTTAGTAATTTTTTTGAAAAATTATGAGCTATCTTCCTATTTGTTGCCTTGGAAATAGTTACGGCTTTTTTATATTGACCATCTACAAATATTGCAAAAAAAATTAAATGTGAAAATTACATTATTTCAGGTATTTCTTAGAATGTGCCACTTCTTGTTATTCTTAGCACTCCAAATGCCTGTTAATATGGAAAAGTGCTGTTTCTCTACAGACCAAAAGAACTATTGTCTTTCTGTCTAGAATAGTGCAGTTTTAACTTACATGAAAAAAAGTTATAGGCTTGTATTTGCAAAATATTTTAAATGCAGAAGTAATGTTTGAGACAAAGTGTGTCAGCCAGGAATCACTAGGGTAGTTCATTTTTTAAGATATGATTCCTATTTTTCTTTATGACTTGACATCAAGCAAGATTTGTTATGTAGTCTCTTATGTATTACCTGAAGATAAACACAAAGTTAACTGACAGCAAAGGAGGATTTATCAGAGCCAGAAAAAATAAGAAATTGTTATTCAGCAATATTAGTTTATAGCAGGGGCTTATATTTCAAATATAGTATTCTGCACACTTTAAAGAAGAAATTGTTGTCATACCTAAAATTAGTT
Organism: Struthio camelus; assembly: GCF_040807025.1. Classification (NCBI taxonomy): domain Eukaryota; kingdom Metazoa; phylum Chordata; class Aves; order Struthioniformes; family Struthionidae; genus Struthio; species Struthio camelus. The sequence continues at coordinate 206,833,120 of NC_090942.1, forward strand.
AATGGTATGTGGCAATCCCAATGGATTATGGGGCATATCAAAAAAGTCAGATTTGTTTAATAGGTTTTACTTCTTTATATTTTCCAATTAGAGATGTAACCATTTTTTTGTTAGTGAATTTATTCAAAATTTTAGAGAATAAGCATCAAGTGCAAACTGAGGGTCAAGGCGCACTATATATAATATCTGTGCAATATAATTATAAGCATAATCAACATAAAGCTACATTTTGGTTATAAGTAAAATATACTATGAAGAACACGGTCAATATTCCATGCGTATCTTTTTAAAAAAATCATATTTAAATCACAAATGGAAATTACAGGTTACAAAACCGAGTAAAACCAGTAATTCTATCTTGCGGAATATACAGTTATTATTGTTGCCAGATTTAGAAGTACAGCATAGCATTTCATTTCCAATTTTGTTGTGAGAATGAAAATTCTTGAACTTTTACCTAAGAAAATAATTTCGAAAAGAAACTGATGAATTTGAGAAATTTAGCTTTAGGATAAAATCCAGTCCATCTGAGTTCTAACTGATTATTTTATTTGTCTTAATGGATTGCGTTTGTGAGAGGATATGACATTGAAGATCACTGCTTGCACAGGGGGAATGTTCCAGTGTTGGAATGCCTCCAGGAATCAGTGCTGTTTCACTGCTTCCTACTGGTACCATGCTGTTTTTTTCAATAGCTCCTAAAGAACCTAAAGCTTTAAAGTATCTGTGTCACCCTTCCTTCTAATAATACTGTCTCAACATGTATTATTGATAAATGCCAGATTTCTGGATTAAATGTCTCGGAATGTCACATGTATCTTTTTTGACTGAATGAAAATGACTGAAGATGAATTTTCTATGAAGCTCAGTTATTTATGAAAAAGTTGTGAGATTGAGTTGCATTGTATTTTCCAGACAGGAACCTATAATTCCCTGTTACTTTCTCTTTGTGATCTTAAGACAGTTAGCTTAAATCTGTATGCATTTTTTTTAAAGTGATCCACATTTACCTGTGATGAAGAACACCGTTTTAGGTATTCCAGCTGATTTTTAAGACTAGGACAACAGAAGCAAAGCAATAATGCAGTGTAAAAATACAGAACCTTCAAATAGATTTTCTTCTGTATTTATACTTAAATTACATTTCAGTCCACTCTTTCCCTTTGAGTCTGCAGTCAAAAGTGACACCTAATCCTTTAGATGCCTGTTCCATTCATCTTCATCTTACTGAATGTTAAATTAAAAGCTGTTAAATTAGATATGTAATGAGGAACTCGGACATAGAATTTTTTCTGTTGTTTTTGCCATAAGCAGAAATGAGCTTGGCCTTCATAAAATATATGGAAAAGATATGGAAAAGGTTCTCTTTATTCCACGCAGTTTACAGTTGAAGAAGCTGACATCATGATGGTTAAAATTCTCACTTCCTTCAGTGTTTCATTTACTTCTAGTTTTGTGAGAACTTAAGCACATGCTTACCATTACACAAATGAGTTGTCTGATTGCAGGCCATGCATATGGAATGTGTCATGCATACATCTTTGAGAGTGTGGAGCATAATCCTTTAAAACTCAAGCTGATGTGAATCATTCTTATTTTTTATGGCAAAAGTTTACCATAACCAATTTTAAATTGTTAGTGTTAATTTATTGTGTTTTTAAAAATTCACAAAAAAATTACTAATTTCTCCCCCCTTGGATAGGTTATACATAGGAATAAAAAACAACAAATAATCTTGATAGGTATCTTGATAGGTAACGTATACTTAATATTATAATAGCATTTATTGTTTTTAATATTAGATTTTGAAATGCTGAAGTTGATGAGCTGAACCTCCCAGGATTTTATAGCTTTCTAATTCTAACTGCAATAAAGCTGCTGAGGTTAATGAGAGAATATTTTTTTAAAAAACTTACATCTACTGTACTGTAAAATTTTGTATTAAAAAAGAATAAAATCTTCCTAGATAAATGTATAAAATTTCTCTATCTTCTTTGGTCTTAATTCTTTCCTCCTAGGTACGTAATGCGTGCTGTAAAATATCAACATTTAAGACTTCTCTTTAAAAAGGAAAAAAAACCTCTGCTTTCTGAATACTGGTGTTACAGATAACTGCTGAAAACTATTAAGAATTAATTTTTTTTTTGTTGGTGAGAGCTAAGCCAATGATCTCTTCGGCATATAGGAATTTATACACTCTATAGAATAAAGTGTATTCTGATCAGCGCTCTTTTGAGAGCTACACTAGGCTCTGCACACAAGTTCATCTCTGCTCAAAGTTTACTCTGCAGTTCTGTTTATTTGCTTTACTGTTTAAAACCTGTTGGAAAGGATGCTAACACCTTTTCTAGGAGGCATATTGCAATACTTGTGACTGTAGTGTATGGCTAGTGTATATATTCTGAAGATGGGTGTCTTGGATGTTTTTGGACTCCTATGCAAGTTTAATGGTATACTCTGTTTATATTTTTTTAGCATAATATCTAGGATTTTATGAATATCCAGGGTGTGGAATTGATACTCAAAAGGGCAGCTGGGCTTTCCAGAGAAAAAGTAAATAGATAACATATTTCAGTTGTTTTGAAATACAGGGTTACAAGTATATCTAAGAAGGATTGCCAGTGGTGTTAAATAACAGAAAATCTTTGTAACCATGTTATCTTTTATGGTATAACTATCTTTGGAAAAAAGAACATTAGCATCAGCAAACTAAAAGAATTTCTCTAGAAGGTCAATTAGTTTTTTTCCAATTATTTGCTTGGAGTACAAGCATTAAGGACAATTGGGCATTCTCTTGTAGTTTTTTTACCAATAGGAATGGCTGTGTATATATACCATATTGACCATGGGCATATCACTCCTTTCTGTGTGGACACCTGGCATCTGACTGCTCCATGCTTTATCCTCTTAGGAAAAGAACCAAGTTAAGACTGGGAGGTCTTATGAACAGCAGAATTAATAAGGTGTGGGTCCTCATTAGTGGACTTTGTGACGTACCATAGGAATGCTTTTAGCCTCAGATCTCCCAGGTGGTCCCTTAGTTTATCCACCTTACTGACGACAATTTCTGTATGTGCCCAACCTCCTTTTGTTTGACTGCTGCTGCTTTGACTGCTTTGTGGCTGTGTGTAGGCTGCCCATTTGGTGCCACTTAACTATAAAGTGTGCAGAATGCCTTGTCGCTCAACTGGAGATGTAACCGATAGGTTTAAGAGGTATGTGTTTCTCCCCAAGCATGTGTTATGTGGGGTTGTTGTCAACATTACTAACTTTGTAATCTTAATCACATTTCATTGAACTGGCTAGTGGACTGCTTATTTGATATGACTTTCAAGCAGACAAACAGTGAAAATGTATTAACGGTTTTTGTGTTTGTGTGTGTTTTTTGGGGTTTTTTTTGTTTGTTTTTTTTTTTTTAAGAAAAACAGGCTAATACTTAAAGGCTATGTATGTACTTAAAGGCTCAACTCTAAATTTGTGAGAAATAAATTAGATACCCCCGGACAAAGTAGAATAAGAATGAAGGGGATAATTGCACAGGAAGAATGGCATACCGTCAGCCAGTGGCCGAATAGAACCCACTTGTGCGAGCCTAGACAGCAACCCTATTCTTTCTTGGGTTGGAGGGGTCTTCGGTAAGAAGACCATGTAGCAGCTAGCTGAATTATTCCAGCAGTCTGCAGTCTGTCCCTGCCATTCTCTTTTTCAGGATGCTGTGAGTCTTCCCATTCATATGACCATTTGTGCATATACCAAAAGACGAAAAAGCAAGCATTTGTCAGCATAAGGCATATGTAAACATTCAGTATGTGAACAGGCATGAGCTTTGTCAAGTGATGGGGTACCTGAATTTGGTCACATCAGAGAGCACGTTGGTCCTACAGCAGGCAGTACCCAGTCATATATTCCAGCGCTCCTGATGTGGTGTGTCACGTGAGTGGAGATGTTGGAAGACAAGCTACGTGAAAAGTGTCCAGCATGTCACACGATGGAAAAGGGCTTGAGCATGTAGCTTTTGTGCCTTGATAAGCAGCTGTATGGCACCCTCCAGCCCAAACACTGAGCATCATTACTATGTGGTATAACAATTACAGCCATAAGATAAGAGACATCCCAAGCCTAATGAATCATCTACTGGAATTTGGGTCTCAGTATTCCAAATAGAGATACACTTTGTTATTGAAATCCTGTGGAATAAGTGGAGCATATTGGAGGAGGCTCATTGCCCAGTTTTGTTGAACTCTAGACCTAGGCGACATATGTCTGTACCACCTATGATTTTTATAGTTTTGTCAGTAATTTAATCAAATATTTATGAATGTAATTATAGCTATTGACTAATTCATATGGCTTTGTAAAAGCATGAAGTAGTTATAAATGCTAGCTGGCCTTGTTTTAATATGTTAATTTTTAGCTGAATTGTTAAGGTGTTTTGGTTGGCTCTGAACTGATCAACAGATCCAGCACACTGGAAGATTAGTATCAAAATTATCAGGTAAGGCAGCTGCAAGGGAAATAAGAATTTTTTTAATTGAATGTAGGGGAGAGTGAATTAGACTAAGCCATAGCACAATTAACATTTTCCTTAATGATGTACAAAAACAGTAAGGGTATACTATTGAATATGCTATTTTTAATTCGAAATAAAGAGACAAGTACTTTTACAGACTGGAATTAGGATTGCATACACAAAGCACTGGATGACCTGGGAACTGGAACAGTAAATATGGGAAATATAATATTAGGCACTTAGGCTTGGATTCATCACATCCAATTTAGGCTGCTAGTTGTAGTAAAAACAGGAAGAACCTTTTTGTGCTATGCACGTTCACTTATCAATTGAGAGATTCCTATGAAAGGTCTTTGTTACTGGCTATGATTATTTTTCCTACAAGAAGGTGTGTTTTTCCTAGCAGAAGCTTACAGGAGATGAGTTGGTTGATGCTGGGTGGGAGGAATCTTAGCTTTTAAAAATAATAGCAAATCAACTTTTGCGGTAAGTCAGAGTTCTAGCTGGAAATAACTGAAAATAGGACAGAAACGTAGCAGTTGATCACAGGATGACTGAGGGGCAAATTTTAGAATCAGTTTCATGCAAATATTGTACAAAGTAATTTCAGTGAAGGTAAAAAGTAGCTACCCTGCTTTGTGAGACGCTGATGAGATCTTAACCATAATACTATACTAAATCAGGTATCAGTGGAAGAAAGATGAGCTGAAACCAGAATGGCAAAGAGGAAACTGAGAAGCAGAGAAACAAGCAGTTTTATAAACAGAGCAACAGAGCTTAAGAAGGTTGACTGTTGTTTAATTCATTGTGATAAAAGCTGAAAGAGGATATGATCACTGTTAGTAATCAAGAGTGAATAAACACAAAGGAAAATTAAGTCAAAGGACAGTTTTAACAGAAGAGTAAATACATATAGGGATTAATAAATTTTATGTGTAACTAGAAGAAGGCTTGCGGTCTTGGCACCAATGTATTCGGATAGTATTTCAGTAGAAATAGTGGTGGTAAAAAACCTAACTTGTTTAGACCTAGTTTGCTTTTATGAAAGTGATTATATGATTACTTTGCCTAAAATAGCAGATGGACTTGATGACATGAGATGTTTCTGCATTCCTGATTACTGATTTCAGTAATACATATCCTTGTATGTTATCGACAGAAAGTACGTCAGAGCTTGCTGTAGCAATTACATGTAATAGCAGGAACACATCTAGTGTCTATTTTCAATTGAAGAATTTTATGAAAAGGTTTACATTTCCTTTAGAAGAAGTTTTACTTTACATGCTGCTAAATAAACCTTGAAATTCACCTCCAAATGTGAAAAACTATAATTTCATTGAAACAACTCTGCTTTTGAGGAGTCAGCCTTTTGAGGGACAGACTTTTAAGTTCAGGGGAAAAAAAAGGCATTCAGGGGACTCTGGCATTAAAAAGGTTCTATGATTTATGGAAAATGGGGCTTATAAGGCCATACATTATCAGAATAAATGGTGGTCTTGTTCTTCTGTATTTTCCTAGTTCCTCAGGCTTAGAATGGAAAGAGTGAATACGTGAGATTGTCTGGCCATGGAAAGGAGAAGATGCCTGCTCCAAGGGTGCCAGTGCTGGGAGCAAGATCAATGGATCTCTTCTATTCCAGGAGACATGGAGGTCTATTTGTGGCTGGAGCTACCTGACTAGATAAAAATATAGATCAGTCTGCTATGAAAGTACCTCCCATGAAGAAGACTGGCTGATGGCTTAGCTTGCTTTGAATATACCACCTTACCAGATAAGCCTTTTCACCAAATTGAAAAACAAAATCAATTATTTTTGTTTCCAGGTTTGGCTTGGAATTTTTTTATCCCTCTTTTGTCAATTCAGGTGGGCCGTTACTAATTGTAATTGGAATTGTGGAAGCCTCGCACATAATCCCGCAATAGAAAAATCTTACCATGTTTCCTTAAACTCTAAAATAGACAAGTTTGAGTCAAACTTGCAGTAAGGCCAGTTTTTACATCTGTAGCTGTATAAACAGATCTTAAAACAGGTTTAAATAAAATATATTTAAAGCTTCTTTATGCTGTCAAAGTGAAATAAAATATTTATAATTCAAAAAATAGTCAAGCCCAGCTTACCTTACAAACCATGCACTTCAGTATAGGGATTTCCACCAGAAAAAACTTGTCTACAGAAAGGGAGACTTCACTGTCTTAAATTTAAATCAGTTCTGAAACCAATTAATTTAAGCCATTGTCAACAAAGCTCACAGTGCGCAGCATAAGCTGTAAGCAAAGATACGGCTTCACCTGGAAAATCAGAGGTGCAAGGTAAAATCGGTATCAATTGACAAAGCATTCAAAGTCATACTATAACTAGACTGTCTTTAAATGACCCCACTTGGCAAAACTCTGATTAGGCCAGGCTATTGGTGTTTTTTTATCTTCAATATTTTTAGTCTGGACTACAGAATGGGAATACGGTTAGCAAAAAGTCTAGACCAGTTCATAAAATTTGTATTTCTCTTGGACTATAAGCTTTAGAAAGACTGGTCTGCTTTAGGTTTATCGGTTTGTAATATGCAGATAAGCCATTTGAAATTTTAAAATGTGTCATAAAATTCTTGTTTTCCATCTGCATTTTATGTTAAATTGGAATAGTTTTGTTTTTCTAGGGGTGTTAGCCTAGGATTAGTCTTCCTTTTGAATGTCCATGAAAATCTGTAGCACGCTCCTTGGTATGCTTCCCACTGACTCTATTAAAAAAAAAAAAAAAAAACTCCTACAGGTGGGTACTATTTGTAGAACTACTTTGATAGAGATCACTTATTTTACTTTTCAAAAGTATGTGGTTTGTGTATATACTTTGCAAAGTAGAAGTATTAAAATCAAATTAAATTCAGTGTAAAAGTCACTGAATAAAACAAGTTTAGAATTGTGCCTAGGATTTACAAACCAAACTGAGTGCTAGGAATTTGTTTGTTTTATGGCCTATTGATTTTTGTTTTAATGTAGTAAGACTGTAAAATCAATTATTTATTTTTCCATTTCAGTTTCAGGAACAGATTGAAGAAAACATGGCCAATCAACGGGATTACATTAGCAGACCTATCTGCAATGGGATTTCTGTTTCTGAGAATAAAATCAATTCCTTAGTGGCTGAAGGTCATGGACAACAAATTCTAAAAGTACTACAGAAGTTCAGAGAACAGAATATATTTTTTGACTTTAAAATTCTTGTGAAAGATGAAATAATTCCTTGTCATCGTTGTGTACTGGCAGCATGCAGTGATTTTTTCAGGTAAACCTACTTTTGGCATGAGTTTGCAGGAAATGGGTTGTAAGCCCTCTGGGAGGGAGGGAGGGAAGGAATATAATTACAAAATTTATAAAATAAATTGCAACCATTTATGTATGTCCTCAGAATTTTGAGCGAAGTGGTCAGACAACATATTAGGGATGGTAAAAAAAACAAACAAACAAACATGCAATGTTAGATGCCTAATCAAATCCCAGATATACCTGCTCATAGTTCTCAAGTGACGTGAGGACCCTATAAATTTGAAATTCAAACAGCAGTCTATTACTCTGAAATACAAATGTAAAATCATAACTATGCGATTCTACTCTTAGGTAGAATTGACACAAACTGTGTATCTTCAAGACTTTATCTGTTGCCTGTATCCGTACTTGAGGGCCTGCAAGAATGTTTTTTGACTTTATATTGGGTGGGCTGTGTACTTTGACAGATTTATATTATGAAATATTAACAGGATGATTAGGAATACGTCTTGCACCGTTATGTTATTCTGAACCACTGTAGATAAATTACATATGTTTTTGGAGGAAGTCACTTTTTTTCATCTGAGATGAGCGATCAGTATAGTGTAGTTTGTCTTAAGAAATGGATCTGTGAGCTTCCCTTCAAGTATTTGAACCTATTCATTTTTAAGGGACAGACGGATCTTCGCATACAGGATTTTGCCATTTTGTATTAATTTATGAAGAATCTTGCTAACTGTTTCTTTAGTAAGGCTCAGACTTGCAAATCCATACTGAAAGTCTGTTTCCAAATATACTCTTTACTGAAACACGAAGGTAAGATGCTCTAGCAATGAAAAATGGGGCTTCTGGATAGGAGTAAATGAAATTGATTCAGTTGCTGATGCATAGCTGTAAGGTGCTATTCTCAGATGTGTATCCTGCAAGATATCTGCAAGAGTTTGTTATATATGACACAGGATATATGCTAGGCACATGTCCTTTTGGAGAGGCTGCTGTAGGCCAGATAAGATGCTGTCTGCTATGTAAAACAGCATGACATACCTGTTTGGTCAACTGTATCGAGCCCAGTATTCTGATTCTCTTTTGGTCTTTGAAAATGTAAGTGATTGTCTTTGTACCTGGCATGAACAGAAATCCTGAGATTTCCAGTGAGTACATGTTATGATGCTTGAAGCTTGGTGTGTCTCCTCGCTTTTTGCTTTGACTGAAAAGTTCTTACTGCAACTTTCTTCATAAAAAAAGTGCCTTAGAACATATTAAAAAAAGTGACTCAGAACATTAATTGGAGCAACTGTTTTAGGAAGATTACTTCTATTACCCTTTGTGCTTTGTTTTTCTGCAGCAGTTTTTAGGACAGCTGCACATACAATCTGTAGCATTCAAGCTGCTGGGAAGCAAATATAGATGGCTGTTACCTCCTTAATAAAGGAGAATACTGGGAGCTGAAAGAATTTGGTCCTTTCTCATAACCACTATAAAATCTTCTGTCTGACTTACCCTGTTTTTTTTTTTGTCATAGTGATTTTGAATTCTCTCTTTTTAAGGACCACTGGCAAAAGGAGAAATGCAAATGAGATGAACTATTTCTTCATTGTAGCAACAGATTTGGTTTTGCGCTTACATGCAAACTACTTGAATTTCAAGCATTTGCTCTCTGACACCATAAAGCACCTTTCAGTAGAAGACACTGTGGTAGAAAGGAATATTAGTATGAAATAGGTTCCTGTGGTATATTTTAGAACTGAAGTTAAGCACATACATAGTAACATATGTGGCATTTTCACCACCTCTCCAGGTTAAGTTTGCCAGAATAGACCTCTCTCTGCACCAAACAGTTGACAATAACAGCCATCAGATTCCTAAGTTGTCCTGGAATGCAAGGCCTATTTATTATCTTCAGGGAAGAAAAAACACCCAGGTCAACTAGATAAATTGTAAAACAAAAAACACTTCTTTTCTTTTTTGGTCTTCAGCAACATTTTGCTCTGTACTTGTTACCTTTCAGAATCAAAGCCCTTTCTTAGCTTGCTGTCCTCCTACTAATATTGTTTTGTTGCTATTGCATGTAAATGAAGCTTCAATGCATTTCCTAAGCACCCAGCATCCTTCCCATTTTATTCTATCATGTAGAGATTTGTATTAAAGAGAAAAATAAAAAATATTTTTTTTTTCCTGAGGATCAAGTAGCTTAATATGCAAAGAGGTCTTTGGGGTGTAAGGTTCTTACCATCATTTTACCTGCTTGTGCAAGAAGTCAGTCGCTTTTCCTGATGCTTACTTCTCAAAGAGCATGCTATACACAGTCAACTTTTTCCTTGACTTCATAAAAGTATGGGATTTTAAAAATCACGTACTATATCATAGTTCTGTTATACAATTAGCACCTGTATAATACTTCTTAATAGGAATTACCTATGATATATTAATAATTCAGATTCTATATTTGGTATTTGGAATAATTTGCCTACATCTTTCTCCACTATCATCTTTTGTCAAATACAGGAGCTGTTGCTATCACAGTGTAACATTTAGGCTTTGCAGGTTAGGGAAAGTGACATAGCAGCACTATTCTGTTGCCAGCACTTACTGACTTGCAAATCCTTAATTATTTTATGGTCACCGTGCTAGATTGTGTACAATAGTTAAATACTACTTAGTAATAAAGCAGCCAAAGTTGCAATAAAATTTCCACAAATCTATTGGTTAATGTCGTTTGTTTCACAATTTCAACCATCATCTGTGTATTAATTCACAATTTACTTTCTGTACACGATATCACACGTTATATCAGCCAATCCTATGTCAAAACCTAATTTTTTCTAACACTTGCCTGTACACATCTCTGTCAATGCTAAACCAATAATTGTTTCCTCTTTTTTTTTTCTTCTTCCTCACCTTTCACCTCCCTTCCCCACTTTTGTATTTGGGGTGTGCACCCATCACGCATCCTGCCAGTTGTTCGAGCCTCTAATTTGGAAGGCCTCTTTTTAACTTAACTTTTTGTATTCATCCACAATGCATGACCTACATCATGAGTTATTTTTTCTACGTTTTTTTTTGAAACAGCCTCTTTCTCAAACTGTAGAAACTCATGCTGCCCCTAACAATTTCACATTTTCTTTCATCTTGAAAGCTCTAGACTTCATCTCCCTCCCTGAAAAAACATAGAAAACACGGTTGCCAATATAATTTCTATGAGCTATCACTTTGAAATGTTATCACCATTTCTTTTTTCATCTGCTATGTCTAACAAATGTATTGTTCTTAACTTTGAGAATCTTCACGTTTTAACCCTTTAAAGCCTGTCCACCACAGTGTCTTCTTACACCCCCCTGATTTTCTCTTCCCTCTGACATCAGTGTTTTTTCCTCGTTTGCTAGATAAACTACTTATGTTCTTTAATTTGTGTGTTTATCTTCTATATTTTATTCACAGAGCCATGTTTGAAGTTAATATGAAAGAACGGGATGATGGCAATGTTACTATTAGTAATCTATCACCCAAGGCAGTGAAAGCTTTTCTTGATTACGCTTATACAGGAAAAACAGAGATAACAAATGATAACGTGGAAATGCTCTTCCAGCTGTCATCGTTTCTTCAAGTTTCACTCCTTTCCAAAGCTTGCAGTGACTTTCTAATAAAAAGTATTGATCTTGTGAATTGTTTACAGTTGCTTTCTCTATCAGAAAGTTATGGTTCCATCCGCTTATTTGATCATGCACTAGATTTTGCACAGCACCACTTTTCCTTGCTACTCAGATCAAGTGATTTTTTGGAGATGAATTTTGAGATATTACAAAAATGTCTTGAGGCTGATGAACTAAATGTCCCTGAGGAAGAATCGGTGTTGAAAGCTGTGCTTCAATGGACCAAACATAACTTAGAAACACGACAGAAATACCTGGCTCATTTGATTAAAAAAGTGAGACTTCATCAGTTACCTGAAAAGACTTTGCAAGACTTTCTGCACTCTGAAGAACATTTACTCAATAGTGCTAATTGCTCAGTGATAATCAGTGATGCAGTTAAAAGCGTACAGAACTTCAGTGGACTGTTTCCAGATGCACGTCCTTCAACAACAGAAAAATATATATTTGTTCATAAAACTGATGAGGATGGAGAAAACAGACATACGTTTTGCTACAACATCAAAACAGATAAATGGAAAGAACTACCACATACACATATGATTGATCTTCCAGGGTCAAGTTTATCTAGTTATGGAGAAAAAATATTTATAACTGGAGGCTGCAAAGGGAATTGTTATAGGACAGTCAGGCTTCATATTGCTGAACCATTCCACGATGCCACTGACCAAACCTGGTGCTACTGTCCAGTCAACAATGAATTCTCCATAGCGTCAGCTATGAAAACACCAAGGACAATGCACACATCTGTTGTAACCTTAAATCAGTTGTTTGTAATAGGTGGAAAGACCAGAGGAGCTCAAGAAACCCGAAGTCTTTTGGATGTAGAATCTTATAATCCTCTTTCCAAAGACTGGAGATCTGTAAGCCAATTACCAAGAGGTATTTACTATCCAGAAGCAAGCGCATGTCAGAATATAATTTATGTCCTTGGCTCAGAAGTAGAGATTACTGATGCCTTTAATCCATCTCTTGATTGTTTCTTTAAGTATAATGCTATGACTGATCAGTGGTCTGAGCTTGTAGCAGAATTTGGGCAATTTTTCCACGCAACTTTAATCAAAGCTGTTCCAGTGAACTGCACATTGTATATATGCGATCTTTCCACCTACAAGGTATACAGTTTTTGCCCGGAAACCTGTGTTTGGAAAGGGGAAGGATCTTTTGAATGTGCTGGCTTTAATGCAGGGGCAGTTGGCACAGAAGATAAAATTTATATATTAGGTGGTGATTATGCTCCAGAAGAAATTACAGATGAAGTTCAAGTCTACCACAGTAGTAGGTCTGAGTGGGAAGAAGTCTCACCAATGCCAAGAGCCTTAACGGAGTTTTACTGTCAGGTCATTCAGTTTAATAAATACAGGGACCCCTGGTCATCTGTAATGACAATTTGCTCTGGAGAGTTTTGAGACTCCCGAGTCAAAAGACTCTATTTAAGTGCACAAGATTTAGAATAAACTTTTAGCTATTAATTTGCAGAAAAATATACATTGTTTTATTTTAAGTCTTCAGTTTAAATTATATGCTATAGAACTGTCTTTGAAAGGGTCCATATAATTGTCATTCATGCTAGTCATTAGATATACTAGTTTTATATGAAAGTCTTTTCTGCAATTATCTGAATAATTGGCAAAATGCTATTACTTTCAGAAAAGCAGAGTCATAAGGAATTCATTTTGTAATATGTGCCCTGTTATTTCTGTAATCTTCATAGGTGTCCCACTAGACAAATCGCTGAGCAAGAATACTGACTGTGATACTGTTTTTCCTATGTAACTGAAGTTTGAAGGAAAACTTCTGAATTAGTGTTGTTTCCTCTAGGTTTTTTATATCATAAACCTATTAGAGGAATTCAACGACAGTTTTATCTTATTAGAACAACCTCAGCAGGGCCAAAAGCCAAAGAGACCTTGACAGCATTAAATCTAGGTTTTTAACTTGAAGAGACTGATAATTGCTATACCTTATTTCAGCTTTTCAGTTTGACCAGTTTTTCTCCATTCTTGTGCCTTAGTAGTAGTTTTCATCCCACAGCTGTGGCAAGACAACCTCTGATAACATTTTTGCAGGGTGGTCAGGATTTCTACACAGTGGATGATTCATACGGTAACTTCACTGTACAGATGGTCACCTCTGTCGTGCTGTTAACTGCGCAGCTAAGCTGAAAGAAGAAAACATTTCAGGCTGTTTTCTAGCAGAAGTCTTCCATCTCTTAAGTCTGCAGTGTTATCTACTAAAGGCACTAGGCTGCTGATAGCAGTAAGCTGTAATACCAGTTTTAGTTGTTGCTTCAGTTAACTACGGGAAAAGTTTGCATCTTGTCACATATAAAATACTAAGTTACAAAAATAAATCCCTGTATTTGAAGTCAAAGTAAATAGGATTTTGGAAGTGAAATAATTCCTTTAATGTACATAGTGGCGTAAATGAATTGAAACACTCATCTTGTACTTCATGGTAATTTTAAGTGTAAAAATACTACATGCTAAACACTACACAATATATTTCATGAGAAAACTTTCAATAATATTCAATTATAATGTTTAAATTGTCACGGACTTTTAGTATTAATATTCCTCTAGGCATATGCCATAAAGTAAACTTGATCTCATGCATACAAAGTGGGACCTGTGTCTGATGGAATGAGACTGGAATTAACTAGGTTTCATAAACTCATTTTCTAATCTTCCACAACCTGAGAATTTTCTTTCTTTCCAGCTATTTGAATAAAATTTTGGGAGCCCTTATGTTCAATATATAATATCTTTAAAACAGTAAAGTCGTCTTATGCCAGACAGAATGATACTAAATATCCGAGCATGTCATTTCCAAGTAGTTTAAAAAATGAACAAACTTTAGTGAGGTGTTTAAAACATCTTTCACATAGCGTGAGACAACCGTGGTAATCTCATCATCACATCACCACTGCATGTACTTTTGCAAAAGTCAAGCTCAGTACTGAAACTTAAAGCTTAGTATCTCGTAGCGACGTATTTCCGTTTCAAACAGTAAGCAATGGAAAGCTCCGATCCTGTGATTGATTTTATAATATGCTATCAGGTATCTTTCTGAATTTAAACACACTATAAAGCTTTTCATAAAGATGTATGTGAAAATTATGCACATTTGAGGAACATGTTAATATGAGTGGAACCCCCCCACACTCCTAGTAGTTTGTATTAAGATGTGTTAGTTCTGTAGAAGTAAACAGCTTGCTGTTGTAGGATTCCAGGGAACCTCTACATTTATTTTGCTATTTTCATAGTGAATTTTCAAATCATATTATAACTATATTTAGACAGGTGACCTTCACAATCATCACACTGAAATGCAAGCGTTTTTATACCAGAACACAACAGCTTCTGTTCGCGCAAAGCAAATGTATTGAATAGTTTAGGAGAGAGAGAGAATACTATTCCCTCCCACTGGAACAGCAGGAAAAAAGCAAGTAGTTATACAATAGAACAGTAGTTTTAGCTTTAATAAGGCTATTCAAAATAACATTGTTGCTCTTGCTCTTAAATATTTAACAGAGATTTCTTTGACCACTAATTACTGCAACCTGTCACTTTTCATCAGAAATAGAGGGCCTGATTCTCCTTTGCTTGTGCTTTTTTGTTCTTTTTATACCTGAGTAACGTTAAGTATGCAGTTCATGTAAAATACTAAAAGATAAGCAAGGTAACATATGTTGCCCACAGTATATGGGTAAAAGTAACTATGCAAATTGTAAGAGACTACGTAATCGCAAGATTACTTTTAGTTGCCACTGTCATGACCAAATTGCTGGGTTACGTAAACAGCACTAAGTCAGTGATTCAGGTGATGCTCTTTCCTCTAAGTTTTTCCTTACATTAAATTTTACTGGGCAGTCTTCCATCCAGCTACTTGCTATATGTATAAGTCTCTGGCTTATGACATCAGATAGAGCAATGACCAATGTGGTAAGCTACTCATCACTATTAATATATATAGTGAAAATGG
Source organism: Struthio camelus (assembly GCF_040807025.1). Lineage (NCBI taxonomy): Eukaryota > Metazoa > Chordata > Aves > Struthioniformes > Struthionidae > Struthio > Struthio camelus. The sequence goes on from NC_090942.1 coordinate 206,848,524, forward strand.
AATGAAGCTTCATTTAGAAAAAAAGATGTTCTCCTTTAATACTCTAAAGTTGCGCTACATTTGCACAGGAACTAGTCACAGTTCCCAGTCTGACAAATCATTCATGGATTTCAAATGGAGTTTAGCTCTTTTATTCAGTGATCCAGAAATAATGTAGTAGTGTCAGTTTATACTATTGCTTAAAGGAAAGTTACTGTGAAATAGTATGAATTTCTTCAGTTATGTAGGTAAGCCTGCATTATGACTCTCATGCAAGAAAAAAGGTCATCTGCCACGATTCCACACACAGGGTTAAATCTGATAGCAGAACTGAGTGCAGAAGAAGCTATGTTAGAAAAACCAAGCTTCAGCTTCAGCTAAAACCAAGGCTTCATAACATAATTAAGGTCATGTGTTCCAAATCCTGTGATTAATCCTTAATGATATAAGAAATCTCAGTGAAGTCAACTAGACTACTCAAAAGGGATTACTTGTGTGAGTTACTGCAGTAGGTCTGGATCAAATACACTTTTTAGTCTACTTTACACAAAAGTTAGGCAATTAAATATAACAAAATTAGTGCAAATCAAGTTTTTCCTACATCTTTTCTGATCTTTCAAAGCTCACAGTACTTAATGCAAAAGTGCATTTCTCTAAAAATAGTCCATAGCGACTAAGCTTAACTATTACCTATGTTTTCACTGAAATAGTAAGATGTTTAAAACATATGAATTGCATGTAAAGGCATATGCTAATATTTGCACTTAAATGATGTAACCAAAACATTTCTAATAGTCTATTATATGTCAAAAAAAAAATACAGCATGACCAGTATAATATACATGAAGATAATATATCATATGTGGGGTTTTAATATCCAGTAATTACTTTATTGGATAGTCTTGATTTTTAAAGAATGCTATCAAAACATTATGACATTTTTGGTAATGTTATCATACTGTTTTAGTTGATATAATAAATATCAATAATTCTGATATACTGGATTAAGTTTGCACAGACCTAATGATTATTATTTATGTACGAATGAATTAATTTTCTATATTCTAAATACATCAGTACTAAGTCAGTTTACTGCAGTAACAAATTCATTATATTTACAAAATGAAGCACCTTTACTGGGTCAAATTTATTGCTGGTATTACTCCACGAAGAAAATTGTATTACCTCTTCTGACTAGTAGGTATCACGTAAGGAGCCTGAAATAGGGTATAGGGTGTGCTATCTGCATTTTGATATGTTGACTCCAATTTTAGATGGTTCTATTTGTATGTGACCAACAGGAGGCAGCATAAGATCTATTTTAATTAAAGCAGAGTTAAACCAGGAATATATTTGACAATACTTGTATCTGACTATTATGTTCAATTTACACCTTTTTGCCCTCTAACATCCAATAAAGAATACAGATTGGTAACATTTTGCTGCTGCCTGGGCTCTGCTGATACATGGAAAATATGATACTGTATGTTTGCTGAGATGTTTGTTCCTTCATGAAATAAAAGCACTGAGCAACTGAATCCTTCTCAGGTCTGATTTTGTTCACAGTGAATTTCAAAATACAGAGACTTTAAAACATTTTTAATTAGGTTAGCTGCTTACTAACTATTTATTTTTAGCTGGAGAACATTTTGTATGTTATATTATGACCAAGAATGGAATTAGCAGACATAAAAAATGCTGTGAGATTTTCTAATTTATCCTTGGACTTTGTATTTGTATATCCTTTGCATATCAATTTGCTCCTACCAAGCTAAATGACTTTGAATTGATTTAGTCTGCTGAAAGGTTGCAAGTTTATCATTTTAAAGGACTCACTTAAATTGGTATTTTTTTTTTTTTATTATTGGATGTGTCTAGATGAGATTGGTGTGCAGTATTTTTAACAATTTAACTACCACAAATAATTACATATTTATTTTCACTGAAATGGGCTTCTATACTACTTAGAAGTTGCTTTATATAAAAGCTGATACAAGCCACTTACTCTAAAATTCATGTGCAAAGAATGCAAAAACGGCATTAATACAAAGTGTGGGAGCCCTGTGATTCAGTGACCTTCAGATCTCTCTGTATAGAAGAGTTAAAGCAGAAAAATTAACCCTCCAATTATGCAAATATGCAAAGCCTTTGCCCCAAAACCAGTAAAAGCCATTTGGAGGCACGTATAAAGCACTCCAGTAATGCAGAGGGAACGTAAGACTGAAAAGAAATGCAAATGCTCTTGGCAGAGTTGCCACATGTGGGACACGGGCCTGTTTGGCACATCATAGGCAAGCTTCAGGTGCTGAATTATTCCAGGGTGCTCCAGTTCAATGGCCCAGTTCCTAATGAAAAGCCAAACAGTGACTTAAGGTCAGTCTGCCTAAGGTCTAGAGAAGAAAGCACTACTTCTGCTCCCAGCAGCATCTCCTCCTACCCCCCAAGTCCCACTGCTGCGCTCCTCCTCTGACAAGATTTGTGAAGAGCCTTTGCAAGGATGACTGTTTCCACCCGAAGACCTCTTGCAGAACTTCCATTTTCCTAACATCACCAATCACCAGACTAGCTCTAACCAGGTGTATCAGTTCCAAGTGCTTAGCATCAGATCATCTGCCACTGTAAGCAGATGTACACACATTGGTTTATCCAGGGATTCTTGACTAGTAAGGTATTATAATACAAACGTGAGCTAAGTGACTAATCTTACTGATTTACCTGAAAAAAGGGAGATAATCACCATATACATATGTTTGCAGAATCAAGACCTATGACTGTATCTTAGGTACATACAGTACCTAATTTGTGTTCCATGCCTAAATTTAAGCAGATAAATAGTCGCATTCACTTCAAGACAACTATTAACAAACTAAAATACTTAACTACTTAAAAGCTTAACTAGTATTCTGAATCACAAGTAAGAAGAAATAAATTTCTTGTTAAAATAAATCCACAAAACAATATGTAACGTAGGTTAGCATCTGCTTATTCAGAAGATTACTTCTTTGCACATTCCAGAACTATGTAAGATTTGCAGATGCTTGTCCAATTTAAGAGGGCATAATCTAGGTAACATCTAGAAAATGTTACCAGGTACCATTTATTACACCCAAAATATGTAATCTCAGTTTAAAATCTTAATATAAATTGCTACTTACAGAATGAAGCATTCTAGAAGAAATCAAGTATATTTTTTTCTTATTAAGCACTCCTTTACAAACAATATTATATCCTAAAAAACTGCTTAACTTCTACACAATGGTTTTATGACCTTGTGAATGATTTGGATATTTATTATTAGAGGGAACATTCATATAATTTTTGCATTGTGAAAGACCTAAGTCATCTTCCCTGACAAGCACACGCTGATCTTCCTCTTTGAACCCCTTTGCAATCAAATGTAAGGTTATGGTTGGACAGTATAAAATTCAGACTATTTTCTCCTGTCTGTAATTAGCAATTATCATTACTACCTTTAAGCGCAAACATGAATTCCCACAATTGCCAGCAACATATGAAACCAGCAGATTCTGGTATTAAAATACTATTTTCTCCTGCAGTTTTTTTAGGCTTCAGTCAAACTACAGTTAAATTTAAGGCAGTTCACATGAACGAAGGAGGTCCAAGAATTTTTGATGTGGGAAGCCATAGCAACATTTTTCATCTGTGATTAATAGGCTCTGTAATAATGGAATAACAATGGAGGGAAAAGGGAGCTATTCAGAATTATGTGCACAACTGCCACACAAAATCACGTGCCTTCTAGTTCAAATGATTTTAATGGACACTAACTAGTATTTGTATGCTTCATAATAAAAAAGGGATACTCAATGAGCTTTAATTAGCAGTAATCATTTTTGCAGATGGGCAGAGGTTCAGACTGTAGCGATTTGCAGTCTCTACCGTTGACCCACCTACTTCTATTACTTGCACCTACATCTAGTTTTAACTAGCTTGCAAGATGTTTACATAGACTTGCATCTTATTTCTGGTCACTATCAAAATATAGTTAATAATGCAAATTAAAGCTTAGTTCATGTATGACTCTTGGTGGGAAACTTCACCATATAATACATTGCCAGCAATGTGGCACGATCTGGGTGCCTTAATCTTTGCTATTTTCCCTTTTAAAATTTTTCTGAACGTCAGTACACAATGGGCAAGTATGGCAGCCAAATCAATCATGTATGTGAATAAGCTGACCGAACTTCAAAGACTTTTCATGTTTAATTTCTGTAAATATTTAAGAAAGTTTACTGCCAAAATTGTTCAGAGAAACAGTAAAATACCCCCTTAAACAAAATTTTAATTTCATCATCACAGCTACGAACATCAGAAGCTGTATTAACCACATAATCTATCTGTCCACCCAAGATGTGTAACTGCAAATGCTGAATATGGCAAAGAACTCTGATTTAAAAGCATTTAGCAAGTAATTATTTTAATAAAAATGCAAACAAATAGATGTAAGGATCAGGTTGGGCAGAATTAAGGTGGCAAATTTCACCAAAACATACTTCAAATTATTTGCCTGCAAGTAGTGCCTTGTCTCTGCACAAAGGTTGTGTTGCCAAGGCAACAAGATGTAACGCAAAGAGCAAATGTCAGACCCTTTATGCATGGCTGTGGAGACAAAAGGGAAAAGCCCAAGAATAGAAAACTCCACAAAAGCGTTTTTGCTCATATAGTGAGTAAGTATAACAACACCGCGGCTTCGGCAAGCAGCACTTTCCACAATACAAGTATCGGTAGGTTATTAAACTATTTTAAACGCAAAACCCAGAAAACACTCAAGCCCCACAGGGTAGGATGGCTCGGTTCGCGTTTCTTCGCTAGGCATGAGCTCAGCCGTCGTAAACCCACTGCCCGTAACGGGTTTCACTGCTTTTTTCATTTGCTGCTCCTGTGCAGCAGCGGGTAGGCCCAAAGCAGGACCGAGGATCTCTGCAGACCCTCACGAGCAGCAGGCTCCTTTGAGGCGGGCACAACCCTGCACCCCGTCCGCTCGTGGCCCCACAAAACACGGCAGACGGGAACGCGGCGGCCCCGGCAGGGGGGCAGCGCCGGGCGAGCGGAGCCCGCCCAGCCCGTTCGCGCCAGTGGCCGGCCCCGGCGGGGCGCGGCGCGGCGCAGCGCAGGGCAGCGCCGGAGCCCGGGCTCGCCCCTTCCCGGGCGCCTCTGAACGGCCACCAGCAACGGCCGCTGTCGCGGCAGGCGGGCCCGCTCCCCTCGCGGCCGCCATTTCCCCGTCCCCTACTAGCCACCGGGGGGGACTACTGCGGGGACCCGCCTCGGCCACCGGCCGGGCCACGCACCTGCCGCGGCGAGGGGCAGTGCGGCGGCGAGGCAGCGCCGCCTCACACAAAACAGCGGCGACACAGAGAGGAACCCACCACCCCGACCGGCTCCCCCGCCCCGCCGGAAGCTTATTGAAGGGAGAAGGCGGGCGTTGCTGCACCTAGCCAATCACCGTCAGGCTTCGCGCGGACAAGCAGCAACTTTAGCCAATGGTAACTCAGGGTGGCACGCGGCGGAGGTCCCGTTGCGAAAGAAGCTGCGGAGCTCGAAGCTTATTCGGGGGATTCCGGCCCGCCTGGGCGCGTCATGGTGGCTAGCAGGCAGGGGCGGGAGATAAATGACAGACCTGCCCCGCCAATAGACGCGCGGGAAGGACTGACAGGCAGGCGGCTGGCCCAATGGGAGCGCGGCGGTTGCTACAGGGCAGGCGACCCGGAGGGGAGTTGGGTGCAGGTGAGTAGTTCGCGCTGCTCCCGGGGGACCCGAGCTAGCAGGGGGTGGCGGATTGCCCCCCACCCCCGGTCCGGTCCGTGCAGTGCCTCCCCCCGTCCCCCGTGGGCTGCTCCCCGCGGGGGGCGCAGGCGGCCCGCCGCCGCCCGTCCCCTTTGTGGGAGCCAGATGGGCCCCGGCTCCCGCCGCCCTGAGAGCGCCATGAGGGCGGCGCGGCCGCGCCGCCGCCTCCGCTGCCCGCAGCCCCCTCCGCGCTCCCGGGAGGGGGGCGAGGCAGCGCCTCGTGGCGGCGGCACCGGCCCTCGGCTCCGCGCTGCGCCGCCCCGGCCGCTCCTCCCCGCGGGCCCTGCGTGCCGGGAGCTGCCGATGCGCCGCCGCCGCCGGGCGGGCACGGGTCTGCGCTCGCCTGCCTTTGTCGCCTGTGCGGGCCCGAGCGGAGCGGGCGGCGCCGCGCGGGGCCTGGCCCCGCTGCCGGCCGGGCCGGGCCGGACGGGCTGGCTGTCCTCGGCCCCCGCAAGCCGCTCTCCGCTCGCTGGAGAGGCTTCCCCGGAGCAGCCACGTGGCCAGTACTGCGCCGGGGAAGCCCAGGCCGTGGCTGGCGGCTCGGCGGGTTCGGCAGGCTGCGTCCCCTTTCCATCCCAGTACCTTCCTCCTTCCTTGCGCTTCTTGCAGCGAGCACTGCAGTTTGGTTATAGTTGCACAGCCGCACCCAGATCCTCCTCTACTAAAGCCTTTGTTAGTACTAAAACATAATTTGTTCTCAAATAATGTAGCCATCCATCATGAATAGTACAAGTTTTCCTGAAAGCCCTATGCTTTGGTCACTTCACACAAAGGCCTCAGAATCTCAGATGGGATTTTAGAAAAGCAGCTTGGAAGTCTTCACAGAATCACAGAATGGTTGAGGTTGGAAGGGACCTCCGGAGATCATCTAGTCCAATCCCCCTGCTCAAGCAGGGTCACCTAAAGCCCATTATCCAAGATCGTGTCCAGATGGGTTTTGAATAGCTCCAGGGAAGGAGACTCCACTACCTCTCTGGGAAACCTGTACCAGTGCTCTGTCACCCTCACAGGAAAGAAGTTTTTCCTCATGTTCAGACAGAACGTCCTGTGTTTCAGTTTGTGCCTGTTGCCTCTTGTCCTGTCACTGGGCACCACGGAGAAGTGGTCTTCTCCGTGGTCTGGTCTGGTCCGGAGAAGTGGTCTGGTCCCATCCTCTTGACACCTTCCCTTCAGATGCTTGTACACATTGATCAGATCTCTCCTCAGGCTTCTCTTCTCCAGACTGAACAGGCCCAGCTCCCTCAGCCTTTCCTCATAGGAGAGGTGCTCCAATCCCTTCATCATCTTTGTAGTGCCATGTCTCTCTTGCACTGGGGGGCCCAGAACTGGACACAGTCCTCCAGGTGAGGCCTCCCCAGGGCTGGAGTAGAGGGGCAGGATCACCTCCCTCCACCTGCTGGCAACACTCTGCCTAACGCACCCCAGGAGACCATTGGCCTTCTTGGCCACAAGGGCACACTGCTGCCTCATGGGCAACTTGTTGTCCACCAGCACTCCCAGGTCCTTCTCGGCAGAGCTACTTTCCAGCAGGTCAACCCCCAACCTGTCCTGGTGCCTGTATGGGGTTATTTCTCCCCAGGGGCAGGACCCTGCACTTGCCTTTGTTGAACTTCAGGAGGTTCCTCTTTGCCCATCTCTCCAGCCTGTCCAGGTCCTGCTCTGAAGCGCAGCACAGCCTTGTGGTGTGTCAGCCACTCCTCCCAGTTTTGTATCATCAGCACGCTTGCCGAGGAGGCACTCTATCCTTTCATCCAGGTCATTGATGAATAAGGTAAACAAGACTGGACCCACTATTAACCCCTGGGGGACACTGCTAGCTCCAGGCCTCCAACTTGACTCTGCACCACTGACCACAACCCTCTGAGCTCTGTCATCTAGCCAGTTCTCAATCCACCTCCCTGTCCACTCATGCAGCCCGCACTTCCTGAGCTTGCCTAGGAGGATGTGGTGGGAGAGAGTGTCAAAAGCCTTGCTGAGTCCAGGTAGACAACATCCACTGCTCTCCCCTCATCTTTCTAAAGCTTCTTAAAGCTTATTTCTTCAACCATAACCTCTAAAAGTGGAAAAAGCCAGAAGACATGGAATGCCATATTAAAAAAATAGTCAAGATTTCTGAAGGATAATCGAAACTTAATGCTGGCCAGTTCTGCTTCTATCCTGGTGAACATTGTTGTTGTTGGATAATTTGGAGGGGTGTTTTTTTTTGATGGTGCTATGTTTTTTTTTAATGCTCCGTTCCAGCAGGTGTTCCAACAATAGTATATTATGAGCAAAGGAGACAAAAGACATAGGGGATAGGGGGCAGCATGTGGATGCCTCTGCCATTAAGTACTTTAAAGTTATTATCTGTATGTTTGTTTCATGTAATTTGGAGTGTTCCATACAGTTTTGCAGTACTTGTTTTAAACATTGAAAATCTGTCTCTGTAGTACAGTGATGAGGGCTTTCCCGGCCATATATTGCATCTAACCTGGGAGAACTCCATCTAACGTACAGCTTCCTGTTACTGTCTTTCCTGGAATCCCCTTGAAAATTCTCCACTATGACATGAAAGAATCATTTATATTTTTCTAGCCAGCACTTTGCATTTGTACCCAAACTGCAAAAATGTGCATTTTGCATTTGCACCTAGCATGCAAAAGTGCTTTGCCATGTGATGGGAACATGGTTAATCATGTAATGGGAGCTGTTCACACCCTCTGTTAAATCCCTAGCAATTCCTCTTTCGCATGACTACACTGCAGCTATTTCATGTGAGGTGACTGACAGTTTGGTCACATATCAGAAGTACTCTTGGTTGTACAGTTGAGGAGGATTTTTTGCTTGCAGATGTCCTTTGCCTTCATAGTGGTTTAAGTGGCTTGATCTCACTGAAAGCTTTTTTTTTTCCACCTCTGCTCTTATCTCCACATCCTTTTAATGAGTGGACTGCCCTTTTCCCCAAGTTGGTTCACTCAGCAAATCGTATTTGCTCTGGAATCCTGTACCAAAGACACTAAAATGTAGAGCAGTTACAGTACTGGTTTCCAAAGAGTGTAATATTTGTCTGCAATTATTTCTAAAGGTATGAGATTCATATCTTAGACTTTATATCAAACCAAAATTTATGCATGCTCTATGTCATGTCTTTGTAAATTATGCCTTTCAAATTGGTGGCTGATATGTTTTTTCTGTAACTGTCTAGTGTACAAATCCTGACTTATCACCATTTTTGTCCATTAAATACTTTGAGCACATGACAGTTCATTTTTCTCCATTAAAAAGTATTTTCCCAGAGAGCAACTAGCAACATCAGAAACAAGAATATTCCAAACCTCAGCTTTAATTAGATAATACTGCTTTCTAGTTAATATATTAAAAAGGTAAATAATCCCACAGTGGGATTGATCCAACTCTGGAAGTGAATATACTGTTAAGAAAATCTGTTAACACCCATTTAGATTAATAAGAAGGGAAATGTCTTTAATGCTTCAATATGTTTTCACAGAAGAAATACCAGTAGAAAAGGTAAGATGTACTTCTCATGAATATTAGCTTCTCCTTGATTTTTAAAAATAGGTAAATAAGGCTTGCAGGTGTTTTACTTACAAATTTAAGGGCTTGTATTAGACATGCTCAAGGAAAAAAACAAGTCTAAAAGAAAATTTTGCAAAATAAGGGCATCGGATGCCACGAATTTCCAGGTTAGGTATTACAGTGCTTAAAGGTTGGTCACTTGCTTGACTTGTGGAGTAAAATCCAAAACCCAAGATTAGGCACTTCATTTCCATAGTGGATGGGGAGATCAAACAGGTGATCCAGAATACCTGCAATCTGTGCAAGGAGCCATGAGGCTGACACACAGGATAGCTGGACATTGGTGCATTTTAACTGATAACCGTCTCTGCAGCTGAAATGAAAGTTAGTTATTTGTCTTCCACATTTCTGTAGAATAACAGTTAGAAAATAATGTTGATGAAAAATTGATGTGAAAACCTAATTTTTTTTGCCTGTGATTGTGCGTGCTCTCCTCTTCTGTGCTAGCACAGAGAAATTTTGGAAGAGCAGAGGTAAAGAGAGATGCCAGATGCCATATCGGTCTCTAAAATCCTGTGATTTCCCTGTCACTAGGGAATGGCCATTGCTGTGTTGATCCTTAGCCAGGGCTAAGGGTTCGGGCAGTGTTTGTCTTGAGATGAAAGCAGCTCCAATTCAGGAAAAGCCTGATATTTAGGCACCCTAAGAGACATATCCAATTCCCAAATACTTTGAAAAATCTGACCTTTTGCCCCATATTCAGCAAAGTATTTAAATATTCACTTAAGAACATGCTTAAAAAACAAGCCTGTGTGATTCAACGGATTTCAGTAAGAATAAGTAGGACACAACCTTGGGCAAAGTTTCAGCATCTTGGTAGTGACATGTCCAAAATTAATTCTTCTGAAAACTATGCTGTATGTAGGAATCCTGTATAATTCTTTTTACCTGGAAGATGAACTCAAAATTGATATCTCTGAATATTTCTCGTACTTGTGCACAAACCGTGAAATCAGACAGATGCAAATGTTTTATGTGTTGGAAGAATTGTTACTAAGGCCATCATGTATCATTGTGATCATTTTGAACTTAACTTGAAACTAATAATAATCTGATAGTATTTGACTGTATCTCCAAGCATGTGTATTTCTTCAGTTCAGATTTAAATAGTTTTTAATCAATGTAAAAGAGGATGCATGTCTATCTATTTATCAGTCACTGTTAACAAGGCAATTACTCTAGACGCTTCCGAAAGCAGTCTCAATTCTTTAACTCTAGTCAGTGCACTGGTAACTCTACTGAAAGATTTGTAACTTCAGTAATTCAGTAACTTTACTGAACATAAGGAAAATCTTCTTCACTATGAGGGTGACAGAGCACTGGAACAGATCACCCAGAGAGGTAGTGGAGTCTCCTTCCCTGGAGCTATTCAAAACCCATCTGGACACGATCTTGGATAATGGGCTTTAGGTGACCCTGCTTGAGCAGGGGGATTGGACTAGATGATCTCCGGAGGTCCCTTCCAACCTCAACCATTCTGTGATTCTGTGAATAAGCTGCTCGATGACTTTTTAAAAGTTAAAAAACTTTAACAAGATGAATTTAGAGGTTGATAGATAGGCCATAAGAAATTCAATTGCTATAATAACAAAAAGCAGTAACACTGTAATTTGGGTCAGAAAAGCAACAGCAAGTGCCAAATAAATTGATTTACTTGCAGATTGAAGTAAATATTATGCTGCCTAATATCTTTTCAGGGTAAGCTCATAATAATGAAGGCTAAGGGAGAAGCTTAAAGATCAGATAAAAGGTCTCAGAAAAATTTTATCTAACACCAGCAGATATAATGCTGTGTCGTGGCTATCAATCTGACTTTTTTAAACTGCAACATTTTTTATTATTACTGGTCATGTCAAGCTAAGTGTCTGTGCTAAAAACAAAACAGTAGGTGATGCTATTTTTAAAATTCTTCTGTTTCCTTAAAATAGATTGGTATTTTGTTTTCAGAAAGGCAGGACGTTTTATGCATGTGAAACAGTAACATGTAGTTTCCAACTTGAGTATGAAGATTCAAAATTGTTGGGTAACTACATGGTAGCACTGTATTGTAGTCCATGCAGATACAAGCTTATGTTCTGTGAAACTGGTTTCTTCTTGGGGCTGGCTTTTGCATATTTGTTAGCTATCAGGGATCAGAAGTAAGTGAATTCACAGTAGAGGGCAATAGGGCAATATTTTAACCAGGAAAAATAGGGAACTAGTTTTTTAAAGGCATCATTTTATAAAATATTTGATGCCGTTCTGCTTAGATGTTGGAGTGCAAAAGGATGTTTGATATGGAAAACTTTGTAAGGGAACCAGATGGAAAGCAGCGTCTACTGTAGTATGTGTATTATCCCCAAAATGGAGAGTTTTTATGTGTGTGCCGATGTGCAAGTTTTAACTAACCTTAGGAAAATAACAAGAGAAAAAAAAAACTTAGTAACATAAACAACCTGGATAGGATGGAGAAAAAAGCATTTGTTATTTAATGGTTAAGCCATAAGTCAACAACAATGAAATACATAATTTGTGAGCCATATGCTTCAGGTGGACAAAAAGTCATTCTGGATTAAATAGTGAATAATCGTAACACCTTGACACTGTAAATACTATATTGATAGTGAAACATTGGTTCTTTGGTTTAAAGCCTTTTTCTAACAGTGGTGGGGTAACAAGTGTTTCAGAAGAAAGTTCAAAACAAATCCTAAGGTGAAATTCTACTCAGCTATCTGACCAAGAACATCTTTTTTTATTCAATTTCTCTTTCTTTTTGTAATGCAGTACATGAGGTATTCTTCACTGCATTAATATTCCTGTATGTTTCTCCCACTCAAACTTTCCACCGTCTCTGTAGAGCTGTTCACAGTCTGTCGGCTGTGTTATGGGTTTTAGCTTTCCCTTCAAAATCAGGCACAGGATCAGCTACTGCAGAGGGTAGAGGACTGGCTTAGCTCTCAAGCTGGGATCATATCTGACATGAGTTGAGGTTGTTGTGCAGTGAGAGATGGATGAAGGAGGGCTTTAACATTGACGTGTAGTGACTTACTCCTGTATTTATTTCCTATTACAACACCCATATGTGTGGCATTGTTTGAATATGTCCTAGTAATTGTTTTCCATCATTCAGCAGAATTGTTTCAGGTTTTCTTTTGTGGTTAATCAGACGTGCGTCTAAAACTTCAACCTTTCATATCAATCTACTTTAAAAAAAACATAGAAATAGCTTTAAAAAGTGCCTAAGAAATTTCAGTCACTTAAGCATTTTATGTTTCTGAACTAATGATATAAAAATTTTAGCTTCTTTTGGAAATAATTTATCATTCAAACTGAGATGTGTATGTCAAATTTTAGCCTTAAGCAGATCTCAACTGGCAAAACTGTAAGAGCCAAAGAAAAGTAGCCATGTTTTTATTATGGAAATATCAACTCAACGGTTTGTGACACGGATATATTAATGGATTTATAATTAATAGGAGATTAGAGAAGCGTATCTTTAGCCACTTTATATTCAGAGTTTAACAGAATTGTTTTCTTATATTGGATGAATGATCAGTTGAGAATATGCATTCTTTAACTGGTTGACTTAGTAGTCAAGTTCATTAAATGAAAATATATGCTGTATATCTTTGAGATTTATATTGTTTACTCTTTTTCTCTTAGGAAGTCTGACAAATAGAAAATACTACCAAGTGGAGAGAAAATTTGCTTCACCAGAACTGAGTGAACTACTTTAATTGCTCTTAAAATTTTATTTGTATTAATAACTGATTAGTGTCAAAACATCTTTTTAATCTGTTGTGGTAAAATTATTAGCTTAAAGCTGGAAAAAATGAAACAATTGAAAAGAAAAAGAAAAAGCAATTTTAGTGTACAGGAAACGCAAACTCTGCTTAAGGAAATCAGAAAAAGGAAAGAAGTACTCTTTTCCAAGCAACTTAATACAACAATTAATGAGATGAAACGGAAAGCTTGGGAGGAAATAGCAGAATGTGTGAATGCTGTAGGTGAAGGAGAGCAAAGAACAGGGACAGAAGTGAAAAGACGGTACCTTGATTGGAGAGCACTCATGAAGAGAAAACGTCTGAACGCAAACATCAAAGTAGTAGGTGCTGGGTTTCATTTTCCTTCATCTGATTTAGATGACTCTCTCAATGAAGATATGGATGAGAAAATGGGATTTGCAAATGAATGTAGTTTTGAATGGCAAAATATCACTGACTTCAGAGAAGCAGGTGGATCTTTAACAGAAATCAAAGTAGAAGAGGAAGAGGAGGATCCACAGAGTTTTGAAGTAAGTGATCTGGAAGACAGTAGCTATATTCAATATGGCCTCCTTTGTGGTTCAGCATGAGGCTTTTTGCTGTCCTTCCTGAGAGCCTGTTTCTGGTTTTGTCTAAAAGTGTGAGTTAAAAAATCTGTAGAAACAAGTAGATATAAGAGATGGCATTCAAATCTAGCAACTTGCCATTATGTCTACAGTCTTGAATGCTGGTTATTAAATTAATATCACACAACTTTGAATACGTTTTTGCGCGTGTATTTTCCAGTTCTATGTGACATATATAGGAATCAGTGCAGTCAGTAGAATTAAAATACACGTGTATTGAAGGAAACGGTGGTTATTTTAATATTCAGGCTGTCTGTATGGATGCAGGAAAGAAATTTTTCACAAATGAAGATATTTGTAACCTGGAGATACAGAAAGATGGAAGGATGGAATGCTGTTTGCATTTCTTAAAATGAACCCACTGGAGATGAAACCGTAACCTGAATAAGTCAACCAGCCATTTCTCTCTGTCAAACTTTTTAGTGTTAATTCTGACAAGCAGCTATGAAACCTGCAGAGATTAGTGCTACTGGTAGTACCGTGACTGTCGCGGGGGGGGGAAGAGTGATATTAAATGTTATGGTAGTTTTAGTCTGCCTTTACAAATATATACTGCTTAGTTTACAAATTGATACGTGATTTTTTTTTTTTTTAATTTGGGGGCAAATCCTATCTCTGCTCATTTGTCATGAGTACTGGAGTGTTGGTTGTGCTTATCAATGTAAGCTGTTAAATGGTAGTGAGACTGCTGTTTGACCATTGCTGAATAAATGTGTGTATTTCCTCTAATACTGGAGGACTGGCAGTGGATGTCATTGTCTTAAGATTTTCTGAACCCATATCTTTCTCAGTTTGTCTTTCCTTTGTACCATACTCAGTGGTACAGATGATGATCCCGTATGTACTAAGAGTTTATAGACCCTAAGGGCTGAAATTCTGCATGAATTGTTAACAGTCCGGCAAGAACTAAGGGTGCTAACTAAGGGTGCTGACTCCTAAGTTGCCTGTGTCATAAATGGCTTTCAGAAGAACAAGTCAATATGAAATTGGTTTAACAAGTCCTGTTTATGGACCAATTAATGCAATCTGAAAGGTTAAGAGCATGCACAATAAGTCAGATGAATTCAGATATAGCACAGTGTTAAATGTTTTTAGAAATGGAATCCTCATCTTAATGAAGGCTAGGTTAATTTACATAACCGAATAGCCTACAGATCCAGCTGCTTTGATAAATGGTTGGTTACAACAAATCTTTAGTGGTTCACAGAACTGTCATGGAGCTATATGAAAAATGAGAACAACACATGCTTTTAAAATCCAGTTTTCTTTCAGTGGTTCTGTATAATCTGTAGTATCTATCATGCATTGTTCTGTTTAAAGATACAGTCATGTAAAAGAAAAACTGTTCTCTCCTATACTTTTCGTACATGTCCACTGAAGAACAGATTTTACATTTTTAGTTACCAAATATTAATTTGTAAATCTGACATAATTCTCTGCCTGTATAATAGCATAAAACAGTCTTTGGATATAGCGTGGTTATTCCACAGAACGTAAGAAAATAATTCTAGATTAATGTTGAAGATGGTTTAAAAAGAAAAGATACCTACTTTTTTCGTTGAGGTTGGGTGTAATAGATCTGTTAGGGTATAGAGACTTGAATATAATTCTTGCATATTGCATTCCTCTCTGCAGTTTCCCATTGAGGAAGAAGAAGAAATTTTGTCATCAGTTTTGCCAGATTCGAAAAAGGAAAATGACTTACCAGATTTTAATCACATTGAAGAGTTTGGAAATCTAAGCTCTGCTCAAGCTAGGCTAGTCTATGAAGATTCTCACTTGCTTATAAATTTGGAGAAGCAGAAGGTAGAGCTGGAGAAACAGCGACTAGACATAGAAGCTGAAAGGCTGCAGGTGGAAAAGGAGCGCCTGCAGATAGAAAAAGAACGGTTACGGCATGTTGACTTGGAGCATGAGAGACTTCAACTTGAGAAGGAGCGACTTCAGATTGAGCGAGAGAAGCTGAGGCTAGCGACTCTGCGTGCTGAAAAACCTGCCCTAGAAAACGATCTGGTTCAAACAGAGAAACCTGTCATGCAGCCTCTGGATCTAGAAACTGAAAAGTTAAAACTTGAGAAAGAACGTTTGCAGTTAGAGAAAGAGAGGTTGCAATTCTTAAAGTTTGAGTCAGAGAAGCTGCAGATTGAGAAGGAACGCTTGCAAGTGGAGAAGGAACGTCTTCGAATTCAGAGAGAGGGTCACTTGCAGTGAACCACTTAACTAAAGCATAAAATTAGTGTTTTGATGTTTGTAAAATAGAGGTAGGTCTTTTCTGAATACTGAAACTGCCCTAGGGGCTTGATGTTCTTCTGTCCAGAATTGAATGTTGATGTTAAACTTTCAAAAAATGGAGTAGTGCTCAGTAAGTCAGTGTGCCTACATAAATGGAGCTTATGTATGAAATTGCTTTTCACTATATCAGAGCAAAGTGTTATGTTCACTTGTCTTCAGTATTGTATTGTATAGTTTGGTGTCCTCCTCCCATAGATACATTGAAAATCAAGGCTGATATTTTTTTTTAACTGCACTAACAGTAATTCCCTAAAATTATAGGAACCACAAAATAAACCAGCGTATGTTGTGAGGGCATGGTGCTGAAGATAGCCCACATAGTAAATACATATAATTTAAACTGAACACAGTAACACAGAGCTATGATGTGATTGATTCATTATACTTAATTTCCCCTTTTCAGAATTTTCCATCCCCACAGTTGAAATTTCGAGTTGTTCAGGAATTACCTAAGAGTTAGTGAAGTACATGTTAAATTCCCTACAGTGGTACCTACTCTTGTTACATGACCTGAATTGAGTAGGAGCGCAGAAGATAGTGTGCTTCTATTTGCATGAAGTATTCATAGTAGATAAAGCTGCACATCAATAATACTCACTATAAGCTGGACTGTTGGATGTATCAGGTTATTTATAATGCTATATGGAGTATTTTACATTTGGATTACCTGTCTGAGTATAGCATGGGGGTTTAGTAACAGGAAGTAATTGCTGTCTAATCAATCTGTGATGAGCCCCTGAAGTAAATTGCTAGACCTGGTCTGTTCCTTGATGAGAGTCTTGAGAGTGAAGTCAAAGGCAGAGCATGTGTTAAGGAACACTGAGCTTCTTACTCATGATGTTCTGCCTGGCCAGGACTAAGATCATCTCAATAAGGCAGCATACAGAAGCTTAAATGGTTGACACCTTACAGTATCAGTTAAATTAGGTAAACAGAAATGATCATTGTTGAAGGCTGTCAGTTTTTTTTTTTTTTTTTCCATAAGTGATGTATTCATGTAAAATAATAATAAAGAACAAGGAAACTTTCTATGATTTCATATACATATCTGTTTAAATCCCAGTTGAGCCAAACTTTAGATTTCTTGTCTTTCTATGAACAGCTAGCTTTTGTTAACTCCATTTGAAACTTAAGACTATCAGAATACTAAATCTGCATATATGTTGAGTGATTTACATGGATTCTTGTGCAAGTAAATATATTTATACCACTACAGGATTACTTTTATTCTGCAAAGAAAATGTTATTTTTTTAATACTGAAACAAGTGTGCTTCTATAGTGGCAATAAATTTGACTACTACAACTCAAAATTGCTCCTGAGACAATGTTTCTTCAGAGAGAAAACCAAAGGGCTACGTATGTAGAGGAAGCTGGATATTCCACATTGCAACAACCCAAAGTTGCTAGTGCTTACGTTCCCTGTGTAGTAAACTGGAGAGACAAGGCACCTCAAAATAGGATTCAAAACACCCAGTAATGCTTCTGTAGTCCTGTGTGTATGAAATACTTGTCTGGAAGGGAGCAGGTGTGGAGCCTGGCTCCTGTTCTGAGAGGTAGTTGTGCTGCTAGTTGACACTAACACCTGTATCTTCATCTTTTATTTCAGTTGAAGGACTTAACCATTAAGATAAAGGTTTGCATCTTACATTGGACATCTTGGGAATTATGCCCTAAGAACATTAAAGATTCAAGAAAAAAAATAGCTGAGATAAAACTGAAAATATTTGTTTTTTATTTCAGAAATGTGAACACTTCTCCAAATGTGAATAAGGAATAAGCAAGCAGTTACTTCTTCTAACAGTTACCTATTCATCCTCCTAGGGAAGCGATGCATCCTTTGGCTATACAAAACCTCTTGGAAAATATTAAATGGTGAAATTAAGTTTGGTCATGAATAATTGAAAATACAGTTCCAACATAAAATTTAGAGCAAATTACCGAGTTTAGTACAACAGTTTTGTAGCTTGCCTTTTTCATATCAAAATTGCAGTCATTTTATGGTCATTTAAATTTAAATGTCATTCTTTTGAATACTAATCTGCAATCTCTTAAACCTTAATTGCTTGATTTACCAATTTGGGATCCTGATAGCAAAGTCTAAGGGCTAGAGTTAGACCATCTAAATGTCACCGAAGTCAGGACATACACATGAACTCCATTCGTATGTCAGAGAGAGAGAGATTTTGGATTCCTGCGTAAAAGAAGGGCCTATGATTATATGTAAGTTAACTGACATTCCCAAACTGGGAAAGACTGCAAGACAAGGAGGAAACCACATGCGTATGGAGGATGGGGCAAATATTTAGAAGAAAAGGAGAGGGGTGAGGATCAAACATTAAGAGAGAAGGTGGGCGAAGCCAGTCATAGCAGTTAGACACAGCCCAGTGGTGTTTTGCCAAGACAAGTAATGAAATAAAGTACTGTAAATATCCCCAGTGGTTACTGGGAGCCTTCTTATTGAGCTTCTTTCTGATGCATTGATCTCCAGTCTCATGGCTCCATGAAGCTTCATGGGAATGGATACATGAAAAGGTGAGGGGGAAAAGTGCAGCCTGAGATTCAGCAGGAAGATCCATAGTGACAAGCTCGTACATTCGGTGTGTGCCATGCTGTTTCCCTTCACTGCAGGGAGAACATCTATTGAAACCTTAATAAACGTCATTATGTCTGCTACTCCTTAAAGGTTTTTCTAACTAGTAATTCTAAGGCCAGGGGGGCTGAATAATGAAGGTGAAATAAAGGCTACCCCGCTGAGTTTCTCACCACCTGGTTTTGGTGGTGTGTCCCACCAATTTGTGCCTGGCTAAGACATTATTGGAGTGAAGCAGAGTGCATCCAGGTAATTTCACAACAAAATTTGGAGACAGACTTGCTAATGCTTAAATGGTATCCTCAAAACAGCCAGAGAAGCTCACAGGGCAAGGCTGTGAACCTGGTCACCGGACAGCCTGGGACGAACAGCAGCCACATTCCAGTGGGACACACCTGAGAAAGTGCAGTATGATTCAATATGGACTTCATTTCCTTGAGTGTAAGTGGTCATGTGTTATTTCTCTCTGGGCCACTTTGAGCAACTTTCAGCATGCACAAACTCTGCAAGCAGCATATAAAGAAAGTATAAAATATTTATTATCTAATGCAAATAATACTTAGGATTTAAAGAGCTGTCAGGCTAAGCATTAGTATCCTCATCACGTCTGACAGGGCATCCAAAGAGCCTTTGGACCAGGCAGGCATCAGTTAGGAGAGGAAGGCTCAGCCTCCAGGGCTACCTGGAATAGCTCTGTAATGGTTCTGAGTTGCCATCTTCTGACTCTTCATTTTTTCCTTCAGGATTTTTTAACCTTTCCATGTTTGTGGGGTTTTTTCTCCTTAAATCCTCAGATTACTAATAACTATCTCAACAATCCTACCTGTCTCTGTAGTTTTACTTTTCTTGTCTTGCTTGACTTTTCTCTACAAACTTTCTCAGCTTTTTCTCACAACTTGCAAATCTTCTCATCAGTCTGAGGCAAGTTTAGGCAGCTGGGCTGTTATCAGTGCTGGGCCCAGGTTACAGCTGAACACCTGCAGTGGGGAGGGTACACATTGACCAGGACAGTTGATGGGACCTACCCAATCTCACTAGTCGTAGTCCAGGAGGTCTTGGATACTGGTAGCATTAGACAAACCAACTTCTAGTGCATGTAGCAGCAGTTCTCCAGCACTTACTGGTAGAGGAACTGTGTGATTGGATATAGATGTCCTTTATGTTACTTCTGTTGCTGTCTCCAGGATAACAGCAAGACTGTGCAAAAAGAAGCAAAGAAAATGCGGCTTTCCTCCAGCTTTCTCTAGGTGCTGGAAAAGCCTCTCAACGTCTCTGGTAGCTCTGTGGAATAGGATGATGGGCCCAGGAAGGAAAGGAAAGTTTTGCCTTCTGAATTTTCTAAAGTAGACTTCACGTAGATATGAGAACCAGGCTTTCATTTATATCATACTATTATCCAGTTGCCTGGTGATAAAAGTTGCCCAAAATAGTGCTAATAAAGCAGTTCTTCCAATCATCTATGATTGCACCTTGTTTGTATATATTCATCTTGAACTGGACAACAAGCTACCCTTTCAAAATCTAGATGAATTATGTTCACTGCTTTAGCCATGTTCATATTTTGCCTCTCCTCCCCCAAAAGAGGAATTTTTAAATCTATCAGATAAAATCCCTCTCTGCAAGTGGGAACACAGGCTGACAACTCGCATTTCTTTGCCTTTTCATAGAACTTTTCAGGCTCATTTGCCACAAATGAGCATTAGCAACGTCACCTGCCTCTCCAACTCACACTCCCCCAGAAGTCCCCCTCAGAAAGGCAGAGCACTCCAACGAGATGGTATCAGATCCAGGGTTGATATTTTACAAACACAAAAATATTTTTGAAAATCCTACTCGATGTCAATCTCCTGACAGGGCGATTGACAGGAGCTTGACAGGGGTTATAGGTGGGAGAAGAGGGAGGAAGAAATTCTCTGATTCTTCTCTATTGTTGCTGAAATCAAATAGTGAATTTAAGGCAGAGAGTGTCAGACAATTGCCACCAAATGCACTGACTTTCTTTCTTCTTTTTGTTTCTTCCCCCTGCTGAGTTGAATGTAATAACCTTGAAATCTGGGATAAATGACAAAATCTAGACTTTTAACACAAGTGACTGCTTAAAGCCCGATGGAGGTTCTCATTTCACGGACTGCCATTTTTGACTTACTGAGTTAGGACACAGGCCCCGTATCTTACAGGAATTAGTAATGCCCAGCCTGCCTCCTGTTCCTGTCAGCAATGCCCAGCCTGTCCCTGTCCCTGTTAGCTAAACCCAGCCTGTCCCCTGTCCCCATTAGCTATACCCAGCCTGCTCTCGGTTTTTCCCATGGGCAAAGTGCTTTGAAACTTGGCCCAGGCCAGCCAACCTGCTTTGGAGCAGAGGAGGGCGGAGGCAGCCTGGCCAGCGGCCTCACTGCAGGGGTCGGTGGCGCACGGATAACAATTATCAACTCTCACGCGTTCCTGGGCTGCTGGGGCTGGCCGGCAGCAACAGCTACCCCTTCCCATGACCCGGGAGCGCGTAAGGATGGGAGGCCTTTCCCCTCCAAACACAGGGCTACCATTCTGTTTCAGCCGCCATTTTATGGCACAGAGCTGCCACCAGTAAAACATCATCATCTTTGTCATCGCCCCCCTCCCTCACTCTACCTTGTCTGGGTTGGCGAGAAGGTCACATGGGGGGGGGTGTCTAAATGGTGGGGGGGGCATGAACAGCTAGGAGCGTGCTTGAGGACTACGGATCGCTCCTAGGAGGCCGCCAAGGGCCCCTGCGAAACTCTGGCCGTGTGCAAAGAGAGACCCATCCTGTGAGCCACACCAAGAGGCCCCCACCTCCAGCCAAGCCTGGCAGGACGACCATGCAGTGTTACTGGGGCAGACTCCAGGCTTTGCAGTGCTGCAAGACACAGGCAATACTGTCTGCAGAAATGGAAAACCAGAACGAAATGCCAGTTGCAGGGGAACACGTGCATGGGGACAGTAAGGAAAAGCCCCAAAGGGGTTCACAAAAAAGACCGTGTAAACCTGAAGAACTGGCCAATGGGCCTGTGAATCAGAAACTGTATTTTGAGGTAAATCTCACACAGAGAGGTGCTCTCCTTGCTCACAGCTGTGGGGGATCTCACAGCTACCTGTCAGACTGTTATGGGGAGCAGGCTGATGCTATATCCGTTTCCTTGTCTTTAGATTGATGGCCTTACAGAAAGCTTCAAAAAGCTCTGGCTGACTGACTGAGGAAGGAGAAGACACAAGTGTGCCGTGATTTGTTTGTGCTCCTGTCCAGGTGTGCAGCAGCCAAAGAAAGGAGAATGGCATAGATGTGTTAGCGATGTTTGAAGAAAAAAAAGTAAAAAGGCCACAAAAAGGCTGGAGAAGCCTGACGAGCAACCAACTCCCCCTCATACCCTGTTAGTAAAGTTTCTCTGAGTATGAGTTAAATTGATTGCCCAATGTTTCGTTTCTTATATATGTCTAGGAGGAGCATGCCAGGAGACATTTCTATGCCACCACTTCTGTTAAAAGTCATTTCCTGTGCTCCAGGGAACATGGGAAGCTTTTGGAGCTTCTGAAAGGCAAACTGTCGATCTGGACAGAAACCAAGTGGCAACCTGGCTGGCAAACCAGGACGCTTACAGTTTACACAAGGCAGCAACAATGCACTTTAAAAGAAAAAAGGACTAGAAATGGATGAAGATTAAATTATTCTCCCTGGAAAATATTGATGTTCTTCATGTATTTAGCTTGTTTAAAAAATATGATTCCCTCCTGTTTCCTTCCCCCCCCCCCCGCCCCCCACATTCTAATGATCACATAAAAATGTCAATGTCTACATGGTTAAAGACTATCAGGGAATATTTTTATCTTGTCACAAGATGGAAAAATAAGATAAGTGATTTTGGCCTGGAACACTGATGATGAACCTTGTACATAATTATAACTTTATGATTCCACTGAAAGTAGTTATGAGAGCCTGTTGTTCCTCAAACAAGTATTGATTATTCTTTACTGTCATAGTGTTGACTTCAGAAGTACACAATATACAAATGAACTTGTAGACTATTCATCAGTTGAACATCCTGCATGATATTTCAGTTGCTATGCAATTTATCGTTAAGTGTTTTTTCTCTTCTTAGAATTTTGTCTCCTGCAGGAAGCAGTCATTTACTCATTCCTTCCTCAGTGAACAAGGAAATGTCTGGCAGAAGACAGGCCTGTGACTGAAGACATGATGGAAGTAAGAAGCTTTACATTAATTTTTTTACACTGATGTGTATGCCTTGGTACAACATTTTCCTTTACCAGTGTACTTGATTCATAAGATTCTGCTAAGCTGCAACAATCCTGCAAAATGGAATGTTGTTATTAGTCTAGCAGATTTCTCTATTCTTAAGCTTTCTTTTAGTCTGTAAAGATACAAGAGATGTACTAGGGACATAGACTCATACAGAACATGTTTTAACTATCCTTTTATTTTACCTCTGTGTGAACCGCAGTATCTGAACTGGTTGTCATGCCAGGGCTGCTGTGGAAGACAATCCTAACCAATACAAAAGAGTATTATGACAACTCACAGAAGGAGTATCTAGAATATTATTTAAAAGTGAAGGAAATACTTTTTTCCTTTGCTCAGTAGATTTCTTTCTGTTTGTCCTGTCAGTGGCAAGTGTCTCTTCCCCTTCCTCTCAAACTTTTTTCCAAACTTGTGAGATAAAACACAAAAAGAGATAACGTAAGGTGAATAGTGGAGGGTGAGGAAGTAGGAAGGCATACTGTAAAGGTCACCAGCATACAATAAAACAGAGGGAGAATATGAGGACTGGATCAGATTAGAATTGACTGAAACGATAGCATGGGAAGGAGTGAATTGTAATCTTCCTTTGTAATCCTGGGCTAGGAAAATGGAAAGCTTACCATAATATATTGCTGAAATATTGAGGGGCAACACCAGAAGCTTGGGCGACTTTTAAGAAGAAAACTTTTAAATCATAAAGGGTAGCTGTTATTTTTTGCCAGTACGTACCAAAGTGCCTACAATATATTAGGAAGTAGAAGCCCAGAAATCTTCTAGGGCTGTGGAAAATTGTGATAAAAATGTTTATATTGATATGAATGGAGAGTGTATGTGAATGCATGGGTGCAAAATGCCAGTAGAAGGGTTACAAAAGTTGCATATGTTACTGACACCTACAGGTCATCAACAGCAGGTCATGACGATCCTAGCACACATCTATCTTCAATTTCTCAGGACAACAAGATCTGAAATGGTAATTGTGACTAAGTGATGATGACTCACAGAAGTGGGACAAGATAGAGAGATTAATCACTGTCAGCTCCTGAAGGGTAAAATGAGACACATCCCAAACCAGTACACTCTTAAAAAGAACACAGGAAGTGCGGAGAGGGGCTTGAAAATTGATGGCCCTTGTTCTCCATGCTGTTGCAAGCAATCCTGGACAGACTACCTGGATACAGATGTCTTCGAGCCTGAATGCTCAGTGGACTGCTTACAAACATCTTGGTGCTTGTGGGTATGAGAGTGTGAGTGTGACAGACTGAAATAAGCTGTGTTTTAAAATAAATATGTTTTTCCTTCCTATGAGGTATTGCATTGAGCTACATTGTTGGCACAGTGTTGCAACATTATTTCCTACAGGATAACCTGGCAGTCATTACGTTTTGAGGAGCTTCTCAAAGATATGTAAACTGCAATAAGCAATTCAACATTCATTGATATAACTTGTGAGATGAAATACTCTATTTGTATAAGTAAAGGGTCGTCTCTAGTGCTAAACTGCAAAAGAAAACCAGCATTTCTAGGATTGGGTTCATCCCATTCTGACACAGAGTTCTACAATAGTTCAGATTAATTGTAACCACTAGATCAAGAACTGTATTCCCCACAGTCTCTATCATCAGTGCCAGATTGTATACAACTAAATTTAGACGTCTAAATGTAGGAAATAAATAAAATGCACACATATTTTTTTAAAAAGCCATTTTTAGAAGCCCTGTAACACCTGAGATATCCACATAGAGCTGACATATATGACACAGGATCTCAGGGAGACCAGTCTCAGGAGACCACGGCTCCCTGTGAGAGGCACCAACGAGCTGGGAGCCGACAAGTTCCTTCCTGCAGATATCAGGCGGGCAGTGAAGCGGGCAACTCGGAAGGTGAAGAGCTCGTCGGGGTGTGGGGAGGTCTGTGCCAGCATGGGTTTGTGCAAGCTCAGCCTGTGCCCTGGGGAGGAAACCTCGGGCTTTTCCGTCAGCTCCGGGCAACGCTCCCACAAGTGGCAGGAACTGCAGAGAGGCTCCAGCAGAAGCAGGAACACCAGACCCCGAGATGGTTCTGCAGGATGGGACCCAGCAGTGCCCACATGCCTGCAGCCTTCCCAAAGGTGTGGGGTGGCCCGAGCATGTCTCTGATGGGGCCTGCTGTGCTCTTTCCAGTGCTGCTACGTCTGTGGTGAGCGGGGAGCCACCATTAGCTGCCGGCAGAAGGGCTGCAAGCGCAGCTTCCACTTCCCCTGCGGCTGCGAAGATGGCTGCGTCTCGCAGTTCTTTGGGCAGCGCAGGTAAGAGCTGACGAGCCTCGTGCTGGGCCGCCTTTGCCTCGTTCACCCCCTGGCAGCACTGGCCAAGAGGGCGAAGCAGCTGCTTGCTCTGCCCTGCGGTGACCCTGCAGGAGCCCTGCCAGGGCCAGAGTCAGGGCATGGAGGGCTCCTTTATGCACCCCTTTTGCCTCCTCTGGGTGCTGGAGCAGAGTGGGAGGGTCTGTCCTCAGCAATGCCCTGCCAATCCCTTGTTCTCGGCTCCCTGGGGAGCTGAGGAAGCAGTCGTGGCTGTGGGCTGGAAAGCCAGTGTCTTGGTCAGGCCTCCTGTCTCTGCAGGCAAGGTCCCTGAGCTCAGCGTGAGTGCACCAGAGCCCACCTCAGAGAGGTGATGGCGGGGCCTCAGCTAGAATGTGCCGGGACCTTTGGGTGGGAGATGCATGGGCAGGAAAGGGATGGGAAGAGAGACATGCACACATTGCCCGGGCAGCAGCCAGCCTCTACAGCCTGTGGGGTCGTCTTGTCCAGAAAGGCGGGAGGACTCCATGCGTCCTGACCTCGCCCACCCCTTCTGTGTTGCACCCAGGTCCTTCTGCTGGGAACATCACCCAGAACAAACAGTGCAGGTGCAGCAGGATGGGGAGACCTCCTGCGTCATTTGTCTGGAGCCCGTGGAGGAACAGCTCTTCCACCACACTCTGGTGTGCCCCGCGTGTAGGCACGCGTGGTTCCATCGGGGCTGCATCCAGGTAGGAGGCCCTTCCAGTGCCCCTTGGGCATGGCAGGTGCCCAGCAGTGGGCAGTGCCCCACTCACGTGGCTTGTGCCTCTCTTGCAGCAACAGGCTCTCAGCGCTGGCTTCTTCTGCTTGCAGTGCCTGCAGTGTAGCAACAAGGAGACCTTCCTGTGGGAAATGTCTGTCATGGGGATCCGAGTGCCCCTCAGGTTAGTCCTCTTCTGCCCTTGCCCCGTGCCCACGAGACAGAAGGAGGGCACGAGCATGAGGGGCAGGGGAGGCTCATGCCCTTGCTTTGCTTCAACCTGTCAGACAACCCACCTGGGAGGCAGAGGGGGCCTTTGCCGAGCTCAATGAGAGGCACAGCCGCTGTGACGCCAGCCGGTGCCTTTCTGCGCGAGGCAGAGAAGAGGCAGCAGAAGAGGGGTAAGTCAGCAAAGCAGCAATTTCCCCACTGCCCATGTGGTGGCAGGTACCCTAGTGGCAGTCTCGCGGCATCTCTGAGGGTCTTTGGAAAGTGGATGGACGCCCTCCAGGGGCGGAAGAAGAGGCAAAGGGACAGCCCTTTTCCATGGGGAGGCTGTGCTGCCAGGGCAGGAGGGATGGCCCTGCTAGCGCTGGCCAAGCAGTGCGCCAAGGAGTGGAGGGTTCGCCTGGGGCTGTGCCCAGGCTCTTCACCTCCACAAGAGCTCTGGGAGCAAGGCCTCTCAGCACTGAGGTGGCACCAAGCCGGGGAGCTCTGCCAGGCACCCTCTTGCTCGAGTCTCTTTGTCCTTGGCTGCCTCCCTGGCATCACTGCCAGCGCTGGCCGCCACTTTGGCCACCAATCCGTTTGCTGTCCCAGGCCGTGGGAGCTGCTCCTGTGCTGCTCCTGTGCTGCCAGAGGCACGCACCGACGCTGCTCCGCCTTGAGGCCCGCCACAGCCACGTGGGAGTGTGACGACTGTGCGGGTCTGGGCACTGGTAAGCGGAGAAGCTGTGTCCCCCCGGGTGCCCCCGGGCCACAGCCAGGGCCAGGCAGAGCCTTAGCATGGGTGCTCAGGGTGGGCTTGGCAGAGTGTCTCTACTGTCAGGGGGCCACTGCTCTGGCCTCCCCTGCCCTGGGAGTGTGGGGGCGTGGGGCCGTGCTGCTGACCTTCCTGCTTCCCCTTGCAGCCTCCAGCGCACAGTCGGGGCCGGCCACCTCCAGCAGCAGCAGCCAAGCGGCATTGTCCACCAGCTTTGCTGCTCCTGCAAGCAGCAGCCGGGCAGGCCGGACTGGGCCAGAGCAAAGGTCAGGCCGCTCGCGGTTAAGGCACCGCTCACAACATCCCTACAGCCGGCCCTGAAACGCCAGCGCTGCCCCAGCCCACGCAGGCTCCTTCTTGGCAGCTCTGCAGGCCAGGCCTTGTGGCAGCCCCGGGGGATGCCACCGCTCCTCAGCCCTTGCCAGAGGGAGTCCCGCAGGACCTGCTGCCTGCACCCGGCCTGCGTCCACAGTCCAGATGCACTGCCTCACCCAAGAGGGGCGCTCCCTTGCAGCCACAGGGAACCACCCTGTGTCTCACTGTCAGTAAAGAGAACTGTATTTGAGTACTGTAGCAAGAGCTGTGGCCTTCTTTAAGTGACAAGTAAGATACAGGAATGCAAGTCACCTTTGTTGGAGAGTTAAAATTGCTGTAGAGCTGCAGTATACACCCCGCGTGCCCAGGGCCCTGAAGTCTTGAATAGCCGGTGTGGCCCAGGAACTCGCCCGCTGCTCTCTGTACTGAGGAGACTGTGGACCGATTTGGGACAATGGATCAAGTGCAGACAAAGTCACTGACTGCAGAGGCTGAGAGAGGTGGGACTGTTTAGCTTGGAGAAGGGAAGGCTCCAGGGGGATCCCATCAATGTTGAGAAGCATCTAATGGGCAGGTGTAAAGAAGATAGAGCCAGACTCTTCTCGGGGCACTCCATGAGTGGATGAGAGGCAGTGGGCACAAACTGGCACGCAGGAAATTCTCTCTGACCCTAAGAAAACCCTTCTTCTCTGAGAGGGTGGTGGAACATTAGAACAGGCTGCCCCGAGAGGTTGTGGAGTCTCCATTCTTGCAAACACTGGAAAGTCGACCGGCCACGGTTCCCGACAACCTTCTCCAGCAGACCCTGCTTGAACAGGGGGCTTGCACCAGAGGATCTCCAGGTGTCCTTTCCAACCCTTCTAACTCTTCTGTGATCTTGGGAACGCCTAGCCACCAACATAGCAATGCATTTGACTGATTGTCACAAGAGCTCACCAAGTGTTACTTTCTCCCTGTCTTCTCCTGCTTCGCCTGGCTTCCTCCATAAGTGCAAGCTGGGTGCTTGGGTGTGTTGATCAGCACCCTGCGTGGAGGCTGTGGTTATCCCAGAAACTGCGTGTTTGGTCGTTCTGTTGGCCCTGGGTCAGATGTGGGGGCCTGTCTTTCTGGCTCACGGGATGGGTCTTGTTTTACATGAGACAGGGTGTGCACAGGGGCCCCTTGGTGGCCTCCTTGGACAGGTCCGGAGCCCTGAGGCATGTTCCAACTTCTTTGTCCCACGCATCCACCACCTCTATGTGTGTGGTGCAGTCCTCCTGCAGACTTGAGGATGCTCATCGCAAAGATTATAGCCTTATGAATGGTCCCCTGCCAAGTCATCTGGCAGCATCCAACTCCTTGGTCCCCCTCAGGACTCCCTGTAGTTTTTGTTTCACAGAATCACAGAATCACAGAATCGTTTAGGTTGGAAGGGACCTCTGGAGATTATCTAGGCCAACCTCCCTGCTCAAGCAGGGTCACCTAGAGCATATTGCCCAGGACCACGTCCAGGCGGGTTTTGAATATCTCCAGGGAAGGAGACTCCACAGCCTCTCCAGGCAACCTGTTCCAATGCTCTGTCACCCTCACAGTCAAGAAGTTTTTCCTCAGGTTTAGGTGGAACTTCCTGTGGTTCAGTTTGTGCCCGTTGCCTCTTGTCACTGGGCACCATGGAGAAGAGATTGGCCTCATCCTCTTGACACTCCCCCTTCAGATACTTGTACACATTGATGAGATCGCCTCTCAATCTTCTCTTCTCCAGGCTCAACAGGCCCAGCTCTTGCAGTCTTTCTTCCTAGGAGAGGTGCTCCAGCCCTCTAATCATCTTGGTAGCCCTCCGCTGGACTCTTTCCAGGAGTGCCATGTCTCTCTTGTACTGGGGAGCCCAGCACTGGACACAGTCCTCCAGGTGAGGCCTCCCCAGGGCTGAGGAGAGGGGGAGGATCACCTCCCTCCACCTGCTGGCAACACTCTTCCTGGTGCACCCCAGGATACCATTGGCCTTCCTGGCCACAAGGACACATTGCTGCCTCATGGGCAACTTGTTGTCCACCAGCACTCCCAGGTCCTTCTCGGCAGAGCTGCTTTCCAGCAGGTCAACCCACAACCTGTCCTGGTGCCTGTATGGGGTTATTTCTCCCCAGGGGCAGGACCCTGCACTTGCCTTTGTTGAACTTCAGGAGGTTCCTCTTTGCCCATCTCACCAGCCTGTCCAGGTCCCTCTGAATGGCAGCACAGCCTTCTGGTGTGTCAGCCTCTGCTCCCAGTTTTGTATCATCGGCAAGCTTGCTGAGGGTGCACTCTGTCCCTTCCTCCAGGTCATCGATGAATATATTGAACAAGACTGGACCCAGGCCTGACCCCTGGGGGACACCACTAGCCACAGGCCTCCAACTTGACTCTGCGCCATTCACCACAACCCTCTGCGCTCGGCCATCCAGCCAGTTCTCAATCCACCTCACTGTCCACTCATCCAACCCACACTTCCTGAGGTTACCTAGGAGGATGTGGTGGGAGAGAGCGTCCAAAGCCTTGCTGAAGTCCAGACGGTTAACATCCACTGATCTCCTCTAATCTACCCAGCCACTCATTCCATCAGAGAAGGCTATCAGGTTGATTAAGCATGATTTCCCTTTGGGGAATCCATGCTGACTACTCCTGATCACCTTCTTGTCCTCCACGTGCTTAGTGAGGACCTCCAGGAGGAGCTGCTCCATCAGCTTTCCAGGGATGGAGGTGAGGCTGACAGGCCTGTAGTTTCCTGGCTCCTCCTTCTTACCCTTTTGGAAGACTGGGGTGACACTGGCTTTCTTCCAGTCCCCAGGCACCTCTCTTGTTCTCCAGGACCTTTCAAAGACGATCGAGAGTGGCCTAGCGATAACATCCGCCAGCTCCCTCAGCACTCGTGGATGCATCCTATTGGGGCCCATGGATTTATGGATGTTTCCTTCCTTCAGCTGTGACAGCAATTCTTCTGACTGACCACGTGGCTACAGCTGGTGCCGCCACATTTAAGGGGTGCAGCCACATTTCCCCCTTGAGCCTAATGGCATAGGAGAGGCCTGGTACGGCAGTAGAGAACCTGAGAGGAGGAGACACAGGATGCAACAGAGGAGTACAGGCATGGGGGGATAAGG
This sequence comes from Struthio camelus, assembly GCF_040807025.1. Taxonomy (NCBI): domain Eukaryota; kingdom Metazoa; phylum Chordata; class Aves; order Struthioniformes; family Struthionidae; genus Struthio; species Struthio camelus. The sequence continues at coordinate 206,878,845 of NC_090942.1, forward strand.
CATGGGGCACAGGCTGTCCTTGGAGATCCCACCTCTACAAACAGGTCCCCGATGGGCAGCTGAAGAAGGGGAGACCTGGCGCTGGAAGAGAAAAACATTGTCAGGGTTAACCGAGAGAGCAAAGAACAAGTGTCTGACCTGAGTAAAATGCACCCCGTGTGGTAAGTGTTAAAGGTGGAGCTCATGTGGAGCTGCAGGGCAGCGAAGGAAGGGCAAGGTGCAAAAGGATGTTGGCAAGCGTCTCCAAATGGCCCACAGTGGGTGCTAGCATGAGGAAGAAACCATCAGCGTGAACATGAGCCTCCTGCCAAAGGCCCAAGGACTCCAGGGGCTGCCAACTCGCTGCAACGCCCTTCCCTCCACCTCCTCCAGACTGGAAGCCCCGACCTTGGGCGCCAGAGGAGTAGGGGAAGGGTGAGACAGAAAAGAGGCAGAGCCTGAGCACTGTGTGCAGACAGTTTTGAACTGTATTATTATTCTAAGAGGATCATTACTGACGCTTGGGTCTAGGTGGACCAATGCTCGGCCACAGAAGGGCTTCGTACTGCACTGTGGGCAGAGCCCACTTGACCTGGGCCCACTTGTCTTCCGCTTTCCAGATGGGCCAGCCTCAGCTTGAAATTGCCAATGTAACAAGGCAAAGTTCAAGTAACACAGCAGTTGATTCATGAAACCAGAGGAATTCATGTAACCGGACCAAGGAGGACTTTCATGCCTGAACTGCCTAGGCAGGATATTTTTGGAAAACATCTACCCGAAAAGCAAGCAAGCAAGCAAGCATGTGAGGCGTGCAGGCAAAAAACTGTGTGGTCCTTTGGGCAGGCATAATTACTTTGTTCTCTGTTTCTTCAAGGGTTCGCCCTCAGTCTGGGACGAGATCTGATGGAAAAACAGATCTTTCAGCTGCCTGTATGGTGGCGTGTCACAGTGGGGGTCAGTGTCACCGTGGTGTGTCACAGTGGGGGTCAGTGCCACCCCGGCAGTGGTGGCGGGTCACAGTGGGGGAAGTGTGTCACCCCAGTGGCAGTGGCGAGTCACAATGAGGCAGGTGAGGCGGGAGGCCCAGGTGGTACAAAAAGGGCTGCGAGGCGCGGGCAGCCCCAGGCGGGAGGCTGGGACAGGTGAGGGCAGGTGAGGGAGGTGCTGCTGCCCCGCGCAGGGCAGGTGTCATAGTGGGACCACCAATAGATTGAAAGTTATGTTTTAAACCTGCTAAAAAAGGCTTTATTTGTAATCTGTGTATTCTGTCAATCATACTGTCCTCTGTATGACCGTTAGCCAGTCAACTGTTTGTCCCGCCCTCATGTTATAAAATCATTGGTGGGGAGTAACTGTCAATCACAGGGAACATTGTAGAAAGAGAACAAGCCTAGGCGCTCGTCAGCAAACAGGTCCGCATGCTAATGAAGGATTCAAAACGCACCAATAAGAAGGTGAATCTGAACAAAATGTGACCAATGACAGTGTCTTGATGCCTGCAGCCATAACATGGTCCATCTATAAAAGAGCCATGTGCCCTGCTGTTTGAGGGGGTGCTTTTCCTTGTTAGTGACCCAAGATCAATGAAGAGCTGAAATCACGAAGAACGGCATTGGGGAGGAAGAAACCTTGGCGGTCTTTCTCAAGACTTGAAGAAGCCAGGTGGATATCCCTGATTGAAGACGGCTCTGCCGGAGGCCGCGGGACAGCCAGTGGAGGCAGTGCACCACCCCACCGACACCGGGCTTCAGGGACTCGCCGCGCTCCCCCCACCCCCTGCCCGACCTGGCACACCAGGTCAGGGCTTCTTTTGAGGGTGGACTGCTTAGAATACAGGTCCCTGGACCTGGAAGTGGCGCTGCCCGCTCCGGGTGTGGCCTGCTTAACCCTTCCCACCACCACCTTACCATTTTTGTGCGTATGCATCACTTGTCTTCCGAACTCGAATCTGTGTGTGTGCATGTGTATGTATAAATATATAATTATTCATGTTTATTTTTAGAGCAAAGCTTCAGGTATACCATTGTAAATAAGTTAATATCTTGTGGTTATTGTGCATTGTTATCGATATTATTATAGTTGTTATTGTTTGTTCATCAATTCATTAAACTTTGTTACATATCTGTTAACCACTACTGTTGTGAACTCATTCATAAAAGGAACAGGGACACCTAGACAACCACCCAAACCTGTTTAGTGTAAGGAGCTGAATAACCCTACCAGGGCAAAATGTCTGTGCCCAGGCTCTTCACCTCCCCCGGGGCTCTGGGAGCTAGGACTGTTGGCACTCACTCCTGGGGCCCGTTCAGGGGGCTCTGCCAGGCACCCTTCTTGCTCAGGACACTTTTCTGGGCTGCCTCGCTGGAGTCACTGCCAGCCTTGGCTGTCACAGCCACCAATGCGCTTGCTTTCCTAGGCCCTGGTACCTGCTCCTGTGCCCCCTCCTGTGCTGCCGGGGGCACCCACCGACACTGCTCTGCCTTGAGGGCCACCACAGCCACGTGAGAGTGTGATGGCTGCATGGGCCAGGGCAGTGGTAAGAGGAGAGACAGAGTGCCCCCCCAGCTTCCCCCATGCCAGAGGCAGGGGCCAGACAAGGCCTGCCCATGGGGGCTCAGGATGGGCTTGGCAGAGTGTCTCTGGCAGAGCGCACAGTCGGGGCCGGCCACCTCCAGCAGCAGCCAAGCGGCATCGTCCACCAGCTCTGCTGCTCCTGCAAGCAGCAGCCGGACAGGCCGGACTGGGCCAGAGCGAAGGCCAGGCCACTTGTGGTTACTCCGCTGCCCACAAAATCCTTACAGCCGGCCCTGAAGCACCAGCGCTGCCCCAGCCCACGCAGGCTCCTTCTTGGCAGCTCTGCAGGTGGGGCCTTGGGGCCACTGGTCCCCAACCCCTGCCAGAGGCAGTCCTGTGGGGCCTGTTGTGTTCACCTGGCCTGTGTCGACCAGTCCTGCTGCATGGCCTCACACGGGAGGGAGGCCGTATTCCAGCCACGGAGAACCGTGCTGTGTCTGCCTCTCAGTAAAGAGAATTGTATTCTAGTCTTGTGACAAGAGCTATAGCCTTCTTGAAGTTGCAAGTGAACCATAAAGAGGAGAGTGAAATTCGTTATGTTTTTCGTCTGTTTTTCTTATCATGGCCTGGAGGGCATCTCTAACATATGGAGGACAAGAAGATGATCAGGAGGAGTCAGCATGGATTCCCCAAAGGGAAATCATGCTTGACCAATCTGATAGCCTTCTCTGATGGAATGAGTGGCTGGGTAGATTAGAGGAGATCAGTGGATGTTAACCGTCTGGACTTCAGCAAGGCTTTGGACGCTCTCTCCCACCACATCCTCCTAGGTAAACTCAGGAAGTGTGGGTTGGATGAGTGGACAGTGAGGTGGATTGAGAACTGGCTGGATGGCCGAGCGCAGAGGGTTGTGGTGAATGGCGCAGAGTCAAGTTGGAGGCCTGTGGCTAGTGGTGTCCCCCAGGGGTCAGGCCTGGGTCCAGTCTTGTTCAATATATTCATCGATGACCTGGAGGAAGGGACAGAGTGCACCCTCAGCAAGCTTGCCGATGATACAAAACTGGGAGGAGAGGCTGACACACCAGAAGGCTGTGCTGCCATTCAGAGGGACCTGGACAGGCTGGTGAGATGGGCAAAGAGGAACCTCCTGAAGTTCAACAAAGGCAAGTGCAGGGTCCTGCCCCTGGGGAGAAATAACCCCATACAGGCACCAGGACAGGTTGTGGGTTGACCTGCTGGAAAGCAGCTCTGCCGAGAAGGACCTGGGAGTGCTGGTGGACAACAAGTTGCCCATGAGGCAGCAATGTGTCCTTGTGGCCAGGAAGGCCAATGGTATCCTGGGGTGCACCAGGAAGAGTGTTGCCAGCAGGTGGAGGGAGGTGATCCTGCCCTTCTACTCAGCCCTGGGGAGGCCTCACCTGGAGGACTGTGTCCAGTTCTGGGCTCCCCAGTACAAGAGAGACATGGCACTCCTGGAGAGAGTCCAGTGGAGGGCTACCAAGATGATTAGAGAGCTGGAGCACCTCTCCTAGGAAGAAAGACTGCAAGAGCTGGGCCTGTTTAGCCTGGAGAAGAGAAGACTATGGGGGTCTGATTGATATCTGTTCAATGTGTACAAGCATCTGAAGGGAAGGTGTCAAGAGGATGGGGCCAGACTCTTCTCTGTGGTGCCCAGCGACAGGACAAGAGCCAACGGGCACAAACTGAAACACAGGACGTTTTGTCTGAACATGAGGAAAAACTTCTTGACTGTGAGGGTGACAGAGCAGTGGAACAGGCTGCCCAGAGAGGTAGTGGAGTCTCCATTCTTGGAGATATTCAAAACCTACTTGGATGTGATTGTGGGCAAAGTGTGGTCTAGGTGACCCTGCTTGAGCAGGGGGGTTGGACTAGATGGTGTCCAGAGGTCCCTTCCAACCTCAACCATTCTGTGATTCTGTGATTCTATGCCCTGCTGGCGGGCTTTCTTATTTGGCAGTAGGCCTACATTTTCATTCCTCTTTCTTTTACCGGTCATGTACTTATAGAAGCCTTTCTTGTTGTCCTTCATGTCCTTTGCCAGTTTCAATTCTAGATGGGCTTTAGCTCTCCTCACCTTATCCCTGCATCCTCACATGACAGTGTTTCTATATTCCTCCCAGGTCGCCTCTCTCTGCTTCCACCCCTTGTACACTTCCTTTTTTTGTTTGTGTTTATTCAGGATCTCCTTGGTCACACACACAGCTCTCTTGCCACTTTTGTTTGATTTCCTGCTTGTTGGGATGGACCGGTTTGAGCTTGGAGGAGGTGATCCTTTAGTATCTACCAGCTCTCTTGGTCCCCTCTTACCTCCAGAGCCATATCCCATGGGATTCTTCCAAGCTGGTCCCTGAACAGCCCTAAATCTGCTCTCCTGAAGTCGAGGGGTGTGATCCTGCTGCTTGCCTTGCTCCCTCCTTGCAGAATCCTGTGGTCACTGCAGCCAAGGCTGCCTCTGACCTTCACCTCGCCCTCCTACCACTTCTTCCTTGTTTGTAGGTATGAGGTCCAGCAGAGCGTTTCCCCTCATCGTCTCCTCAATCACCTGTGTTAGGAATTTGTTTTCAATGTACCCCAGAAAACTCCTGGACTGCTTGTGCCCTTCCGTGTTGTTCCTCCAGCAGATAGTAGGGTGGTTGAAGTCCCCCGTGAAGACCAGGGCCTGCGAATGTGAGGCTTTTTCCAATTGTCTCAAGAAGGCCTCATCTACTTCTTTCCGATCAGGCGGTCTATAGCAGATACCCACCATGTCACCCATGTTGATCTGTCTGCTAATTCTGACCCATAAGCTCTCAGCTGGCCTCTCACCTGTCTGCAGGCAGAGCTCCATACATTCCCGCTATTCTCTCACATAAAGGACCCCTCCCCCTCCTCGCCTTTCTGGCCTGTCCTTCCTAAAGAGCCTGTATCCATCCATTGCAGCACTCCAGGTGTGTGAGCTATCCCATCATGTCTCCAGAATCCTGAGGGAATCGTAGCCCTGTAACTGCACACAGACTTCTAATTCATCCTGTTTCTTTCCAGTGCTGCATGTATTAGCATACAGGTCCAGGGAGGCACCTGGCTTGCTGACTTCCTAGAAAGGGCGTGAGAGCTTCCCCCAGAATGTGGTCTCGCAAGCACTTGATTATTTACATGCATACGCTTGGGGTGATTCAGCCCTCTTTTGTTTACTAAGACGTCCATTATACTTATATATGACCCCAGACCCTTACCAACCAGTGGTAGCCAACCTCGTCCACCACTTCCTCATTTAACTCTTCATTCTCTTCTTCCCCCACTGTTCCTCGTTTAAAGTGTTCCTTACCAGATTGGCCGCCTGTTGGCAAAGATAGTTTTATCTCACTTTGTCAGATGGATCCCACCTCTACCAAATAGTTGTCCATCCTTGAAGAGGATGCTATGTTTGTAGAAAATGAAACCCTATTGTTGGTGCCAGCTGCACAATTAGTCTGTGCAGTCGTTCTCACTAGCAGGGGAATGCTACCTGGGTCCCTCTGCCCTTGACCATTGCCCCCAGAGCCATGTAGTCGCGTCTCATACTTTTCAGGTCTCCCATGGCAGTATCAGTGGTGCCCACACAGAAGAGCAGCAGAGGGTAATAGTTGTGGGCCAGGGAAGCCTCAGCAGCCTCTCCACAACATCCCTAATGTAAGCCCCCAGGTGCAAACCTCCCTAGATGGCAGGACAGGTCAGCATATGGTGGCCCTCCATCCCGCTGTAGCCTTCCGCTGCTAACACTCATCACTTCCTCCCAGTGCTCCTGTGTGGCTCTAGCTCAGCTGGCATAGATGCTCCATTTGAGAGTGCTCCCAGCCCATCCTCAGCCACAAGGACTGCAAACCTATTTGAAAGTTTCAAGGCCTCAGGTGAAGCAAGACCCCTCCTCTGCAGAGCTGCAGAGTCTCAGAGAAGATCTGGACCCAAACATCCCGGATGTGGTAGGGTTTGCTGGTAAGCTTTTAAAAATGTGTGTGTGTTGGGGGGGCGGGGCGGGGGCAGACCTGCGTTTTATTTTGTTTAATTATTTTGTATTCACATTTAAACTTATTATTCATTTAATTAGCTCTTGAACCAAGGAAATGGGCAGCCAGTCAGAGGGCACTCAGAAATCAGGCGAGTATGGCAGTTTCAGAAAACAGCAACCAGCAAAACACCAGGCGGTATGAAAACAGGCGGAGTGTGACATGGTCAGAAATGGCAGCCTCTGCCTATGCAGTGGGCAGGGGCTTCCCGTTCCGCGGTACGTCTGGGTAGACTGGAAGGGGCGGCTGGTCCTGACAGCTCATTGTGGGTCAGCAGGAAAACATGCTGGTCATGACCCTGTCAAAAATGGCGACTCCCTCCCCTGCCATAAACGGCAGGTGAAACACCGCCGCGCCGGTGTGTTTGCTCTGAGGGACTGCCTGCTCTGGCGCCCCTCCGGTGCAGCCGGGGGCGGGGCTGGTGCTGGCAGCCAATCACAGGGCTGCCTGAGAGCACGCGGGGCGTGGTGGTGGCAGGAGCCAGGGAGGGGGACGAGACTAGACGACGATGACGTTTTACTGGTGGCAGCTCCATGCCATATAATGGTGGCTGAAGCAAAATGGCGGCCCTATGTTTGGAAGGGAAAGGACTCCTGTTCTGACGTGCTCCTGGGGTGTGGAAAGGGGCAGCTGTTGCTGCCGGCCAGCCCCAGCAGCCTAGGAGCACGTCAGGGTGATGTCTGATAAAATGGTGTCCGCCGGGGCAGGAAGAGGTGGGGCACACCACTCATTTCCCAGAGAGACCTTGTGGTGACGTATTCTCCCTTCTTTTCCTTTTGTGGGGGAAAAAAAGGTAGGGCTCTCTGCTTTCCTACCTAATTGCAGCAAGAAGATTCACAGATATTAAAACATCACTCACAAGGAATGACTGAAAAAGCTAGGGTTACTCAGTCTAGAAAAGAGAGACTAAGGGGAGACATGACAGCCTTCAAATATGTGAAAACCTGCAGGGAATAATCTGTTCTTTGTGTATGGTGCCAACAAGAAACAAAAGAATAAACTTAAATTGCAGCCATGAATGTTTGGACTAGCTGTGGGGGAACATGCTGGTAAGAACATGAAGAAATGGAATAGATCACCTGAGGAAGCTGTAAAGTCTTCATCAGTCAGCCATTTAAAAAATATATTTGGCAAACATGTTGAGAGTGACATAGATGTGGTCTTCCAGTGATATTTTCTATGATTCTACAAATAGGAGAAACAAGAGTATTCACTTCTTTTCCCACTTATCTTTCCTATTTCTCCACATCTCTGTGCTTTCCGTTTACTAGCTGACTACCCTTTAAGTTTTGGATCTTAGGAAAAGACATGTAAACTGCACAGTACAAACATGAGATACTGCCTTTCTTTTTTGACCTGCTTTTATTTACTAGACCCACCAATTCCAGCACATTAGTTCAGCGCATCGCTGTGGATGGGGAGTTCATTTCCATTCATCATCTGTTCAGAGGAAGCAACTCAGCCATCCTGCTCAGGACTCATGCTGTTTTGCACTGTGAACCATTCTGCTGCTCAGTTGCATTTGTGCAGCATAGGCAGTCTGGCCAGGGTGTTAGTTCAGCCTCACAATCCTTTGCAATGGGAAGTCGCCCTCCCAGAAAACTTCTAGCATCAGAAAACATCTAAGAGCTAGTTTACACTTCAGAATTTCTCCATCAAAATTATTTTCTTGTACATGAATGCATCTCAAGAACTTTTAGCTTCTAAAATCTGTCTCTGCAATGTCACAAGCAGTCACATATCCAAGGACAGGCAGAAAGAAGCCAGCAATTCACTGGCAATTAATCATAGACTTATATAAAAGAAAGTATTGGAGAAAAAAATTTATGAGGAAGTAAACAGATTTTATCTGTCCGTGGTGTTTTCATATCTAGGAAAGTTAAAATGATTATTTACTCTTTCATAGAAAGATCTTACAGAATTTTATTGGGACAAATAATCAAACAAAGAGAAAGGATAATTTTTTAATAAAACATAAAAGACCCTTGCAATATATTTTCCTTTTTATACGATATTTTAGAATAAGAGAAGTTTGAGTTTTAGCACAACTATAAACAGTTACAACTGGGAAGAGGCCAGTAATCATTATTAAAGTGTTGATAAGGAGTTAAATACAGCCTAGGTTTGCCTCTATCTTTATTCTCAATTCTTATTATTCCTTGCTTTACTTTTTCATGTCCTTGGAGTGGCATGATTAACTTATCATTCAAGCTTTCTCTCTATCTTTATTGTTTTCAGGCTCTTTGTCATGCAATTGCATCTATGGCATTGGTCATGCACTTAACATCGCACATGTTAAAGAACTTTGTTAAAGTGGCACCATTCAGGGAGCAGCGGGGGCCACTTGCTCCCCAGGGGACAGGGAGCAGAAAGCTTAGGGTGACCCAGTGCAGGCAGTATCCTCACCCAATCGGGTTCTGTCCCACAGGGGCGGAGCAGGGCAGACAGAGCAGGGTGGGCAGAGCCAGGGGCTGGTAACACAGTCCATTGACAGCCCCCAATGCAGCAAATAGTCAACCAGCTCCAGGGTCCATCCAGGGAGTCCAGTCAGGAGCAAAAGGAGACAAGGCTGGAGATAAGGCTGGAACATAGGCCCAAGGGGTTCATCCAGGAGACAAGCTACTTACAGCATAGGTCCCCAAGGTCCATCCAGGAGGCAGGGCCAGAGACAGACTGGAGTCCAGCACTCCTATGACATAGCTCAGGCAGGGACTGACAGCCTAGGCTGAGCCGAGCCTATGGATAGGGGTGTGGGGCGAAGCCCTAGGTGAGGCTGGTCAGGGCTGTTAGGGTCTATTCATGCCTTCAGGCCCTGACAGCACCTTTGAAAGACAGCATTCTCTAGCAATGATGAGAACAGGTTAAAATCATATTGGACAGACATGTTAGAATGCTAGTTGTATCCTTGCTGGAGACAAAATATTCCATCTTTTCCTACTGGAAAATGACAAACAGTCAGATGATGAGTTATCAATAACAAAATGCACTGTAAAATTTTGCTTGCTATGTTGAAATAGCATGTGATACTGCAGGTCATGATCTGGCATCCTACTTTTTGCTCATCTCTTCCATCACCTTTGTTAGTACACTGTCTAAATGTTGTGCTCTTTATGACAATATTCTTCCAGAGAGGCTAAAATTCACAGAAAAGCAGACCCTCTGATGCATGTCTACACCGTAGTGAAAGGTATGTCTGCAGCTCACAGAAGTATACCCAAGTTTTCTAACTCAAAACAAGTACAATGTGTAGAAATCATCTCACCTAACTTCAGATGCCAACATCTAGCTCAGAGAATCTAGGCTTGGTGCCATGAACTATGTCAGTGCAATCAGGTGCCAGTACTAATGCGGCCATAGCACCGTGAAAACCAACTTAGGTAAGCTGGCTGTGTATTTACTTCAAAGTACCAAGGGAGTTTTGCAGCTTGTGTTGTGCTACTGCTCTTGATACCTCACCTATCTAACTTGAAACTACACGAGCTGCTGTCACAGCTTTGGCTGCACCACAGACTTACCTTCAGAGTGCTCTAACAGCAGTTGGCAGTGTGGCTTAATGGGCACAGTGCTGTGACAAGAAAAAAGACCAGAGCTGCTTGCTTTATGTGTAGTTATGCTCATGGATCTGTTACTTAGGAGTAGCCCATCGGCTTGTGAAAAGGTACATTATCCAGGAACCAGATCATCTAGAAATCAGAGCAAGAGCCAGCAGGCCTTTGAAGAGTCCAAAGTGGTAAGGAGGCAAAGAGCGATGAGGTAAATAACTATAATTTTAAAAGCTAGCAGAGTGAGAACAACAGCAACTATGGCATCCTACAAACCTAGATTTCACTGAAAGTCTAAATCCCTGCATCGCTAAAGCACTGTTGAAGTTTGCATCAGTAAAGCACTGTTGAAGTTTCTAAAGGATAAGAAAAAAAAATGAGTGAGATTCTTCCATATGTTAGCGCTTTTATTTTTCATCAGTGGTTCAGAATGTTTGTAATTGATATCATGATTACAAAAAGATTTTCATCAAGGCTAAAAAAAAGTTATTTTAAAATAAATGGCAATTTTTTTCCCACTTAGTCAACTAATTTGAAGAAGAATGTTCTAGGCAATAAAAGGAGGAGGGTGTGGAAGAACACAATCGATATTGACCTGGAGCAAGTTATAGTACCTCATCGCTTCCTTTCATTCTTTTTTTGTATTGAGAAGTAATTTATACCAAAAAATTTTCGAACCATTAGTTATACCACCAGTGCTTTTGGCTCTGTGTTAGAGGATGATCTGGCAGTGGCTCTGTGATGTAGCCGTTTGTCACTCACACAGCATGAAATTGGAATCGGGGAATTGAGAGCTGGGTCCTGTGCCTGTAGCAGCTCTCACTCCAGGACTCGTCATTTTTCTTTCCTAGACTCTTAAAGGAAAATGTCCCGATTCTAGGTCACAATCACTATGCCAATTAATGCATCAGTTCTCAGGTATCGTAAAACATTCAAAAAAATAGATCTGCTGATACAAGACTAGAAGTCCTTTTCATGTACTAGCCATAAACCTTTTAAACTTGCCCTGCTTTAGAGGACACTTCCATCCCCTCCTTTTACAGTTTATTAAGAACATCACTGTTATTTTCACTTACAATTTTACTGTTTTTAATTTCCCTGCTTCACACTATCAGTAGTTTTATTCCCCATATTAGTAGACTGTGGAATACCCTGCCTTGTTACTTCCGTATTTTCTAATTGTAACACTCCATCATTAGTCAGCTGGTTCATAATGTGGAAGGCAAAGTTGCCATTTCATTTCAGGCTATATAATAGAGTGCTTCTGGTTCAGTAATTACATTGTGCCAGACCAGTGATCAATCCTGAGATAGTTCACTCTTGATGGATGGCCTCATCAAGGAGTGTATGAGTTAAAGGAAGAAGCAAATTTTTAATTTGGCTCCTCTGTCAATTTAGCTACTTGAACACTGCTTTTCAGGTTGATATTTATCTCACTGAGATAGGAAGAGATTATATAAATGAGAATTTAAAAAAACAGAAAATCTGAAGTTTGAAAAGCATTTTCTAAAGTTCTGGCTTACAAAACAGGAAAGGTATAAATTAAATATTGTTCCATGGAAACCTATTGTTTATTGCTCTGTTAATAGAGTGCAAATCTTTTAAGTCACCTATTTAATGTATGAAGGAAAACCATTACCTGTTTCTCATAGCTGTTCCAAGGCTCATGTGAAATGAACTGATGATCTTTCTTACTACTACTGTTCAGTACTAGGCCAGTGAAAAAAATTATTGCTTTTTGTTTTTTGTAGTGTTACACCCAAGAGTTTAAACTTTTCAGACTTAGTTCCTATCTGCCATCATTTTAGGATCTCGTCTTTCCAAAAAAGACTACCAGTAGAATCCCATTGCTCAGAAATGATAGAGCGAAAAATACCTCAGAAACATTATGCTCAGGTACCCTGAAAGAGGTTCATTCATCTGACCACATGTAAATGGCAAAGCAAGGTGAGGTGGCAGTTATCTGCAAAATGAATTGATATTGTCAAGGTCATCTTATATTCAATATGCTGAGAAAGGCTGGGGATTCAGAGTTCAATCATGGGACTGGGTAGAAGGAGAAGGGGGAAGGGGGACATCTCTCTTCAAGGGAGGGAGATTAACAGGAGGACGAGATTAATAAGGCAGGTAGTAAACACTCTGCTATGACAATAGGCATAATAAAAAGCTGAAAGCGGTAACTGCAATGCCTAAAAAAGTAGAGCGTGATGGAAATATGGAAACTGGACAGCAAGCAAGAGAATCCCATCTTGAGAGAGAAGAGCAAGAGAATCCCTTGCCCTGTGGCCTCCTCTTATTCAGGATCACCTCTTATACAGCATCACCTTGGTTCTTCTATTACAGTAGCTCTTCCCAGGATCCTACACACTATGGATGAATAAGATTGACATACAATATCAGATGTAATGATAAAAGTACAAAAACAGATAAGAAACAGATCAGGAATCTGATAACACATGTACAGTCAATAGGTTAGTATCAGAGAGACAGGTAAGGGCAAGAGGGACAGTGACTATATAATTTATAATATCTTATTTCTCCTCTTAGCTTTCTAGTAGTACTAATAGGCTTTGTTATTTGTTCATGTATTCAGTTAACTTTGAAATGGATATATCACTAGTATTTTATTAATACAGATATCATTAACACAGAGGTCTTCTGTCTTAAAGACTCCAGGTTGTTCATGCAGTAAACTGCTCCACTGAAGAGAATTGTGAAAGAAATGCTAGGAAGATAGTCGGTTGATCAGTTGCTCCATTTATGCTATGTATTTTTTTGGTATTACTATAGGAAGATAGCAACGGAGAAAGTAAAAATACAGCAGAAAAAGTGAGAAGACTGAACACACAAAGGTGAAGACATAAATCACTAATTTTCCTAGACCTGGCTTCTGAAATGCTTAATGAGAACAACCTTTCAGCCCACTGGCTCCATGAGTGCTCACAGAGTTGAGAATGGTGATTTCTGCCTCCATGCTGCCTAAGGAATATGCCAATGGATTTCTGGGGAGCACCTGAAAGCATAGGGCAGGCCACGGGAAAGTGGAAGCAGAGAGACCTGAGAAGAAAGAGACTTGTGATACCCTCACAGGTATCACAGGGGGTCGGTCCGTGTCTGAAACTGAGCAGCAGGGGAGGAGAGAGAGGAGCTGCCTCCCACTGAACTGAGTCATACGAAATCAGACAAAATAGTCTCTAGCACAGTCTTACCCACCTTTGTGACTTTCCTTTCCCAAGTCTGTGAATCCCTAAATAATTGCACAAAGGGCAGAAAGGGGAAAACAGGGATAAGAAATATTCTAACAACATGGTGGAAACATTGGATTTAGCAGAGAAAAAAATATTAGAACTAAAGGCAGGAGATAAAAGCAGACTGATTTAATTAGAGCATTAAACAAGTCTTTATTTGTGTTGTTTGACTGTATGGGTATTTCTATTGCCCTTAAAGACCTGCTCAAGGAATAGTCAGGAGTACAATTGCTTTTAGATCTGGGCAGATCTCCCTGCAAATGTCTCCCAGACAGCTGGCACACAGTTTGTTCTAGGGCTAGCTTGCTGTTGTACTAATGGCTTTCTAAATCATTAAGACCAAACTGTACTTAGAGGAGCTAGCATTGTTTCTTTTACAACTTGGGGCTCGAAAGGTCTTTTGGCCGAGAAATATGGAGGACAAATTGTGGGCTAATGCAGCATGGTATCCAGGAAAGCTATTTTTACAGACAAGCCCACGGTCATCATCTTCCTTTAAATTGTCTCCAGACTGAAAAAACAGTGTGTCTGCTGAGTAAAATATGTGCTATTGCATACTTTTCTAAAAACTGGTTTATATAAGATCTAGATTATTTAATTTTTTAGTCATACACAATATTGACAACAAAATATAATGTAATCTATATCTTATAGCAGTTCTTTTAGAGGCAGAAGTGAACATAAAGACTTACCTACTGATTTTTGTCATTAATGCAACCTTACTATGAATCAAAGTACTCACACCCAGCTCCTCCTGCTTCCTCGAGCCTGCCAGCTTCCCTTCCTTCAAATCGTTTTCCAATCTACAGTAGTTATAATAATTGCAACATTTCTGGAAGAAAGCAACAAGGCTGTTTGTTTAGGAGTCTGTACTCAAAACGCTTGTCAATTTAGCTAGACTTTTTTTCAGGAAAAAAAATCGATCAGTTAGAAGATGCCAGCTTTTGTTCAGGATGAACTAACCCATTCAGATAATAAGTCCCTCATGCCCTCTTCACACTGTCCCTTTTGCTTTATGACCATTGTTAGGTCTGAGTAGTTCATATGTTTATTCTCTTTGTAGAAAAGAGTTATTTCCTGTAGAGCAAAAATCTTTGTGGAAAAGAAAGAAATTGAGCTCTGTGAGCTTCAGTTCACAGCTTTTTATCCAAGAGTTCAAAAAGAGGTGAAGGGAAACACAAAAGCAGTGAAAGTGGAGTAGAATTTAAAGAGCCTCCTTCCAAACCCATTCTGCCACTGCCAAATGGAAGGGAACGGCCTTTGGACACACTTTGTCTTCCACTATCCCTTGGGCTCAGATGAAGAAGCCTTTATACAGCACACGCAGTGGCAGTGGCACTGCTCTTCCTGATCGGAGTGATTCTTGGTCCTAGCCAGAACTATGCTAGAGTCCTCATCTTTGCTTGCACCAAGGAAAGCTCAGGGTAGTCAGCAGTGTCTTTACTGCTTTTTAGCTTATGGGGAGCTGAATATAAAAGTCTGTGTGTGTGTGTGTTTGTGTACATATACACAACGGAGGTTTACGAGAATGATATAAATTCTGATGGAGATGGATCTACTGTCCCCAAGGTAAGAGCTGCCCCTGAGATCATAGATGATGCAGATGAACACTTCTGCACTGTGTGGACTCACCCTTATTCAGGTGGATGACACAAAGTTAACAAACATGGTATTTTTTTGTTGGGTCAAATTCACTTGTGGGAGTGAAGGAGGCTGTCATTTAACTTTATTAGCTTTGTCCAGTGTGGCACAAGTGATCAAGGTCATGTGGCAGGAGTCTCCCATCTGCTGCACAGTCTCCGCATCATTACTGTGGTTCTGTAACATTGTGAGTTGTGGCTAGAGAGGAAGAAAAGGGCAGAGAGAAAGGACAGCCAGAGTTCGGAGACAGTCTTGAGAAGAGGCCAAATTAATAGTACTAGCAACTCCTAAGGCAATCTAAAGTGCTTATCCTGATCAGCGTAACCAAGGGGACATCACGGGGATTTGAAGTCTCCTGAGCCAAAAAAAAGAAGCCTTTCAGAGGCAGAAGAAAGAAAAGAAGAATTACAAGGCCCATGGCTAAGAAGCAGTGCTTACTGGTAGCACAAACAGAAGCTTGCCACTAGAATGTGTACTTGCGGTAGAGCAGAGGCTATTGTCTCTTACTTCAGGACACATTTTATGAGTATACTTCAAAGGTGACTAATTAGATGTGTGATCACACAAGACACTGTTCATCCTAGTGAATGGATGAGACTGAACTAACTAGATGTTAGGCTGAAATCATGCCTCCAAAAGTAATGACAGACCTGACTGTTAAGACTATCTGAATGTTAGGGGTGCACGCAAGGAAAAGGAAATCATACAACCCAAAGTATGTGATGGAACTGCTCAGTCTAGTTGCATAGCACATTCCCCTGCCAGAATATTTCTTGTCAAAGGCTTGAAATCAGTCCTGGGATGAGTGTCCCGAATTTTAGCAGACTGCAGTGAGTTTATGTGGCGCAACTATTAACTTTTTTTTAGGGTTCATTTTAATTTGATAGTTAACAGTAGATACCAGAAAGTTAATTTTAGTACAACAGATATAAATGTGGAACTTTGACTATATTTTCAGGACAACTGATGTCTTCCCCTTAAGCTTGTTTTCTGATAATCTCTTTGTTTTTCAATAATGTAAATTCCCTGCAGATCTTGTTTGGAAATATTTGTTCTAGCCTTCTGATCTTCTTTGGAAATATTTGTTCTAGCCTTATATCTGCTCCTTTGTCATTGCCATAAAAAATTCAGTCAACCTGGAGTTCAAACTGAACTTCTAGGTCTTTTTTTTTTAATTAGCGTAGTGAGACAGGAAGTAAAAGTGAATGGCCCTTTTCACATTTCCCAAACCTCATATACAATGACTGGAATTCCTGCCAAATATAACACTTTTGTATACTGAAGAAGAAAGAGAAATAATAGGGACTGAGCAGAAGGAAGATAAATGGTAGGAACTGATTTGAAACAAGGATTAAAGTAACTGATTACAGAGAAATTGTGAGAACTAAACCCAAACACTCCCAAAGTCTGGATATTTAAAATTAGGATTTTTGGCTTATTCGTTATCTAAATCTGACTTCCTGTGGTTCTAATGTGAACCTCTGCAGCCATTTGAAACATTATTTTACTGGTAGGGATTTTCAGGGAAATACATTTGCAAGAGCTACGCATATTTAGTTTAGAAATAGAAAGAATGGCTCAAATCAACTCTGAACTAACTCCCTTTCAGTGACTTCTTATATATGTGCCCTGAAATTTGACAACATTGCCAAGAGAACTCAACAAAGTTACAAACGGACAGACAACTTCATCACAAAAATACCAGGGCAGTTCATCTTTTCACAGTCGCGAGTGAGAATGGAAAGACTGAAAGAGAATGATAACTGAGATGTGGTCTTCTCTATAAATAAAGGCTATGCCACAATTTAATGGTGTGAACTGGTGATACCTAGTATTGCTATTGCCTGTGCAATACTTTTCCCAGACTTACACAGAAAACTTCAATTTCGAAAGGAGTTTGTTTGATAGCTTTTAGCAGCTTTTAGCATATATTTTGCAAAAAAATCCAATGTGCCATAATAATAATAAAGTACGGCAGCCAAAAAAAACTTTTTGTCCTTTTTTTTCCTATGTGTGGGTATGTAGGAAATCATCCAAAAGAAATCAAATCAAGAAATGCACCAACAATTATCAAATATACATAAATTAATCTTTTCTGCCTGAAATACCAATTCAAAGGACATATTCACCTACTCATCACATTTCCCACCAAAATTAACAGAATAAGGTCCTAGGCCCACTATGAGTAGGCAGGGAAAAAACCACCACATGTTATCTGCAGCATGTGATAATAACTCACAGCGAAGCGTAGTCAGGCTCTCATCCCACCTTATCCTCCCTCCAACAGTCTGTGGCTACCATGGATTTGGGCTGCTGCAGAGCTGTGCTGCTCCAGCGTTGGCTCTGAGGAGAAAAACTTTCCTAGAGACTCCAGGTGTGAACTAGGCATCAGCCTCTTCTTCCCTTGCTGTGCTGACTGTAGCAGGACCGTGGAGTTGTCCTCTCTCAGTTGCTTACTGCAGGAAAGGTAGTGGCAGACAGAAGCATCTCTGCATTTGCATTACAGCAGGGATTGGACATATGCCATGTCCCAGAAGAGAAAAACAAACAGATCCACTGCTGAATAAAGGCAGAGGGGAGGAGTATTCTGTCTTCACCTGCACGCATTTGAATGGACCTCACATAGCTGCAGTGAAGTTTCCCTCCTTCATGTCAAAGTGTTCTTTGCTTGACAAAACTTTCCAGAATGTGACATATGATTGACTAAAACTTTATGCTCACAGAGCCCAAGGGTACCTGGTTCGAGAACGACTCGAGGTTGGGAAAATATGTTGTACAATAAGATATTAAATAAAGGAACTCATTTAATTTATCTGAGAGAACTGTCTAAGAGGTAGCTTGATTAAGGTCTGGAAATACCTTCATGGGGAGGTAGAAAGAAAAAAGGAGGCAAAACAACAGAATTAAATTTCTTGATGCTGAAATGAAACACATTTTAGCTTGAAACAAGGTACTTTTTACCCCAGAGGGCTTGCAACGAAACATCTAGGGATGTAGATTTTCTCGCACACAAAGTCTTTAAGTCAATTCTGAGTGACATTTGAAAGCCAGACACTGGCATGGGAAATTCTATGGTCCATGTCATCCATATATGTGGTCAGATTAGCTGTTTATAATTTTCCCTTCTGGACTGCAGATCTATGAATCTCTGAAAAGAGCAAGGGCTTGTCAGAATTGTCTGTGCTAATAAATGAATGCAGTCTGAGTTCTCCACTGAAGTATGCACCCCGGGTGGTAGGTGGATATCATGAAATGGGAATTGACATGCACTGTGCAAAGATTTGATTATGAAACTGAGTGACCAGCCCACACTCTGCTGTGGGTGTACCCGTTACCATGTTTTCTCTGTTATCATTATGTTGTGTAAATAATATCATGTGCTGATAGCTGCTTCTCATCTCCTTGTAATCTTACCATTTTATATCTCTTTTTTTCCAAAATAAACACTAGAAATCAACAACCTCTTGGGGTCCAATTGCAACAGTTAGCATTTTACTCCACTACAATTATTCACTCCCACCAGCAGGAATAACCCTCCTAACACTGTCTCTCTCCATATCTCCTTTTCTCTGGAAGGACTTTGCTATAGCTGCCCTCTCCATCCTCCTGGCTCTACCTTTTTTCTAAAATCTTTTCATTAGTGATGAAAATATTCCTCATTCCTGTATCTAGGGAACTATGTGCTGATAAACAGTGGAAGGTCAGGCAACTATATGGGAATCTTGCAAAATTGAGAGTATCTAAGCAGTAGGAACTTGGAAATATGTGACGTCCGGTAATGAAAGGAGCAGAGGGGAGCAAGGAGGCTTTGGGGGAGCAGTGGGTTGCTGGGTGCAAGAGTTTAATATAAAGAGATCTCTTTTTTTTTTTAATACTGGTCTTTTACCAAATATGAATCCTTAGTGAAGAGGCCAGTTCCCCATTGGGATGGATGCGTCGGGATCAGTGTGTGTACAAGTGGTTGTTAACTTTTGTGCATGATCAACACCTTAAATCAGACTCTTCATAGCACCTTCCAGCACACGTTGTTGCATTGTTTGCCTAATATGAATCTCCTGCTTAGTGACCTGTTCTTTCTCTCTCAGGAAATTTATTTGTTCCCTCATCTTCCTGATTCATTGCTTCCATAATTGTGGCCAATGTTTCAAAAGATAGAAAATTACACTCATCAAGTGTACTTTTAGTGTGGCCTCAAAGTCTTGCATTGGACAATCATGCTTCTTCTTTCTTCTCTTTAGTCTGCTTCATAGAAACTGCTTGACCATCAAACAGCTGTTTCTATCTATCCCTTTCTAGATTGTCCAGTTGAGTAACACCGTTTCATGTTGCAGAGTCAGTGTCAGGAAGGAAACTCTTCCCCTGAATAACAGTACCAGAATAGTGTTTATCTTGCAAGAATCTCAAGGCTATCACCAGTTTCCTAGGTGATGCTCATTAAATTTTCCTATAATTAGCAGAGTTTTAGGTGGTGAAGCTGTGCCAATTTTGTAGTTGGACCTCTAGCAACCACTGGTCTTCCTCATATATAACAGTTGGCATCTGAGTTACTCATTAGAGCATGGACATTTTAGGCGGTGATTGATTTATTTAATGCTTGCTTTTGACCTCAGGAGGGTGGCTTTGTAGAAACAGTAATCTCTAGGAAAATAAGTGGACCATTTTTAAGGTACCTCATTTAGGCTGAGCAGCTCTTTGCAATGACGAAAAGTTTACTGAAGGCTGTCTCTGTCTACTAGTTTACCATTTTATGGCTGTCTGTATGAGAGCTGCAATGATTATATTGTCACTTCGTTACTCACCGTTGCTACATGTCTCACCAATATCAGCAGTTCCAATGCACGCTGCACATTAAATGATTACAATAGGGGTAGTTCAGATAGCAGTACTGACATTATCCTTTCTTTTCATTTCATAAATCCAGGAGTTCACAGACAGACAGACAGTGGGATTAGGACTGCCATTCATGTCTGTTGGTAAAACAGCTGAGTTTGTAAGAAGATGGAGACCACCAAACATAGTCTGATCAATGACGATTGATGGCATGCAGAGTTCCCTTCATTGCAGTCTGACATCATCCATCAGTAAATCAGTTCTCACTGGCTTGCAGTTTCCTCTCCGAATCATGATTTCTGTTACTTATATGCTGAACCAGACTTACACAAAGTATTGCTGATTTCACACCCCAACATATTTTTACCACTCAGGATTCTTGCATGAGAAACGGACTCAACAGTAAAGCTGCTAGAGCCTCTTGCAAAATGTCTGGAGGATCAGCTTAGTAGACGATAAGGCCAAAAAACTGAAAGAGTGTTTGGTGACTATTGTCTCTGGTAATTTGTGCTTGGTTACCTGTAATCAACATGCCTAATCTCATATGAAGGGAAATTCAGTAGAAGCCTTGCTGTTCTTTTACATATCAGAAGGAATTCTCTGTTTAAATTTTGTACCTCTGATTACGAATACTATTGGATAGAAGCAGAGCTATGTGATATCAGAAGTGGCCGTAATTTGAGTGAGATTTGGAAAAGTAGTGAATGAAACACAGCATGTACATGAAAGTTAAAATAAAAGAAAAGCAATTAATGAATAAATAAATGAAAATGTGAAGTTTCTTGTTTGAAAAATTTACCAAAACAGGAGGTGGGAGATCAGCATTTCCACATGTGTCTGAAAACATCAAATACAAAAGAAGAAAGCATAGCAACAGTTTTATTGTGCAGACTAAGAAAGACGACTCTGGATATTTTTTTTAACATTGAGCACATCAGTCAAAAGAAAATGTTATTGCTGTGGATGAGGTGTTAAGAATGTTTAGGGACTATTATAATCTCCCCTAAATGCTATATTTGAATGGTCTCATGCTTATACTTGGGAGATGAGCAGATGGGCATTTTTAAAGCAGAGGGGAGATGAAAAGCAAAAAAATTGCAAGGCTGATGATCTTGAAAAAGACATATTGAAGGGCAAGATGTATTTTGCATCCCAACTAAAGGTTTAGGGCGAGGTTACTGAGCATGCCTGACATCAGTTTGCAAAGATGTTTGTTTTGCCAACAACCTTTACATAACCTCCCCAGCTGCGCAGGCCCACATATGGATTTTGTCTGTGACTCACACTATCACATACCTACAGTAATTTTCCCTTTCTTGAAATTCCAGGTCTTCCCAGGAAGTACGTGGGAAGTGTAGATGCTACTGCACATGTTCAGCATATCTGTTGTGTTATACATGGGGAAGAAATGTTGTGTAACCCTTGCCTGACACCGAATGAAGGTCTGCTCACTCCTCAGCCCCTCCAAGGTTGGCATACCACTGGTGCAGCATAGGGCACAGAACTGTGCTGATGAAACCTTATCTTTAATTTAGCTGTGTAGTGAAAAATATGGATGCAGGAAAGCTACTTTGTGTCACAGAACCATGGAATAATTTAGGTTGGAAGGGACAACTGATGGTTATCTATACCCACCCTCCCACTCAGTGGAGGGCCAATTTCAAAGTTAGATCCAGCTTTAGTGTTAGATCAAGTTGCTTAGGACCCTGTCCAGCTAATTTTTAAATATTTCCAAGGATGGAGGCTCCACAGGGCCTCTGAGCAGCCTGTTTCAATGTTTCACCAGCTTCTTTGGGAAAATTTTGTTTACAAATATCTAATTGGAATTTCCATTGTTTCAACTTCTGTTCATTGCCTCTTGCCCTTTCACTGTCTGTATGTCCTCTTCAGTTCTTTGTGTGCAGTTCTTGACTTGATGTTTCCGGAGATGCTTTCTATTGGAACAACCTTCCTTTGAATTCACTCTAAGAAGATGTTTGGATTTCTGCTTGACCACTAGTAACAGCTTGGTACAAAAGATCTGGCCTTTCTACACGTCATTCTAAGTACTTATTCCAAGTACTATTTACTTTTGTGAATACTGCTGTAGTTGTTTCTTTGTTGTCATTTCATGTGAGCATTTTTCTATTTGATGTTGTTGGTAGTTAGAACTGTGGAATTTGGCATTTTTTCATTATTTTTGTTGTGGGCTGACACCAGTCTTCACATTGACTGAAATGTTGCTCAATGGCACTTATTCATGCAGTGATGTCCTTTGCAAATTTTCAATACCACAGCTGGAAAATGTACACAACTTTTTCTTTCCTTTTCTTTCTTCTGACAAAGAGCATATGAAAGGATGTTCTAGAACAGGGCATATTTTTGTCTTAGCATCATTTTTCTAAATAAAATATTTTTAGTTAATTTTAGAATTTTGCCAAGAGCTTTGATTCAAGAATAGAAGAGAATATTTTCTAATTGAGGACTTCATAGCTAACTAGAAAAGTAAAACATTATCCTGCCTAGGAGTTCTGTCCTCTACTTCCCACCTACTGGGAAATCCTTCAGCTATATCATCTTTACAGAACTGGGGTATTTATCCCATATTATAAACTTAAGGTATGGGCATAAGTCTTGTTTTCCTAATGGATATTATGATACACGGGTCTGCAGAACTGCTGTTAAAATATTTTAACTTCTTTCAGCTGTAGATATAGTCAGAGGAATATTAAGTTTTTTGGCACTTCATACACAGAGAAGCTTTAGATTTACAAATCTTCATCTGCCTTTTTTCTTCAAACTCATAACTGAAGCAAATGTTCCCAAACTGTCACTATAATGTCATTCAGTTCCATGAAGTCACCACAGCACTTCTGTTGCTGTAACTACCTAACAGGAGCTGTTGCTAATGTCACAAAAACATTGAATTAGCATAATTTTGAAAATAACTCTGAAGTGATCATTTTAAATGCAGCCCTCTGCAATACATTTTATAGAAAATCACCCCTTTAGAAAGAAAACTCTTGAAGGTGAATCAGCTGTATTAAATTTTAATTACACTGCAGCTGGCAACTAGTTGTAAGGAAATAATATTTCTCACTATGAAAGCATGTGCCTTTCTTCCTTATTTCTTTATTCTTTTCCCTTTGATATTAATTGTTGAGAAGTTTAATATGAAGCTAACACTACAATTAGCTTTTTTTTTCTTTTTTCTTTTCTTTAGGAAATATCTAAGGGAAGCAGAAGCAAGGCCACCTTAAATGGTATTTCCAATACTGAGACCTAGGCAAGAACCCAAAAACTTGAAAATATGATTATTCATAATAAGATAATAGGAGAAATGTGTGGAAGAACAGGGGTTTAATGTCCTGAGCTTTCTTCTTATTAAACTCTATTTCTTTATATCAATCTTCTATGCATGTTCTATCTATCTTCTATGTATTATTTGTAAGATTCAAGCTGGACTAGCCAGCGAGTCACATGAGAAGTCTGGGTGCCACATTTCAGGGAGACCAAGGCTTTGGAAGGCAGATACCAGAGAGACTAGCGGAAGGGAGGTTTCCGCAAGCATCAATCCTTAAAAATAGGACAGGGCTCTTTGTGCTGTCTGTGTTGACGTGAGTGCCCATAAATGTACTGCTCTCCTCTCTCTGTTAATCTGGGACTGGCTGTGTATCTACATGGTGTGTGTGTGCAGCTGTTTTGGAATTCGTGCTCAGCCTCACTGCTGAAGGGACACGGAAGTATGGGACAGCCTCTCCTCCCCACTGGCTCAGGAGGGAGGAATGCCCTGGGTCGTTCTGTGCATCAAATTCAGCTGCCCTTAACGAGGGAGGGCTTCGGCCTCCCGAACATCCATTTGGGAATGAATACAAGAGCACACAACCGTTCAGCAGGACCTTTGCATATGTTAAGAGGTTTTTTGTTTTTTTTTTTTTTTTAACAGGAGAGATGGAGAATGTAGGTAGAAGAAAGATGCTTCAGGACTGGTTTCTGAACAAAAGGCATAATGTGAAAATGGAAGGTGGCTTGCAGGAGAATAACTACAAAATGATACAGCTTCTAATTGATAGGAAGGGAAGGAAAGTAAACAGCAAAATAAAGCCAAGAGACCTTACTGGAGCTCATTTCAGGAAACTCAGAAAACAGGCAGGAAAAAAATCCCATGGAAAACAAGTTTAAGAGAAGAATTATCTCAGGACCATGGATAGTTTTTGAAAACATAATAGAAACTATCCCAGTACAGAGGAAAACTAGAAAGGACAGAATTTCATCTGGGCTGGATCCTGAACTTTTTAATGGCCTCAAAAACAAGAAGAAAGAGCTTAGAAAATGGAATTTACTGGAGATGGCCATAAACTATAGTAAAAAAGGAAAGTGCAGGCTACAAACTGAGATACAACTCTCAAGTGACGTGTAACAAGTACATAAGTAGTAAAAAGAAGATATAAGAAAGAGCGAGTCTACTGTTCAAGGAGTGAAAAAGTTGGCACCTGAGTCTCCAGCAAGGCTGAAGGTGGTTATTCTTTTTTGCCTCTGGTTTCACCTTAAGAAGCTGATGAAAGGTTAAGAATTCTAGTTCCAAAAGAGGAAAAAGAGCATAGCACTTACCTAGGCAAGCGTTATATTTTCAATTTTTCTCATCTTCATAAAATTGTTTCTGGTAGGTGAGAGACAACTGCTTAAGAAATCTGAGAACTATTAGCAGTTGTCTTTGAGAATGGAAAATTGTGAAAGAACTATTTTGTAAAAGATCTGAGAAAGGGACAAATGCTGTAAACTTATACAGCACTCAGACTGACTTCCTTTCCTGTAAATCTAAAACTGAAATTATTTAGAGAGCACTATGTATTCTTTCCAGAAAGAAAAGGGAGATGAACAATAGAGAACAAGGATTTATCAAGAGTAAGTAGTTTTGAACTAGTTAAGTTTCCTTCTATGCTAGGGTAAGAGATACAGTGAGTACAGGAGAGAACAATAGATATCATAACTTTTAATTTTATGACTTTACAACAAGGTTTACAACAGTATGATACAGGCTTTCCAAAATCAAAGTAAGGAATTATCCACTGGATTAAACTACTACTAGATGGGTGCATAATCATTTGGAAAGTCAATAATAATTAATCATGCACCGTCAAACTGGAAAGATGCAACAAATATGGTTCCCCAGAGACCTGACCTGAATGTGAAACTATCACATTTTCATTAATGAATGTATGAAGTAATGCTTACTGAACTTGTTTTGCGAATTTTCCTTAAGCTGGGAAGTTTTCAAGCATTTCAAAGGATGAGACTAGAATTTAGAACAATCTTAACACATTAGATAAATAGCCTAGAAAAATGGAATATAATTTAACAGGAACAAATATAAAAATATATACTTAAATAGGAGTAATCTGCTACACAAATGCAGAATGAGGTGTGAGTGGCTTTGCAGCATTGCTGCAAGAAATGATTTAGAAGTTGTAGTAAATAGCAAGAACATGAATCAACACCATCATACTCCTGCCAATAAAGTAAATGTCAAATTTAGGAATATTGTCTGCAATACGTATAAGCAATTATTGTACTTTACATGTCCTTACTCCTTAGGCCTGAGCTGAAACGCCTTTTTGAGCATGAGAATTCATGAAGAATGTGGCATGAAGGATGTGATTCAGCTGGAAAGAGTCCTGGAAACAAGAAGTCTGAGGCTTAGAAGTTAGTCTGAGGTTACCTGTCATGGACAACTGAAGATATTATATTGCCTAGGAAGAACAGACTATGTGGTGAAAAGTTAACAATCTCCAATAGAAGTGAATTAAGACTTCTTAGCACAGAGAAAATATCCAAGCTGCAGCAACAGTGGAAGAAATTCTGCTGCATGGGAGAAGACTTTGGGGGTCCAAGTACGTGAGCAAAAGTGGAAGACTAGGAAGGAAAACTGAGTTTTTGAGCAATTCAGAGGAGGGAATGAAATTTGGGTTAGATGGGACGGCTGGGCTTTGGTGGGAGGAGTTCTGACAGGAATATGCAAAGGACCATAGTGGCTTGAAATAAGAAAAGAGACCTGAAAGGGTGTGAGGGATAACAGGAGAGTTTGGCGTAGGAAAGTGAGCCTAGGAGAGACCAGTAAAGACTTTTTCACACAGAATCACAGAATCACAGAATCGTTTAGGTTGGAAGGGACCTCTGGAGATCATCTCGTCCCACCTCCCTGCTCAAGCAGGGTCACCGAGAGCATATTTCCCAGGATCACATCCAGACGGGTTTTGAATATCTACTACTACTAGTGGACTAGTATGGGACTAGTATGGGACTAGTATGGGACTAGTGGACTAGTATGGGACTAAATGGGACTACTCCTCCCATTTTCTTCATTCTTCAGGGATATAGGACCTCTCCCCCTGGAATAAACCTCTTCTTTGATACACAAACTGCTCCCTTCAATTTTTATTTTCTTTCAGCGCCTTTCCATCTCTCTAGCTACAGCCTACTAATGTTGTACAGGGCAGGCCTCTACTCTTAAGTGCCATAGACAGGGAAAAGGCTAAAGGTAGCCTAAGAGGAGAATGGAAGGAGAAAGGATGGAGCTGAAAAGGGGAGCTAGAGCAAAGCCACAAGAAAAAGGGCTTTATGCTCCTGTGACTTGCTGATCTACATTTGGTGAGATGAAACCACACAAAGGGACTTGCACATGAATTGTGTGACTGTTATTGAGACTCGCAAGAGGAGGAGGTAATTTATTCAGGTTGGGTGGACTTTCATTTCACCATGCTGGCTTACAATCAAAGCATGTATGTATGTTAAATCTTAAGCAACCTTTTTTCGTGTGGACCACAAATTGCTAAAGCTGGACTACCTCATACAGTGCTGGAAGAACTTCTGTGACTTCAGAAGAAGAAATGGTGATAACTATGCCAAGAGAAAATGCCCGTTTTCTCTTTGGGCCAGGACTCATGATTTATCTGTGGAAACATGCAACAGAATTTGCCAAAAATAGAAGGGAAAGGTTGATGCTCATCTACTATTTTTCCTAGTTTAACTTAATGTCACAGTGTCTCCTGATTCTCAGTTCCTAACAGGGATTGTGATAATCAGGTGATCAAGTCTGAATGGAAGGGAAAGTAGGTGAACATGATGGAACAAATTGTACCAGTTCTACCTGCTAACATGTCAGACGTCTTATAGCTTTGTTTCAGGCTTTGCGTCATTCTGTTCCCTAG
The DNA here is from genome assembly GCF_040807025.1 of Struthio camelus. Taxonomy (NCBI): domain Eukaryota; kingdom Metazoa; phylum Chordata; class Aves; order Struthioniformes; family Struthionidae; genus Struthio; species Struthio camelus. Next base: position 206,905,829 of record NC_090942.1, read on the forward strand.
GGCCAAATAAAACAGTAGGAGAAGGAAGCAGCAGCATTTGAATATCAGCTCCGGTCTTCTGAGCCCTAAGAAACCTATCTAAAAGCAGTGACTCTAAATATACCCTTCACTCCAAATAATATTATTTTCCTGAGTCTGATTCTGTTTGACGTAGAGTAAGAAGAGACTGGCTAAAAGTTGTGCCCACACATTTAAGAAAGAAACCTTCTCTTCTGTTTAGAAAGTCTTGAAAAATTCCAGAGCTGATTGCATCATGCTTGCCATTTCAAAGCCTTCAGCAACTGAATGTACACTTGGAAAATATCAAACCTAACTTAGTTTGACACAGTTATCAGTATAACTTAACCTCTGTAACAGAAAAAAAGCCTCCCTCCTAATGGTTATTACAGCTGCAAGACAGCTCCCTTGTATTCTGTAGTTTCTATAGAAACAGTAGATGCATTATTAGCATTATTCAGAGTATTAATTGCTTATTCTTAAATGAAACTTTTTTACACATTTTCTTTGGGAATAATGTAATTCAACGTTTCATAAAATATTTTTTGGATACTTTGCATTAGAGTCAGTTTTAAATATTTCCTATATATTTAAGAAATAAACTGAACTCTTATACCTAGTCTCCATATAAATGATCTAACTTCCAGGTACTTTCAGTATATTTATTACCATCTTGGGTTTAACCCATGAAATAGTTCCAGTGACAAGAATCAAAACATTTAGATCAAAGTAGGTGTAAAAATCTCACCAGATCAGAACCTCCCATCCACATCAGTGGTTGCATTTTACACTCAATTTGCACAGACTGAAGCAATTACTGTAAGGTATAAGAACAGGTGGAATCAGGGTGTTTGTACTTGAATCGTTACAGGTATAGATAAAATTTACAATAAGCAAAAAAGTCATGTATTTTTTTCACAGTCTTAGAAAAATAGACAATTCATCTTTAAAGCACTTTAAAGTCCACTTTAACAGTTTAGTCTTGTCAGAGGTCTTTAAACTCATTAGAGATAAATCACTTTAAAAAGATATTCAGGGTATGGTCTTTATAACTGTTTAATATTTGGTGCTTATGAGAAATGATGGAGCTTGAATTCTCTTTTTAGACATAAAAGGAGGCTGACAGCTGGGCACAGTCCTCTGAAGCATGATAACAATGTACCTTAGCTCTAATCTAACAGGTCGATTCAGATTCTGAGCTCAGTTACACAAATAATATTACACATCCATATCTAGGTAAGCAATTTGGAATATATGTTTGCTACATTTGAACCCACTCTCACAGTGCAGAGCTAAAAATATTTATTAGAAAAATTTTGAAGCTGGAAAAACATGTTCATATTGAGAGTGTTCAAAACCTAGAATAGATTACCCGGAGAGCTTATGCAATAGAGTATCTCTACCTTAGAGATATTCAGCACTTGACAAGACATGGCCCTGAAAACCTCATCTAACTTTGAAATTGGATCTAACTTCAAAATTGTACATGCTTTAAATGGAGGTTTGAATCAGATGACCTCCAAAGGTCCTTTCCAATCTAAATTAGTCTGTGATTCTTATTTACCAGGTTCAACTTTCCTGGCCTTACATTCAATGCAATGATTATTAAATCAATAGGGTACTTGGAATCTGTGACACTCATCTCACTTAGAAAAGGAAGTGACCCTAAGTTTCTATTTATAGTTCTGCTGATGACTTCTTACCCTTAAGACATTTTCAGCTCATGCTTGGCAGGCTCTTGCATGCCAATTACACGTGGCTGGGAGTTTTTGTAACAAGTGTTAGCTAGTCCATGGCTATCACAAGTATCTGCAGCTCCTTTCAGGCTGCCATTCTTTTTTCGCTTTTGGAATTAGTCTTGTAGGTACGTTCTCCCAGATAAGATCTTTAGGACCTCATTCCTACTGTTATTGTCTAGCCTCGTGTGAAGGTTTGCTTGCAGATTGAGAAGGCAGAAAAACACTGGATTTTCCATACCAAATTAGAGAATATTCTTTCTTCATTCCCCAACCACTCCTCTTCTTGAGTGCACACAATGATTATAATTGGCTGTATAAAAGTTGTACTCCTTTCCCCAGCCTCTGTTCTTAACTGCATTGAGGCAAACTCAACCTAGAATATGTAGCTTCAGCTCCCAGGATAGTCTCTAAGTGAAAATTAGCAATAACAAGTGGTTGCATGGACACATGTCACACCAGAGAGCTGCAGAAAAGTAAGCAAGTCTGTTGTGATTTTGAATTTGGTAGGTGTCCGACACCTACACCCCTAGGATGGGAGGGATGAGCATGTAGAATGCAAAACAGCTAGTATAAAGGTGAAAGTCAAAGCAAGCTTGTCCCGTAGCTGGGATCACAGCAGCTCAGAGGACATGTAATTTGGAGCCAACTGCAATACGGTTAAGTGTTAATGTCAATAGTTGCACTTGGTTACATCAAAACTGAAATTATTCCAGAGGAAGATAAATGCATGTGGTATTCCGTTCAAGATTAAGATAGCAAATGTAGATGTCTACAGGAAAATTACGTGTCTAAGTCCTTTCATAGTCCACAGACATCTAGTCAATGGAGGCTAGAAGACAATTCAGTTGAACAGGCTATAGGTCACAGTACAGTTGCTCTCACGTAGTTACTCGGTACCATTTGAGATGCCTTAGGCCGTTAGAAACATCTGCATGGGGGTCTTAAATCTGACCCAGGATCTGCAGGAGCCTCATGCCTTTTTGGACTTGCAGGAGGAGGTCAGATGGGATACTCAAAGACATCATCAGTAACCTAAAATGTTTATGCAGCAGATATGAGCTGCATATATCTACATTTTGTTGAGCAGAATCCCTCTTTCTGTTGGACTCAATTCATTTGCTCACACATAGGTGCTATTTCTCATGTTCTGCAGTGACTGAGATAACTGTATGGGACTGGCAGATATAAATCAAGGTGTGATAGCATACCCTTGGTTTTCTGGACCTGTAGCTGGAGGCCAGGCAGTACACCCTAGGGCATCCCCAGGGACACATACATGTCTGTGTGAGGGAAAATGCGACTTCGGCCTTCTTTTTGTGGGCAAAATCTTGGAAAAATGAGCATGATATTTGAGCACATGCCTCCATCTTATAGTCTCCTTTATTCGGTAGCCTCCTTTGCTCATTTTTTGTCACTTTGAGCCAGTGGTTGCCATGAAGCTGCTAGAAGGAGGTGGCTGAGGAAAGGGCAGGTTGGAGGATGGAGGAGCATTGAAACCATTGTGCCAGGAAGGCAGTATGCAGCACAGCAGCTGAGGGACCCCACAGCCACCAGGAGCTGTACCATTGCTTCTCAACACTTCGGAGCAACCCTGATCCGGTGATTGAGATTCATTCCCTCATACCGTGGACTGGAGACCATGAAATTCCCGAACCTGTCCTTGTTCTGCTGGCTCATATTTTTTGCCTACACAAGAGAGAAAGGTGACTTATGGCACTGATCCTCAAAAGGACTAGGGGGGAGATATAGAGAGGAGCAAGAAATGTGTGTTGGAGAAAAAGGGGAAAAAGCGAAAGAAAAGATGTCTAAGGGGCAGCTGAGATCAATATGCAAAAAGGTCAGGGCAGCCTTCGCAGTCACGCAAATGTTACCCCCTTAGAATTAGACATGTTAACAGAGTAAGCTGCTGTGAAGAGAGACAGACTGATACCTGGAAATTATTTTCTCAGCCACCTGATTTCTAGTCAATTCTCTCCTGTCTCTAAGCCTTAATTGTAGCATTTTCCCCTGTAGTTTTATTTCTTTTATTTTATACCTGTGATATTTTCTGAAAGGCGTTTAGCAAAGTCACAGTCTCCTCTCCACCTCATCTGACCAAGTTTTCTTTGCGTAAAACTTTTCCTTCCCAAGTAAAAGGCTTGGAAGTGGAGAGAACATGATGAAATGCCACTCTGTTGCGGCTGGCTGACTACTCAATTATGTACCCCCTCAGTGAGTTATGCCAGTCAATGGTCATGCTGCTCAATGACTCAGTTGTTCATGCCACTCAGCAGTGAATCCTCTCAGTGAGTATCATCAATAGTTACTGACACCGGGCAAGATATCTCAAAGGCTTATATGTTTTGTTACTTTGTGGAAACTCTGGCTTAGACACTTAAGAATGGGATCCATGAAGTGACATTCTTGGAGCTTGAGAAATATGGCTGGTGTATGACAAAGGAGGTCAAATATAGCAGTATTTTAAATGGAAACATAAAGTACATGCAAGGTGTTACTGGACTAGTAAGTGGTAATAGGTGAAATAAAAATATTTCCTTTTGCCTTGTTCTCCCAGCTGGTAAGACAGTACTGGTTTCTTCAGGTATTCAGAGGGATTATCATTAAAAGGGATATCAGTTAACCCAGCTGGCAAAGAGTAAAAAAAGAAAATCGGTTGACTGATCCCTTTCCAAATTGCAGTGATGTGCTATTTATGGATATAAAATAAATGTAATACATTAAAGCAACGGAGGAAGAGGTAGGGGGAGTAACACTGGAACACAGTGGAATATCTTAGGACATCACTGGAACTGATTCCCGTTCTTAGCTAAGAAAGGCTGAGGCTGAGCTCTTGGTAAAACAAATATAGAATAGAACAACGTAGACAGCATCCTTCACATTCAGTCTCCCACAGCGACTTGCTTTGTTCACCTAATCTGTTATCTTATGAAAACAAGACAAACCTTAACACAAAATAAAAAGTTGTTTTCTTAATTCAGATGTAAAAAGAAGCTTGACAGGAAGCTCATAGCCTTATTCAAACAGGAGAAAAAACAAACAAATCACCATTCTGGCCACAGAAACACAAACAATTCATAATAACTCATGAATGAGCTAAGCATGCTAGTGAAACAAAGATATAATGTAAGTTTAGTCATAGCCGTTCACTGCACTGTGATGGTGTCTTTTTCTCTAAGACCCCCGCACACTTCATAGTCATTACTTATGCCTTACGGGTAAGTCTCATTTTATTCTGACTTTCGCCTGCACCATCAAGGTCTATATAAGAACCAGTCAGCCTTATTCCATTTTATAGTCAGTGGAAAGATATAGGCTCTTTTTTAATATCATTCAGCTATTTGAGGTTTTAATGTTTAAATGTTTAAATGAGCTGATGAGCTCATTCAGTCCCTCACATAGACTATTTCTCTTTGCCAGCTATAAAGGTTGTCTAGAGTTTTTGAGGTAAGACATTAATATTATATTGTTGATACCTCAGTTGCAGACATCTACTATGTAGATGACTGTATTACAAAAGATGAATCTCACCTTGGTAGTGGTCTTTTTTTTTCTTTCCCTGAGCTGCAGATGTTGAGTGTTGGTCACTGTTAGGCAACATTAGGTTCTGCTCTGATCCTCCTATTTGTGAGGGTGGAGTCATGAGTAGCACGAGCCACAGAGGCTTAGAAGAAATGTAAGCCGTATTAAAACGACCTAGTGTAAGCCTGGCAAAATCATGAGGTCATCAGTAACTATGATTAATTCAGGTACAATCTGACTGGAATAGTCCAGGCTCTAAGATGGAGGAGCTGTTACACTGGTGGCAATGGTTTTGATTTGGAGACAAGTCTAGTGTCCAGTGTGGTAGGGAGGAATGGCCATCGCATCAGAAGAGAACTGCTGCAGCTTTCCACTTATAGCCATAACTGGTCTTGTAGCCATTTAGCTCTTGTTGAAGTGGTGCCTGCTAGACTTTTCTTGGAGATTCCCCGAAAGGCTGCATCATGAAAACCTAGATTGTCTGGGTTCCAAGAATACTACAGCTATCAAATCAGTTAAAAAGCCTATCACTGTTACTTTCCTGGTTCCCTACTATCACATCTCTCTAACTACTCAGCGAATAAACCCTATCACTGAATGCTTTCCTAACCTACTAGAGAAGAGCTTTAGTGATTATTAATAACATTCATAGTGAATAATAATAACAGTACCCTGAAGGATTAGAATCCCTTCTCTCTAAGGACTTCAAAGCACTTCAGAAATGTGCAGGAACTCAGGCAGTGTCAGATAAGGCCCTACGTTTTGTAGCAAGAAATTAACCACCTTATTCCATTTTCCAGGTGACATCCCTAGTGATTAGAAAACAACTCAAGCTCTGTCAATATTATAAGAACGTTTCTTGTTTTATTCTTTTTGGTGGGTACAAAAACCACAGTTTCTTACACAGAACAAGATTATAAATAATATCTATAACATGAGTGACCCGTAGTCTCTTTTGATTCTACACTGCAGACTGATGATGTACTCTAAACATTTTTCATTTTGTTTCTTGTAGTTAGACAGATGCAAATCTCTGGAACACGGAATGATGGAACAGAATGAAGGTAACAGCAAACAAGAGGATGACCAACAACTTTTATAAAAAAAAAAGTCTCTGAATTTTATTACAGTGATGGCATTTTATATCAATTATTGCAATGAATTGTTCCCTAAGATGGTTAGAAAAAAGAATTGTGTTGTCCTCTACCGAATTTACATCAGTTAAAAAGCAAGCATGTTTCAATATTCCTCTTTTTCAAAGAAAATGTAAATAATTTCTTTATTTTTTTCACAGGATTTACATATTTATTATTTTCTTATCACAGTTTAGTGACTCATTTCTACAGCTGAACAGCTGAATATTCTTCCATTTTATATATTGATGTTCTGGAGACACAGGTTAGCATGTTCATTGACTTCTATAGCTATTTTTCTGTCTTTGTCACGACAAAGACCAAAATGTTGTCCTTTCTGAGCATGTTCTTCACAGTTTAATGCGCTAAATTGGCAAGTCTTATTAGTTTTAAGTCCACTCAAGTGAAATTTGTTGCTGTTAATATACCCTTCCCAGCCCTCCCCCCAACAAAACTAAATTATGAATTTTCCTGATATAAAATCTGAGTTTGGGTTTCCGAGCTGAGCTCATGCACACATTGTTGCTGATGATGTCTGGCGCATTTAGACGTACTTCCCTTTCTCAGCCAAATTATTAGTTCATCAATGACACTCCCATGTCGTTACAGTCTGTGCTGTGTTTCCATCAGTCACCAACACAGTTTAATTAAGGCACTCAATTTTTTTTTTGGTTTTTATGGTAGGTCCGATGCAATTACAGCCAATCCTGAACTTTGTCTAATTGCAGTTCCAGTATGCATGGCCTTTGGGCAGTCGGGAGTCAATACACGGCCGTTTTCTCCTACGCTCCCCGTGATGGATAATCTGGCTTTGTTTCTTATGGCTTCAGAAAAGGTAAGCTAGGATCGAAGAAAAGGAGAAAAGAAGAAAGTGTTACAACATTTCTGTCCTTCCACAAACTGGAACACAACAAACACCAAAATACTGAATTTTAGACATCTGCATTTTTTCAAGTTAACATTAAAAATAATAATAATGTGTATAAATATATATATATATTATATAAAATACATAGATTGCATTTAAGTATAATAGGGGAAAAAAGCACTAGCAATTCTGAGGTTATATTTTATTAAAATTATATCCTTATTAATTAAATATAAAAGCCCAATTTGATCAGAAAATTAACAGAAGAGGGGATACCTTTATCTAAACTGCTTCAAACTACACTTAATATACAGTGAAATGAGAATCAAGACTTTTATGAAACTGAAAGCATTAATATCTGTAAATAAAGTCATGCACAGCTGTTTGTAGGTTTAGACCTTCAACTCAGTATTTTAAGAAAAAATATGACTAATGAAAGCTGCTTATAAATTGATATCCCAGCTGTCTTTCTGAAAATTCCATGGATTAAACCTAAAGAAATTATTATTTCTATTCACAATACATATATTTAATATCAGTAAATCAGTAAATCCCTCACATCTCATTTCATATATATTTTCCTATAATTAGGGAAGGTGAGAACTTCCAAAGGAAATGGAGTTTACTGAGAGAAAATACAATTTTCTGTAATTTTCTATATTATGTCCAAACTCTCCGCAAGAAGGTTTAAAGTTTTGCTACCTTAAAATCTTTTCCTTCAGGTAAATCAAAACAAAATACCTTGTTGGGAGACTGACTCAAGGAGAAGAATTTGGATTTGTAAAAAAAAAAAAAAAAAAAAGATTTATACTTATTCCTTCTGATTTTAGCCATCCAAAAATCAGTAATCTACCCTAAAAGAACTCTCATGCAATGATAGAAAAAAATCCAACATAATTAGCTTAGATTAAATTATTTCTAGATGGCTAAGACTGTGGAGATAACTCCCATTAGTTACAGCTAAGTTTAACATAAATCCAGTTTTCCTGAGCTCCTTTCCCATCTCATGAAAAGTATGGCCTGAATATAGCAGTATTCTCATTTTCCTTTTGTGACTGCACATCATAGTGAGATTTTCTCTCTGATCATTCACTGTCATGTCCCCATGGGTTCCATGAACGTGTTAACTCATGGGATCCTCATAAGTATGATATGTCAGCACAGATGTTAAGAGACTAGGGTCAACTAGCTGAGTAAGGGCACCTGCAAAATCAGTCATCCCAACTGCACTAGTTTGAAACAGTTTTCAAAGAGATTATTAATCAGTGGGGAGTTCTCATTTATAGCCAGTGGAAGCTATAGCCTATGCAACTAACGTAATTGGTGCACGGGGATGCAATCTTAAATACTGATTGGAAAAAGTGCGAGACAGAAGGGTGCATTCACATAGGAGCAAAGGGGTAACAGACATGATAAAATAATTTTATTTGCCTTTATTACTGATCTCTGTATTTCAATAAGAACTTTGTGCCTCCAAGCCCATTTTCTCCTTCTGAGTTAGCAGTGAAATCCTATGCTGGTGTTTGATAAAATAAATTTATTTTTATATTTGAGTGTTTGTATGTATAGATGAAGGAGGTTCCTTAAAACCCCCAAATGTTTCCAGTGCTTCTGAGTGCAGTTCTATGAATGAAAATGCACTGATGTAATTAAATATTGTATTACTATCATTAACTCCCTCAAAGAAGAGTCCTCCAAAATAAAGCTGCCTTACAAAATAGTAAAAACTTGGATATAAAAGATTCCGAATCAATTATCCTAAAAAACTCAGCCCTAATAAGCAGCCTAATTCAGGAAAAGGCCTCAGCATACAGAAGACATTATGGCATTCCCCTTAAGATGAAAAACTTGAGCCTTGCTAGTCATCAAATTGCAATGTCCAAGTCATCCTTTGAAAAGTTTCTCTGATGCCACAGTACTCTGTGGCAAGATCTGTTGCCAAAAGTTCTTTGACCTCATCCCGTAGCTAGATACAAAGAATGATATGTAGGCACTAAGACAGTGGGGACCTAAAGCCATACAGAGACTTCTGCTGAATATCAAAAACTTCCATTATATCCAGAAGCAAATATAAAACTGCACACGCAAAGCACAGATACAATAAAATGTGGTATAGCTCCCCAGACCCCATATCCAGAGTGCCATTGCAAATGTATTTTGAGGACTAGTGATTGCCAACTGAAGTGCACAAAATGTTTTTTGTCAATAGCAAGAAGAAGAAAAGTTTCTTCTGCCAGGAGGATTTGGGAAGAGTGAGAGTCTAAACCAAAGTTGGACTGCAGACTATGTTGGAAAAGGGAGGGCCTACTCCATGCTTGCTAAACTTTCCAGAAACCTGTCATTATGCATCAGGATCTCTCCATCACTTTAATCAGTCCTCTATTTATGACCATTCAAAGTTAGCCACTGGGAATGTGGGCTATGTGAGTTGTGCATAATTTGCTGGTTTTATAGCCTAATCTATATAGCTTTCTCTCCATTGACAAGGCACTCAGAACAAAAAGACAGAAGAAAGGGATCCACAAAAAGGAGCAAATGAGAATAATGAAAAATTTCTCAGCAGCCTTCTCTGGAATAAGAGAAAAAGCTACAACAAGGTAACTTCTTTCTTCTCACAGCAGAGATTAAGAACAGCTCAGCAGCTCAACACAGGAAATAACTGGAACAGTTAACAAAGCCAGTACAATCAGGTCAAATTTCTGTTTAGAATGATGCCATAAAGCAAGGCAACCAAAGAAGTTCCTGAGTTATATTTTAAACTGAGCTATAGGTAATAAACCAGGCCAATACTCTGCTTAATTGTGCTGTTACACTTTCAGCTTTATGATCTGGCTACAGAAACAGTTTCTGGAGAGGGAAAATTCTTTGTATTTACTGTGATAAAAGTAACAAGGGAAATTGTGAAAGTCTGTGTGCAGTAGTGTATGTATTTAATAGTGATAATATATTTTCAAATTTTTTCATTAGTTTTGACTGAATTAGTTGTTGTGTTAATCATGGAAAATACTGACTGTCCTACTCCAATTAAGGAAATAGTAATTTAGGACACTGATAACCTCAGCCTATATAATACACATCTCCCAGTCTACGTGGGTTTTTTTATTGCTCCGACTTCTCTATTAGCTGGGTCATATGGAAATATCTTTAGCACAAATATAGAAGGCAAACTTTAATTCATTTTGTCTGTGTTGATTATGAAACTGGAAATTAAAAAAGTCACAATAAGCGTGTTACACATTTTCTGTAGGATTTACCTTTGTTTGTAATTAATTTTGTAACTAACTAATAAGTTTTCATAATTTTGTAATTAATTTGGTTATTTATAAACAACAGCATAGAACGGGAGAACATGAGAAGGCAGTCGAACTTGCAGTGGGTGCATGAGCTCCATGGTGCACTGGCAGAGGCCTTGGAGACATGGTAGTAGTGAGTGGATGGACACTATGCAGCCACACCTGTGTTAATCCCGTAAAAAGCCTATGGTGTCACCTGATGTGAGGAATTCAATAGGGCTTTTCATGAGAGTAACTGGAGACAGGGACGTTAGGCTCTGCACCATTTTCAGGTTATCAGGTCAATTAGTGTGCTGAGAGTATAATACTGATATGCAAAAATGGAAAACTGCTTCTCAAGGGAAGAGGAAGGGACTGATTCCTCCCTAAGGCAAACTTCCTTCCTTTCCCGCTGCCTTCAATAGGTGTAATAGCTTGCCATTGCTTCTGAATGTCTTTGTCCCAAACATACAGACTAGTCCTAAATTTTCATTTGCTTTTGCATACACAGGTGAATTTCCCTGTGACAACTCACTTTTTACTTAAACTATTAAAACTATTTGGTATCAGCTTAAAAATCAGATCTGTGTCGCTTATTCATGCAGCTTAGAACTGCCAAGCATCTTTCCTTATTAGCAAATTCTACTCCTAATGCAATCCCTTTAACCCCTGGGCAAACAAACATATCAGAGATTTTGAAATGCATGAAATAGATAGATAGACATAGTTCTGACATGCAGAAATATATGTAAATAGTATTGGAGGCTCTGTTTCACTATCAACCGTAATTAAAATGTGTATGAACAGATGGCACAATCAGTCCGTACAAAGCAACTCACATACATAGGTAACCTTTCATTGCTTGCATGGCTAAAGAAGCCTAAGAATTGATAGGAGAGCATAACTTGACCTCAGCATAAGTTCATATGATGAAACTTCTCAGATGGGTGTTGTAGCAAATAAGCTAAGTAGCATGAGCAATTTTAGAACTCCATTAACATTTACGTTTGAAAAGTCAAATTTATTTCTTTTTTATTTTTTAAATGTCTGTACACTAAGATGTTTTTAAAAGGTTATTAGAGGTTTTCACTGACCTAAACATGAATTTTCAGTAAAATAAAATGTTCATATTGTCTCTAAATTTTTTCCTATAAAAATTCATCTCTGCATTGCAAAAAGTCCCTCAAAAATACAAACTTTAGAGAAAGGTGCTTATGCACTTTCCATAAAAAAACTGAACTCAATCAGCTCTAATTTTTAACCAAATAAAAAAGTAAGACTTAAATAAATTGTACAAGTATAATCATTGTTGCATTAGATTCATAGACCTGGCAAGGAACTCTGGGGGTCGTCTTGCCATGTCATATTTAGCTTGCTAAGCCAATTTGGGCCTGGTCAGTATTGGAATGAAAGCTTTGGGTTTTTTGGTCATTTTCTTATGTATACATTTTGGATGGATTCTGTTTTGTAAACTTGATAAGGAATGTGCTTTTTAGGGTTTTTACTGCTGAATTAAAAAATTAGTTTTCAATATTTCTTGAATTTGTTTTTAAAAAAGGATTTCAGTTGTATATTACAATTGAAGCTCCTTATTTTGCTATGTGCACCTTTGCTTCTTATTCTGGACTGGGGAACCTCTTAGTTATGAGCACCTCACGAAAGAGTTTCAGGGGAAAGATCTCTTCATTTGCCTTTTGCATAATTACTTGCACAGGTTTATTTCTTTTAAAGATTTTTGTTACTGATAGTCAGCAGTGAACTTTGGAGACTGTTTAATATCAGCATCTGAAAGTCCTGAGTTAATGAACATTGACCTATACTCTTAATGTCATCTTGACATCTACTTAGCTGTGTGGTCCATCAGCAAACTGATGACTGCTAGTATTCGGATATATTCTAGAGGTTTGGCCTTTTTCTTGCTTATTTATATGCCTCACATTTTCAGCAGTGAATGAAGTGCAGAGCTAAGATTTTCTACATGGGAAAATTAGGCTTCCTTCCATGTCATGACTTCCTGTATAAAAGGGAACAAAAGAAAACTACACACAGACAGTATGTTTGGGATAGTTTCCCGGTCAGCGTACACCAAGCCCCCACCCTCACCTCCGGAGAACCCACCTATTCCTTGCAGCGCTCCAGCTATCATGCTCAAACACCATTCTCTGTTCACTCTGTGTTTGTTCTGTACTGTAAGGTTCTGTATTGTACCGGCTGTGCCTTTAGTCTGTAAGCTCCTCGGGGCAGGGACCTGTTTTTTGTTTGGCACACTTCACCTATTGTACAGCGCCGTGTACTCCAGCGCTATATAAATAATAAATAAAAAATAATAATTGTATCTACAATTGTTTCCTCTTAAATTTTTTCTAGGTGGCAACGTAAAATTTCTGTTCTTCATTTGTTTTTCCTTAGTTTTTGTTTCTTACTTCTACTATAGGGAGGGCTCAGGGATCTCAAGAGAATATAGCTCAGACTTTTTGTTAAAAAAATGATGTATGGCGTTGTTAATGGCAAGGAAGAGGCAGTTCTACATTGCCAGCGCTAGGAGGTTAGAGTCCTAGCTGCATGCTCTGTTATAAAGCAGCTAGTGGAGTTTGGGAGCTACGTAAAAGTTACATTTAGAAACTCAGTTTGCTACTACGTGCGGTTTCCAAATGTCACAGTGTTGATTTGACTAATGATTAGTTAGCAAGATACTCACTGCATGGATGAAACAGTACATTAGTAAACCATCCCTGCACACCTATTCAAGGCTTCTACACAGGATGCCTCTCCGCAACATCAGCATTTCAGCCTCTGAAATCACTGCATGAACATCTAAAATATACTAGTCCTGAGCAAGGTAAGAGGGTATATTAGTCTAGTGGAAGCTGAGGATTATAATCAAAATCTTTTCACTGGTTAGACCTTTTTGTGGTTATTGTAGTGGACAAAGTTTGATCTGAAGCAGGGTACTGCGAAACAAATGCCACACATAATCAGCATAAAACATGTATCAAAGGGAGGGTGCAGGAACAGGGTGGGGAAGAAGGAGAGAAAGTAAAAAACATTTAGACCTCATGTTACCGTGCCCTGTCTTCTGTTAGTCTTAATTATGGTTCAGTGACACTACCTCTCCTAAATCTTCATTAGAGCAAAGTCCCAGTTAGGGCTAGCATGGAATAATAGATGATTATAGCAATTTATCACTATAAGAATGCAAATCATTAGGAAAACAGATTGGCCAATCAACTAAATAAACATTGGCCCTCTGAACACAACATTTTTGAGTACCTAAAATTTCAAATAGCTGTAATCTCCCAACTGATTCAACAAGACTGTGTTGTTAAAAAGTTATTTTTGTTAAAAATTCATTGCAATGCAGATGTCTATTAGCAACATAGAATAGTATAGTGTACATCTGCAGCCAAAAAAAACTGAACCGCTTTGCACTGAAGTTTTCCAAAATATAAAGCTCTGTTTAGAAGCAAGCATTACCACCACTGGACAAACGTCACAACACTGCGTTGCAAGATGCATCACCCACTCACTGTAGTAGGCCCTAAGTCCTACCCCTAAATTTTAATACTTTCGGTTCCATATACGTTGTAACCTTCTCTATAAGTTGCTAAATTCTGGGTACTCTGCGAGGAAGTTGGGTTAAAAGTCTGTGCACTCTTTGCCACCTTCATTCGTTTCGCCTCTGCCCTGGACTTGTAACAGAACTCTATCAAAGCCACCAGCATTGCCAAGCCCAAGCCTCCAACCAGAATGTAGAAGACTCCAGCAACGTTGCTGAGACTCAAGGCACTCGTCTTGTCCTGAGGAAACAGAAGCGACACAGTTAACCAAGGAAACAAAACACCCCAGGAGCACAAACTATGCATTAAACATCGGAAATAGAAATAAATAACAAAGTTTAAATGAAATTAAACGACAATCAATTACATACTTCTCAACAAATTGACCTATCTGGATCTGCGGAATATATTTTATTTTTTCCGGTCAACATAAAAGTATTATGAGTATGCTACCAGCATATCAGGATGTTATTTGCTTACTTACTAACGAGCTGCAAAATGTTACTTCTACTAAACAGAGAATTTAACAATGACATCTCTTCCTCTCTTTAACACTGATATGAAACTGCATTTACATAAAGCTCTTTAAAAGCTTTGGAATCCAGAAATCCATCTACATCAGACAAGGCTCTGCTTGATTTTTATTAAAACACAAATTTTACTTGTGGTAGCATTGCTGTTAATTTAAAAGATCCAGACTGACTTTCTGATACTTAAATAACAGGTGAAAATAATATGAGGCTTAAATTATTCCTTTGAACAAACACTTCCCCTGAAAGTGCACAGTGTACTATACATATCATGGTATATTTGCCTCTTAGCAATTAATGTATTTTGCTTCTATTTTATAATAGATATAGCTCTGGAACATGCCCATGGACTACTATGGCCGAGTACATTAAAAATAATACAACTAAAAATAACAATTTATTAAATCTGACACATTGTAATTTAGAAAACAGTAAGAACCTTCTTTAGTAAATTATTAAATATACAACATTTTATATATGATCACCTTTTCGGACTTACTGTAGTAAGTAACTATTCTACATTTCTCTACGCTTCACTGAATCACGTATTTTATGATTTGAAAACTATGTGCATTTTTAGCACAGTTCTCAAGGAACTCTTCGAGAATTGACTTCCATATACTACTACATTATGTGCCTTAAGATACTTATAAAACTTTATGCTTACGCAGACTACATAACTTCTACCTAAAGTAAGGAGAGTACTTAACTTCTGCTTGTAATCTGTATGAAATTTTAATTTATGATGAATGCTAAATATTTGGATGTTTAATTTAAAGATGCACTATTCACTGGGTAATCGGTAGATTAGCAAAGTAAAAATTCCCATGATTGGGAATATTGCTGTAGAGAGGTCTAAATTTGAACCCATGGTGTTGTGGGCTTATAGCCTGGGTTCTGCTTTATCTGTCTCTTTTCAGTTGGTTAAGAGCAGCCTGAGTATCTTGGAGGCGACCATTTTCCCCTAATGTTAATTACTAATGTCACGCTTGTGAACAAGGAAAAGGCAGAACTGAGAAAGACTGGATCTAACACGCCTAGTGGGTTGAAGCTTTCTCAGTTGTCATTTACAGGTACTCTGCCTGAGTGGGAACTGCAGTTCCTCTTGATGGATTTTCATTCCTTTTGCAAAACGACTTGCCAGCTAAAGTGAAACGTGTAGGGCGTGGAAGTTTATTTCCCACTTTAATTTTACCCTTTAGCCAGTAGAGTAACTCTTAGAACAAGTAGGGAGCAATCAGTCACTGCCTGTCGTGCTTTCCTTTTAGCTCCGGACAACACAAATTGGCACGGAGACAGAGGCACTACGAAGAAATTGCAGACGTCCAGAATATAAGGCTGGCACTAACTGTAGTGCTTCTGAGTGATCAGAAAAATACTTCTGACATGTTTGTCCTCAGGAGAAATGGAGAAGGTTCCTCTCCCTGAAGCTATGAGGATTACAGTCTGGGAATCATCTCAGGTTAAATACTGGAAGCTATAAAAAGCCAATAATTATTGAAGCCTTTCACTTCAAAGTTCAACTTAATTCTTCCCTTGCTCCTGAAGGAGACAGGGACCTTCCTAATGGGATTCAGGCATAGTTACCCTGGGCATAGTGGTGAAAGGAAATTCTTTCTATTAGAGTTTCTCCCTTTCAGAAAAAATACTGAGGCAGGCCATCTCCTAAAGGAGAAGGCATGATGGGGAATGCACACCTCACCTAGAGAGGGAGAAACCAGCTCACCTACCTTGCCTTGCCCAAAACAGAACAACCGCCTTCTGCAGATGCCCTGAGCAAGTAGGATGATGGGAGGTGATTTATGATGACTTATATTACTGAAATCTTTAAAAACAAATAGTGCTTCTTTAAATTAAAGGGTGACCCCATCAACGTTTAAGGCAAGATGGGTTGAGGCCGATTCACTCTGTGAGTATCTACAGCTGCTTATTTTATTTCCATGTTATTTTGTTTATTACTCCCTCTACTGCTTTGTGAACACGATAGTAGGTCCCGAACTGCAGCGACTGACCTTACTTCCAGAGTCCTTGGGTCCACATTCACCTTTATCGTACCACCATTTGTTTTTCAGCTTGTCTAAGACGCCTGCCTCACTGAGTTTCAAAACGGCAAGGTTTACAGGAGTTCTTCACGTGGAAAATAACATAAATAACATTATATATGTTATTTTATGTTATTCAAGTAAAACTACATAGAATCGCATTGCAAAGTGACAGAGCAGAGGCCACAGTGGGTGCTATGTCATGTACTGTTGGCCCAGGTTTAGAGACAGACATATGACCGGGACCTGCTCCATCGCTTTAGGTAACAGGCACATACTGCTGGGGAAGATTTGTAAATAAATAGTATGCAATTACTGTGAACCCAAAACTATTGGCTTAGACACATTAAAATCATGCTCTTCAGAGACACACATAATGCAACCAGATATGTGACTTAGAAAACATACTCACTTGTGTTCCTTGACTTGGCTATAGCTATTTCATTTACTGCCCTCAAAATTATACTGGCAAGAGAAACGAGCTGCTTCATGCAGTTTGCTGACTATAACCAAATGGCACAAATCTATAATCACCTATCGTGCAGAACACCCACTGATGTCAGTAGATCTGCGTGCAGAGAACTTACGGAGAGGTGTAATGCCCTTATTCTCAGCTAAGAAGAACATGACAGTCAATATTTTATTTTCATTTCCAGTTTCAACATTGTCTTCAAATTCAAAGTCTTTCTTTAAATCTCACTTATTCAGATAAGTCTTGCAGATGTCCCAGACTGGCAATAAATTATTACTTGGAATATCTTCTCTTATTTGTGGTATTTGCTCTGGACAATGCAATTGAGTTTAATATTGAGGTGAAAACTAATATTATGCCTCAAAGTCATGAATTTCTATGGGTTTACACTGAAGTTACTTAAACTCAATGAATAATCTCAGACTATTATGATAACACCCCACTTCATGCAGTTGTAGCTGTTCACTTCATGCAGTTATAGCTGTTCACTTCATGCAGTTGTAGCTGTTTTATTTTCTAAAAAAACTATGGAAAGATTAAAGGACCTTTTCTATGTATTTTCTACTTCAAATCATTGACTGTCAAATTCTTAAAATGATATGTATATAAATATGTATTTATGTGCAGGTGTGCATGAAAATACAATATATATCAGAGAAGGCGATAGGAAACAGCAACGGTATGTGATAGACAGGTTTCTGGTGACATCATACGACACAGAAATTGAGCTTGTATATGCCACCAGATTCCTGTGATAAAATTAATATCTCATAATACACTAATCCATACATTGCTAAAATGTTAGCTCATGAAATCAAGGCTTAAAATAAAAGATAAATAAACAAAGCAGTGCAAAAAATAATTGGTGCAGTGTAACTGACTGAAATTACTAAAACAATTATTATGAAAGAGAACAAGGGGCTTGCAGTTATGAATTTGAACTGATTTCACTGGAAATAAGTGTATTTGTGCATATAAATTTAATATACATACAAACTTCCCCCCCCCCCCCCCCCCCCCCCATAACCTTATATCCTACTATTAGCTTTAGGGATCCTGACTTCTAACACTTTCTGATTACTCTTTCTATATATACATAAAGGGTGGGATTCACCTCACCACAGTTTTCCCATGCAAAAGTTATGCTCCAAGCTTTGATTATCTGTCCAGGCTTCCCCACAGTTAACAGGAAGAGATAGGTACCTCCAAAAGTTGATTTTAGATACCAATATTAAGAAAGGATAAATCACACCCTAGCGATGTCTGTCTCTTCCTTTACTACTGAGGAAGCCTAGGTGTCATGCCCAAATCACAGTTTTTGACAGCTACAGTTGGATGAGAGGATTCCTAGTTACTCTCAAGTGATCCCTGTAAATATAGAAAATGCTTCATCCACTTTCCAAACCCCACACATTGTATTCATATGGAATATGCTGCTTCTAGCACAGAAAATGCCTGTTTCTTGATCTTTTCCAGTATTTAAACTTACATTTTGTCTTCAGACTTCCTGGCCAGGTTGTGCAGGTTGAAAGTGGAATAAGAGAGTCAGTCCCATAGCTGTGAAATTAGTGGGTAGCAGTTTGGGATGCTGGCAAGTTGCCTGCCAATATGATCTTCTGTTTGCTTCTAGTACAAGTGTGAAATAATTAACATTATTTGGACAGTCATCATCTGTAACAAGTCATGAATTTGAATAGTACCACATCTCCTACTCCCAGCAGTATAGCAGAACTGGTTATGAGCAAGAAAAGGGACATCCAGGTACTGTTCTCACATAAAAAATGAGAAGTCTGTGGAGTTGTTCCAGATTAAATCGATTGAAGTGATGTGATCATTAGGACTCTATATGAACTACCAAAAATAGCAGCAAGCTGGGGCAAGTCAGGAAACATATCTCCCACTCTTTTGCTTGATATTTGAGCACAAAGAGAATTCAGCTATATAAAGCCCGATATGAGTGGGAATTTTTTCTTCTTTGCTGCTGCAGTTCTTTTAATGCAATCCTTTCTGCGTTCTCTCTGAGAAGAAGCTCTCAAGGTTTCCTTCGGGAAAAGCAACCAATTTCACACCTGAAGTTGCAAAACTATCTTCAACATATAACTGACCGCACTGGCAGTGGCCAGCATAGATGAGACAGTTAACGCTCTTCACTGAAATACAGTCAGTGATGTGTCAGAGGCCACAGTCCCTTGTTTCTCTGCTTTACTTTTTTTGCTGAAACCTGTCCTGAATCAATGCCCTGCACAAGCTAAGGGAAACATGCCCTCTGCCTCTGAGGCTTTTGTGATGAGACATGAGGTATCCTTTTCATTTCCAGTCATACATTCCTATCTGTCATTAGGGAAAGGCACTTTAAGCTAAATGTAAAACTACTCTATGCTTTCAAAACAGTATTTTCACCCCATTTTAAATCATCCAGGTGTGGTGGGGTACATATGCATTCAAACTAATAAGAGGAATCCAGACTGAGGGGCTACGGAGCTGAAAAACAACATTTTAGCTTGCACTTTTCAGAATAGCAACATATACACCTATGTTTGCAATGACAAGAAATGATTACAGGTATAGTGAGGCTATATTAAGTGTATTTTAGGCTTTTTGTTTGTTTGTTTTTAAATTTCAGTAGGAGATTTTCAACAGTTCCTGTGGGAACGGAACGTCCAAATTACCTCAGCTTGCAGTGCAAGTTGCTTATCGAGGCTCCTTTCCTTTCTTTAAAAATCTCTTCTTCAAACAGCCGTCATTTTGACCATGCCTGTCAGAAACTCAGAGACTACAACCTATTTCTACACTGCTATACAATTGGTTGATAAATAGTCCTACTAACACTAAAGGGAGCAGGAATTATAAAAATAAATATGGTCTGCTGAATGTGATACATACATGGGATAAATCTTGCATCTAGAATTAAATTTCCCATTAAGTTTCCCATCAAAATGACAATACAGACTTTTTCTTCAGTTGTTGACTGATTCCTGTATTACTAATGCTCAGCTAAATCTTCAGTTAGAATAAATTGGCAGAGTTCATGAAAATCGGCGTACTTGTTCCAATGTAGAGCTGCTGAGAATCTGCCTTGTTCTATATATGCAGGATGCATATGCTTCTGATTCACGTAAGGATGATGTAAGAAAAATGCTAACTAAAATTGCCATTAATATATGGAGAAGAATTTGTCCCATGCAGCCACAATGCAAAAATGCTGTGTGACATAGCATAGGAGATCGCATTCTTCCACTGAACAGGAGTAGGGACCTGTCTTGAAGTCAGCGGTGGCGCAGCCTGATCCGGGCTCAGGGATAGTGCCTTTCTATCTGCTCATCATGCTATCAGCCCTTCTACTTCCGCTTTAGGCTTCTTGCTGTTTTCTTCCTATCCTGTCTGCAATCACTTGTGGTTGGAAGGGCTTGTTTTTAAAACCCTAAGGCTAGGTCTTGTGCCAGCAACATCAAGGAAATCACAGTGCCTTGAAACTGCATTAATGAAATTCTCTATTGGTTGTGTACAGGACAATGAATGGGAGTGATAGCATTTAAATTATAATACCGAGTGATTCCGAAACCAATACAGAATTTTAGTAGATAGGGGTTTTAAAAATGCAGTCATGACTATGCTTTAGGAGCATTTTCATTATCTGCTCGTGGCCAGGCCATTAATTAAGTGTAAGGTCAGTCTCATCCGCTGAATTAAAAACAAGGAACTCTGTGTTCTCCTGAGGGCTGCCAGCAGAACTTGAAGGACTGCTTCATCAGTACAACCTCTTGTTAACTCACAGTTTTATAAAAGCAACGGAATATAATGGCAGAGGCTGTCTTTCAATACCTTTAGATACATCCCATGAAATGATGACAGTATACAGTTAAGATCTAAAGTAATACTTTCAAAAGCACTCAAATAACTTAGAGACCTCAGTTTTACTGTCAAACATAACTTAATTGTTGAGGCCGCTAAACCACAGGGGGAGTCAGCGTCAGCTATGTAGGATAATACAGTCTTCCTGAGGGGAAGTGGTAACTGCTGTTCACACAAGGTAGCTCTGTGAATTGTTTTTCTAAACTCTGGAAGATATTTCCTTAAAGTAGATGGAATAAATGTAAAGGGGGAGGCTAGAGATGACCTTTTAAGAGCAAAGCATGGAGGCAGGAGAAATCGTGTTTGTTATGAAGTGATACAAACCTTTGGAGAACTGTTGAGCTCTCATGAAACCCACTGATTACTGTAGTCCTCTGCATGGTCATGTAGAGTTATTCTGGGCCTAGAATGTCATATACTGACTAGCGAACTCAGATAGTAACAGCACAGTCGATCAGTTAGGTTTCAGGTGCTGTATTTCTTTTAGGAGAAGGGAGATGTTCTTACTCATTACAATAGGATGCACTGTAATTCAGACCAGAGCTGCTAATAAAGTTCAGGCTTTGTTCTTTTTAAATTCTTACCAATAAAAAGGAATATTAGTTAGACACGTTTAAGAGTTTAGTTCAGGACCTGCTGACAGCTGTGAGGTTTACAATGACAGTGCATTTCTCTAACCATCATTTAATAGCCTAAAAATTTTAAACATTTAGAGCTCCACTGACTGAATAGAAAAGGGTCTTAATGACTTCAGTTGATCAGATCCTACAAGATTGTTCCTGAACAAGGAAATGGATTTTGTAGATGATAAATGGCAAACTAACACTTTGAGGAGTCAGAATAGGTGTAGCTTGAAAACAACAGAAACAGATGTTGCAGCAAATCGTGAAGTACAGTAACATCTGCTCATCTCCATAATGTGACTGGTCCTATGAGTATGGCAGTGCAGCCACATAATAGATGTGAGGCTTTCCAGAAGCACTGGGCTTCCTACCTACATATGCTGTGCGCAAGTACTTCCTACTCAATCATGTATGCCCGGGAAAGAGTGTGGCAAGAACAGGCCTGAGGTCAGATAAATCATCCTGGCAGGCTGTGTATAATCCTAGGACCACAGGCTGAGCTCCTCCATGCTCCCTATCCTTTACCAACAGTCCCTTGCCACCATATTTTCTACGACAACCTGAACTCCTGCCTATGTCACCTTTCTTGCATTTGTATTGGCAATGTGTTCCCATCTTCCTCCTGCATTCACCGCACATTCAGACCCTTCCTGTTTCTCCATGGCCTGTATTCCTTGCCTTTCTTTTCTGTGTTTTTTCCCCAAGTTCTTCTTCTGCCCCCCAAGTTCTTCTTCTGTCACCATCAGACCAAACGAGCTCCTGCAGTGCCTTCTAGACATCTTCCCTGTTATACCTGGTGAAGGCCTGCCCTTCCCTCTCCCTTGCTGCTCCTCGCTTGTTCCTTTGTGACTCAAATCATCAGTGGTTGGTAATCTCAGATAGTCAGTTAAAAGCATCCTTAGTTTGCTACCTAGCTTTTATCTCACATTTCATAAGCAGTAGGTTTGTGATGGGTATATTTTAAGAAAATGGAGATATTTTAATGATGTGACACCCTGCCTATGACTTTTTTTAAGATTAAATAAACAACTCCTCCCCTCCAATGAAAAATTTCAGGCTTGGGTAGAGCATATAGAAGTATAAACATGGGATTTTTTTGGTTCACATGTCAACTTTGTTATGAGAAGTTGGCATCCGCTCCACTTGTAGGTAAGTGCAATTAAGTTTCATGTGCATGTGCACTTTGGAAGACAAAACAGAGACCATTTTTGAAACTGTGACTGCTGGCCAGCAGAGCAGTGGGGAAAAATAGGTAGAGCGGTAGGATCAAAGGCAAAGTGTAGAGGATTAGGACAGCAGTTCTGGGTGAGTGCAGAACAGCCCAAGGGACGGTCCCTGAGGCTAGGACACAGCATGAAAGACCAGGAGGACTAAATAAGGAGTGAAAACAGTACAAAAAATATATGTAGGCAACTGTAAAGAGAGCTACATAAACTGTGAATGCCAAATCAGTCAAATTTAATTACCTCTATCTGACTAGCTCTGTACCTGCAGTTACCTGCGCACTATTCTCATATATACTGTTCACACACAAGCACATAAATATATATCAAAACATGCTGCCTGGCACTGAAAAGGCACTTTCAATATCTTAATCCTCCCTCGCTTCCACATCTTCCGCATCTTTACTTCTTTTCAGCACAAAGTAGTTTCCCAAAAGGAAACTGTTATGAGGCAAGGAGGTAGTGGCACTGGTCACTTGGGAGAACTGGAAATGAGGGAAGACTAACAAGCCATTGTCACCTCAGTCTAAAATTTAGAGGTGGTATCATGTCTGTGAATGCCACGGCAGAGGAGGATGAAAGTTCTGGATAATTTCTGTCTGGTAAGTTCTGGTAAGTTCTGCTTAGGAAACACTAATGGATTTCAATTTCTGGGTAAGACACCATACAATTTCAGTGTGAAAATATTTTAGCTGAAATTTCCTCTCCTATGTTGGCTACTCAGGTGAATACCACAATTTCTACCCATATTGTTGGCATCACTAGTGAATCCCTAAACCTGGACCATGTCCTGCATTATTGCACGAAGAAGCCAAGCTGATTTGCAACCCTCTCCTTTAATGTCACTGAAAAATTACTTTCGGTTGTACAATATAGTAGAAAATTGAGTTGGTATTTCCTCCTGAAGATTTCAAGCTGCTTGTTCACAAGAGCAAGCTTTGAAGAGGCTTCAGGGGATGTAGATTCCTGAGAGCTGGCAACAGATCTCATAGCAGAGACTATTTACGAGTTCCCCTTGGGAAGCTTAAAAAAATGCAAATATTTTTGCTTTGACAGTAATTGCATACACCTAGATTTTGAGTGCAGATACCAGCAGTGCTGTGATACTGGTGAGGCTGCTCCATTGCAGGTAAAACCCCAGCAGATGCACCAATTACTTTACATACTGTTTACCCGCTTTTGGTGACATTGAGGCTAACCTTGGAGTCACCTCCCCCGCTGCCACATTCTCCTTTGTCGTACCACCATTTGTTTTTCAATTTGTCCAAGAGGCCTTGTTCATTCAGTTTTAAAACTGCGAGGTTAACAGCATTTCTTGAAACGATAAAACATATTTTGTAAGAAACTGCACAGCTGTTAAGATGTTAGAAGGAATGAGGACTTAAGCTGTTTATAAGCTTGATCCACATACTAAATAAACCTCTCATTTTCATATGTTAAAGCCCTTGCCATTACAAATAACTTTGGTTACTTTCAAACGTGAAAAATTCATTTCTAACATACAAATGACTTCTAGAATGGCTTGGCTTTTTAGGAAGAAAATGTGATTCTATCAACCAACCAAAACAATCTTTGTAAAATTATGATAAAATTCTGACTGGCATTATACATGAATTACACAGATTTGTTTTAATCTAAATTTAGAATATCCATTCAGTGTGAGGCTACATTAATTTTTCAAATATACTGGAAAATATATCCCTACGTATAAGGAGGCAAAATCCAGATGACCTATATTAGACACTGCTAGTCTCTGCAAACAGTCAGAGTGATCCAACATAAGCTATGGACTTAGGCTCCAAAAACAGGCAGCACAAACAGCTCACACTTTCACTAGGATGCTATCTGGAGCCAGTCAACAGGAATCGAGGAACAAAGAGGTGCCTGAACTCCCTCCATATGTCTGGGATGCAGTGTCGAGAGAAGGAGTCCCATTCCTCTTGCACAGTAGTTCAGTGGCTTAGCTGGAATGCAAGACCTGGGTTTTAGCTTAGTCCCAGTATCCTGGGAAGGTGTCCTGTCTCCTAGATTGAAGGGTACCCATAGTGAGGGAGAGGAAGGTGAAAGATGGAGACAATCTCTTTTGGGAAACTTGGGCAAAGCCAAGCAGAAGCTGAGGCCCCAGGAAGCCCAACTCCAGTTCGTTCGCTGGGTGCTGAGATACGAGTGAGTAGCTGGGAGGTGCTGATAACTTCTCCCTGGAGGTTTTATACATTTTATGTTAACACTGGATTAAAGAAAAATCTTACATTTCTAGCTGCACGGAGGTCTAAGCACAGCAGACTGAATGGGTGTACATGCACACACAGAGTCCTGTATCTCACGGTTAGTGCACTTTTTTCGGAACAAACGTCAACTTGGGTCTCTCCAGGCAGACGTGGGTTTTGAATCCTTGCTGATGCCTAGGCTAAGCTGAGAATCATCACTTCTACATGAGCTCAAGGCTGTCAGGGCTGTAATAAATCTCAGGCAAGAAAGTGGCACACCTGGTCCTAGGATGGGGCTTCTTCAGAGATTTTCATTTGGATGTAGAGAGCTTTAAGGCTGGCTGGCAGAGGTTAGACAGTGCAGATCACTATCCAAACCCAAATGTAAGACATGGATTCACGTTAGGAACTACGGTCACTATATGTCATTTTAAAATTGGTTAATAACTAATCTGTCAAGGCACTTATGCAGCCTTTATCATTTTCTGAGGAAGCTTTGCACTTGTTTAAGAGTACAACTTCCTGTCTTACTACTAACAAGCCTTACAAATTCAAGTCACATACACTAATGCCACCTACATCAACATTTATTCATAATAAAAACCATTTCTATTTTTTTTGGTCTATGCTCAAAGGTCCCTGGTGTGCCTACCAGAGGTGTACACTGCTTTCTGGGGGCATCTACCCAGGCTTGCCCTTGGAGATGGAGAGGGATGTGGAGCAATAACATCATATTTTTAAGGCACCATTCATCTCCGACAGGAGAGAAGTATCTGTGATGTCCTACTGCTCTTGAGTGAAAACACGAGGCTGAGAAAGATGGGGTTTCTCTCTCTGAATTTGATTAACGCTGTCAAAATCTGTCTATTGGGGCTGCGTAGGACTGGGCAAGACCTATGTCTGTTAAAAGCATTTTCACCTCATTAATTATGAGAGGATGCGGTGCCCTCAAAGGCAGTTGGAGAAGGTTGGAGGGAAGAGAGATTCTCCGTTGATAGGGCTCTGGCAGATCTTACAGTGCCAGAAGTCACAGATCTTGTGATTCACCCTCTCTAGAGGTCACTGGATCCTGGAGGGTCCTTTCCAATATTTAGAATGGAAATTTTTCTCTCACTCACTAGGAAAAGGATATTCTGGGCAGATAAGTATAGCCAACTACATATCATAACTTTTGGAGTGCTCCTTCCAACACAGAGATGCATTAACTGTGTTTATGGGCCAAGTGTCAGCTTTAGGATATACCATCGTCTGGTAACAGCTTTTCAGCTGCTGGAACTTAAACAAGTCTTTGCTGGCTGGTCATGAAGTTTGGAAACTGTTTCTACGTAGAACTGACCTCACCTAGCTTCACTGTAGTTACGTTGATATCAGATTTTCAATACAGATAATGTAATTGCTTGTCTCTCTCTGAAACTGAAAATGAGAACTGTATGCTTTAGTGGGAGTGATAACAGATTGCTCTTCATGGATAAAGCTTTAAGAGGAATTTGCCAGCCAGGCTGACAAATGTAATTTTATATAAGTGCTCTAATTATGGTTCACACTTCAGATGGAGAGGAGAAATAGCAAAATTGCAAAGAAATTGTTCATTTTTCCCTTTTCTTCTCAGAAACAATTGCTTTTGAACCAGACATGCTAACTACAGAATTTTCCTAATCAGCTTTTCGTTTCAGAGACTATGCTTTTGGCCTGTTTGCCTCATTCATGAATTCCATTGTGCGACCAGCTTTGCCTCTTTACAGCCAAAGTTTCCAGCATACTAAATGAATATATACCTGATATGACTGAGCAAGGACTTTGAGACTGAGCCATAAATGAAGGATGATCCCAGAAACCCTATTTCTTTGACATTGATCAATATTATTTATTTTGAAAGTATCTAAACTATACAGCTTGAGCCTGCTGTCTACAAAGTCAATAATAAAACTCTTGTTTCTTTCAACAGGAACCAGAGCGAGGTCTAACTTAATGCTACTGTGTGCACTCATCACACTCATCACACTTGTCCTCATCATAAACCGTCCTTGACAGCGCTACAAATGTGGGCAGAAATGATCAGTTCCGTGAAAAAAAAAATGCATCTCAAGGAATATCACTAACACTCAATTCAATAAGACACTTCAATAAGTCCTCATGTTAAAATCTTTAGTAAGCTTTCATTCTATCTGTATCTTAATTATGGTGAAGATGTTTTTGATTTTTGCCTTCAGCACTGTAAATGTCTTTAGGCTTTGGAGTTTTTCAAATTTTTCAAATTTTTCAAGCTTTTCAAGTTAATGTCTAACTGTCTGACCTTTTATCTGGCTATTCAGAGATGAATAAAAAACAACTAGACAAATTTGTTCAACAACTATTTGTAAAATTTCATGTTTACTTTCCATTTTGAAGGGTGAAAACTTTCTCATTTGCCAAAAGTCTGAATTTAACTTTGAAAACGTTAAAGATTATCAAGGAAAATTTTCCCACAGTCTTTTAGAGAAGCTGCAGCTGGTTGATAGTAATCCTAGAATAATGAATAAATAAAAGAAACCCATTCATGAGAGGGTTATTTAGCTGGGTTATTAGCCATATCCATAGACAGTTTCACAGCACAATAGAGAAATGGAAATAAAAAGGACAAAAAAGTAAATGTGGATTTAAGCTGCAATCATTGTTCTGAAATTAAACTGTATTGTTTATAAATGTAACACATTATTGTCCTCATTATGTCTACTAGGCCATGTAAAAACAGGTTAGTTTCACACTGCTTTCTCTGTTGCTTTGTTATCCAGCTCCACCTCAACACGTGGAAACAAATAACTCCCTTCTGGTCAGCAAAACACAGAGAACCCATGCTCAACACTGCTGTATCTTGCATAGACATATTGTAATTGAGATCCTGACAGGTGTAATGGTGACCATGCTGAAAATTATACACCTGAGACCTCAGAGCCAGACTAATCATTCAAACTCATCCTACACAGTGCTTCCTTCTGGCACAGAAGAAGGCATTTTGAACTTGACTATGAGTGGCAGAAACTATTCTCCCATCCCTAAAAAGTAGGACTGACTCTTCAATTCCACACTCAGGCAAAACTCCAACTAAAGAACAATTTCTTCCACAATAATGGAATTGAAAGCTTTGCAAAAGTAAGGATTTAGTAGTAGAAAGCAGGCAAGTACTTGAATATTTGACTCTTAATCCTTGCTTCCACTGCACAATCCTGAATTTTCTATTACTCCGCATGAAAATGGCATCCTTGTATGTGATTGTCAAGCCAGTTTAGCCAAAACTGCAGCCCTATATGTTACAGTAATTCCTCATTTCTTTATTATGTGAGCGCATGGACAGTGATTTAAAGGTATGGATCACAGCTGTTTTAAAGCTGCCTACAGAATTACAGTATGAGAAACCTGATGAGAGTTAAATCATCCTCATTCAGTTACAACCGCTTCCCATCTCCCCATGGATAAATAGTAATGAGCAGTTTTAAATATTAATCGGTGTCACTTTTTCCCTTAAGATCCTACTTGTGCCAGCTACAAATATGCCTTTCATAGTTAGCAAAAAATAAAACTACACAGGCATAGGCAGATGACAGTGCAGCTGCACAGTCCTTCGCGAAATCATATCTATGACTCCAGATAGGGATAACTCGTGGTCCATCTAAAGGAATACTAGCAGGGTGCTAGCCCAAAGCTCAGCGAAGTTGGTATTGCTTGCTTTGGCTTGCTTTGACTTCCAGCGAGTGGATCATGACAACGGTTAACAGACAACCCGTCAGCTGAACTTTAAGTCAGCACAAAGCAGTGAGACAGGCATTTCACAAAGGATCTGAATCACTGTGGCGTACAGCGCTGTGATACCTAGCAATTAAATGCTCAACTGCAGGAAGGGAATTGACAGGGCTGATAAAAACACACAAAGGTCCCTACACCAAGCAGCAATGAGGCAGGGGCTCAGGCTAAGAACTACAGCAGCCAACATCATAATGCATCATTTTAAGCACCTATTTCAGGGCTGCAACTCAGCATCTCTAAGAAACCAGAAGCTAAAGCATGAAATGCATCTTGTATAATGAGCTCTAGCCTGTGTATTCAGATTAACAGTCTACGGTCTAGAGTACTCATATATGCAATAGGTAGAAAAGGCTCCCTCCAGCCTGATTAGACGTGAACAAGTATCCACAGGCTCAACCACAGCTGCTCTTTGTCTAATTCTTTCAGTTCCCAAGACGTTGCATTCCTGCATGCACAGTGATTCAATAGGGTAGAAGCAAAGCACTGCCATTCAGACTCCCCTACTGCAGAAGGTACTTCCCCAAGATGTAACCAGAAGGCCAACGGTATTCCGGCATCAGGAAGAACACTGCTAGCAGATTGAGGGAGGTGATCCTTCCAGTTACACAGCATTTGTGAATCTAAGTCCAGGAAAAGCATTCAGGAAAATGTCAAACTTGTTTAAATAGTCAACCGGTGGAGTTTTGACAGGAAAAATAAAGTATCTTACCTGTTTAAACAGGTTTGACATTTTCCTGAATCCTTTTCCTGGACTTAGATTCACAAATGCTGTGTAACTGGCACTTTAGATACCAAAATATTTTGCTGAATTCTGGGCAGATTCTTGATGAAATCTTGCCTTTATTGTTACAGATGGCAGCACTGCCATTTCGCTGCTTAGGATTCTTTCTAGGATCTTGTTCACCTCAAATAATGAACAAGTGGCATGTGGAAAAATAAAACGAGTTACTAAAGAGACTTTGCATGCACAGAGCGAGCTTTGTTTAAATCACAGCCTTATGGTGCAGCTGACCAACCTAGAACTGCTGGTGCCACCACAGCAGCTTCTAAAGGCAAAAGCAGAGTCCATGACCTTTTAAAGACTTTACATTCTTTTCATAGGCATTTGAAGGCCTTAGATGTCACTTGATCATGCAGAAGGATGCCACCTCTGATGAACCCTCTATTCTTTGTACTCACAGCAAACTTCAGATAAATAGCAGCAGAGTTTTAAATTATCAAAGCCCCATAGATGGCCCACATATGACCAATTGGAGAAATAAAATCTTTCTTTGTTTTTTCACTTCAGTGAAATCCTTGATTATTTTGTCTTGAGGAAAATTTTATGTATAAGTACTGACTGGCTAGAAGTGGGGATCAAAGGCCACTGCACAATAGGAAGCAAAAGCATGGATGCAGCTGTACAGCAAGAGGAGGAATTCACTGAAGGAACATGTTTGCTCAAGTTCACCCTGCACTACATGGGTCCCAAGTGATGACAGTCAATGGCATGTTGGCAGTTAATGATGTCTCTGAGCTCTGTCTCAATCACTCAAAGAATATTTTTTTCCTTGCTCTTAGATGGCTCTCCCCATAACTACTTGCCAACACAACCGTCTCCAAGATAAACCCTTTGCCACTCATGGCCCAGACTGGAGCAGGTTCCTGGGATTAGCAGGGTAGGATAAGGCAGAGACAGAGCATGCTGAAGCCAAGTTCTGTGACCTTATTCCAGTGATGTAAATCACAGTTACCCCCTAATCTGTATAAAGCCCAGGTGGCTTGGGAACAGGAGGCCACAGCTTCCTTCCTGACAGATTCCTGTCACCATACAATCTAATGCTTCCTGGATGAAGCTGAGGATCTGTCTCAGATATATTTAGTGAAATACAAGCTGGTGCATTTTTATAGCTTGCTCAAATGATTTTGAACAGGAAAAATTAAAATGCAACCTTTTACCAAGCAAAATATTAAAAACTGTCCATTTTCTGAGCTCTTTATTTTAATGATGTTTTGAAAAGCGTTCATGGTGGATTGTAACACTATACATATGCAGTGCAGTTCAAGAGTGTTTGACAACTTGTCAAGAGAAATTAAGTGTAAAGCTGCATGGCGCTGCCTGAATACATTTAATAAATTAGGAATGAAACAAGTATTCCATTAATGAGGAAGATGTAGCCAAAGCTTACATCATTCTATACTGAGAGAGCTTGAAGGATCAATAATGCAAATATTAAAAAGGGATCTAAATGTAAGAGAATTTTTACAAGAAAAAACAACCAAAAATTTAAAGCAAAGTGCCAGCTTGGAAATCGTGTTTTTTTAAACATATTCAAAAATTTATAGGATTTTTTTTTACTGGAATTTCTAAAGATTTGCATGGCTGTAATGCTATTCCTATGAAGAAATTGCATACAAATGCTGAAACAGTGTATATATATACATATATACATATACACAAAAAGACATTTTTACATTTAGCTGACAATTCAAACAAAAATAGAGTCTCTGGCCCTTACTCCAATAGGTTGCCCATTATCTACATTCAATAGCATACCATCAGTGTTCAAGTTGTGGGCCTTCACAGCAATATCAGCTGTTCTGCAGGAGAATCTCTCAGGCTCTCCTGCTATTCTTCCATTCCTATACAAATATTTATTAGAGAAAGGGCTAGACTCATCATCTCAGGTGAATGGCCCAGGGCCAGCTGAGGATTACAAAGGAGAGTGGGTGCCTCTTGAGCTGGATCTTGCAAAATGCCCATACCTCTGAGGGAACGTCCTAAAGAAAGCTCAGTCTTGTGGAGAAGGAAAAAAAAAAAGCAATGGACAGGTTCTGTTCCTTTGGCATTAGGCTGCATTAGAAGTCAACATCATTTGTAAACATTACTTAAAAATCCACTATTAATTTGCATTTTAATCACTTCTTCCAGAATATCTCAAAGCATTTTACCAATACTAGGAAATAAGTATCTTTTTAAGAGTGCATATTTATTGCTATCCTTCGTTTAAAGACGAGGAATTAAAATCAGAGCTCAAATACTTTTGAATTGTCACTAATTAAAGTAAGTATATTACTCTTCAGTTAGCCATCTAAATAAGACTGCTAATTACCAGGGGCCAGGAGTCTCTATAGCTTCTATGTATAGCCTGAGCATGCAGCTCAGTTACTTGAACTGTGCTTTGTAAACAAATATGAGGCAAATTCTGACACCTTGAGGATCAGCGGGCGTTCCAATTAATGGGAGACCCACTGCTGCTACAAAAAGCCATAGCTACTTTGAATTCAAGGAAGTTCCAACAGTGTAGACCAGCTAGAGGTCTGCTGACTAGAGCTTAAAATATTTATACAAATTGAAAGCTCTTTTGCAGCAAGATATTCCAATTAGAGTATGCAAATGCTTCTCGGCACACTCAGTCAAATATATATTTTGCTTGGGTAAAAGAAAACAGCAGCTGACATGTTAAAGCAACTTGGCTTGTGCTTTACACAAAGCTTTGCTGTAAACAAAAAACATGTAAAATTGTCCCCAGGGTTATTGGTTCAGTCTATGGTCTTTAGTGAAAACAGAAATATTAGCTTTCTCTGAACTCTGAGCTATTTTCATTTTGGCTAGCAACCACCCAATCCTTAGTGCAGTAATACTACTTTTCAAAACTAGATTTTTTTTCTTGCTGGTTCCAGCATAAACAGGATTATGCCTATAGGCTGCAGTAGTCCATCACCTGCAACTGAAAATACATATTTTAAAGGCTTGAATGGGATTTTTTCAGAGCTGTTTTAGTACTGGTATAACTCTGTTTCTACACCGTAGGAATTTCACTGTGCATAGGCTTACCAGTGCTGACTGCTTTTAAACTCTTGCCTCAGAAGTATTAAGAATCCTGAGCTCTTTACTTTGTTTATGCACTTTATACCACTGAAAGAATTTAAATTAACATTTTAAAATGTGAAATCTGTAAAATTAGCATTTATTAATACATGCCCCGAAACCGCTTTATGTATTCTTTCAGATGGGGTAATATTCACCTCTGGCACGGCCTCTAAACCCGATGGCCTTTTTACACCTCCAGTGAAGCAGACCTCTACTCATGGCCTGGTTCCAGGAAGGTGTTTGGATTCTGCTTCACTTGCCTCTCCAGTAAATCCTACATTTAGGGCCCCTTAACTGAGAGAAAATTATAGTACTGTCAAGAAATGGTAGGAGGTTCATGACAGGGAGTACAGAGCCAGGCAAAGGTACCTGAACTAAACCTGAATGAGTCCTTAGTTCAGGTACCAGGAGCTGAATCGCTTCATTAGTGTTGTTTTAGCTTTGCTGAAAGAATAGGAGCAATCTCTTCCAGTGGGGCCACAGCAACGAAGTTCTACCACTTCTCAAGCTATCCTTATTCCTTCCCATGTAGACTGCATTAGTGCAGCACATCATGTTGTCCAGGCAAATATCTCCCAGACTCCTTATGCCACTTCATCCACAAGAAGTCAAACTACCTCAGTTTACTGTCTGCACAAATGCTATATTTGTTTTTGTTTTTGTTTTTTTTTGAATGCATGTGTTTTTGAATGACCTGTTTTCAGTAGGATGGAAACATTATTCATCATTACTGATGCTGGTCAGTAGATTTAAACATGTATTTTATGTAGTATCTTAGACTCATTTGTTAGGCATTTTAGATTTATATTTCTGAATATTTTGGAGCTCCTATTTCCATCCAGGATGAGGCTAGAAAGATGGTAACCTTTATGGATGCGACTCAGTACTCATTAAATAGAAATAGGATGCACTTCCTTACAGTTTAGAAAGTTTTTCCATCTGAGACAGACCGAT
Organism: Struthio camelus; assembly: GCF_040807025.1. Taxonomy (NCBI): domain Eukaryota; kingdom Metazoa; phylum Chordata; class Aves; order Struthioniformes; family Struthionidae; genus Struthio; species Struthio camelus. The sequence goes on from NC_090942.1 coordinate 206,939,450, forward strand.
ATCACATGGAGATTTTTCTAATGCCCATCAAGAATGGGTGACTCCAGTTACCCTATGCAGAGGAAGATTTTGGTACATCAGAAATCTTCCAATGCAATGCAAGTGGCAGCTGCTTCAGTAGCTTCCAGTTTTTCACTCCATTCAACACGTTCCAGCAGCGGCAGTAATACTGTGCTTTGGACTAAGCATTTCACAGCTTTCATCCATAGCAAAACTCTTGTATGCTGAACCATCTATCCCCAGAAGAAATGCTGCTGTGACCTTCAGAAACAGTCAGGACTCATTGCTGGCTCTCACTGAGAATCATGGAAAAGAAAATATTATGTTGGACTCTCTGCAAAAATTAAGCTTTCTGATTCCTAACTAGATCTATTTCTCAATGTGCTACATAAATGTGTGCTTAGCAGATAATATAACAAACCCAAGACCTTTCTTGATACCATAAGGTACAGTCTTTGGCATTTTTTGGAGACTTGTTTAAATTTGGCAATGTTGGATAAGATTGCACTGTCAGACTTCTCCAACTTTTCACTTATATGACACTTCATTTCACCCTTTATAAATACATTAGTATTAGATGGATAAGAGGTACTATATTTGATTTGAAATGCTCTTTTCCTCTTATTCTAGTCCTTGTGTTCTGTTGCTGCATTTCCTTCTTTGCAAGCAGTGAGACCTCGTAATAGCAAACTGTTTAGCTTAAGATGTTAACTTAAGACTAAGAAATGGTAATGTAATGTCTATGTAGCAAACAGGGTTTTTACAATTACATAATTTGCAAATTGACCTTTTCTCGGCAAATACCAAAGGCTTTTCAATAGCAAACCTCACAGGAAATGAGTAAATTGAGAAAATCTAAAAAAATGAAGATAATACTGTTTACTCCAGTAGGGCCATGTCTAGGAGAAGTAAAAGATGATGAAGGGAGACCTTCATCATTTGTGGAATGCTGTCTCCATTTCCTGTCTGTGGATTAGCCTAATATTCAAAATTTCAACTATATTAATAAGATAAATTATAGACGACTTACACTATCATGTTTCAATTGGAGAAGGAAGAAATTTGCATATGAAAATTAAGATTTCCCTCTCCAAAAGTGGCTTTGAAATCTTGGGTCTTTATTTTCTATGAATGATTGGGCAGGTAAAATTCATACCAAGCACCCATGGGTCAATATTTATGGAAAATGGTTTTCATTAGTAACTTAGTTTAGACAGGTAATAATTACTATTCCTTCTGCCAGTTTATTTACTTATTTAACACTGTCTCCGATAAACTGGATTTAAGGCAACTTAAATTTATTACACTAATGACTGATGTGTCACTAGTATTGACTAGCTGTGCACTAGCTGTGTCACATTAAAATATTAGTTTTTAATTTTATTTACTATGTGAATAGTGTAGGCTTACTCCTAAATAGAATTGCTATGAAAAAAGAGAATTCCACCTGCTTAGCAACATACTTTGCTTTCTACATAGGAATGGAGTGACTTCTACAAGTAAAGCAGCTCATGTTAGCACCTTTTTATGCCTTTTTTGCAAACTATCTCACTAAACTGTTTGCTTAAGAGACTGCTAAAAGCTATTCTGTAAATGGCGAAAGAATTCCTCTGTCCTAGTTAATGTTTCTGAGATGTCTTCAAAAGAAGAATCAGAGTTGTGTTTAACCACTTTCAGGGTGACAGAGACATGAGTAAGCCACAGTGAGGGAAAAAAAATTCCTGCAGCTGGAAAAAATTGAACTTACTGCTATTACTACTCTCAAGAATTTGAGAAGCAGTCAGATTCAATGGAATTTCGAGAGTTACATTTTAGAAAGTAAATCTAGTATTTTCTTTTGCTTTTACTAATGAGCACTAATCTTCTACTCGTCTGGTTTGACTTTCAGCCAGTCAGCTCTAACTCAAGTCCAAGTCTCACTTTAATGAGAAAGAAGAATGAAATAAGTGCAAAGCTGAATACCATCAGCGTATCATATGGTACTGAAAATACTGTAATACAAGCTGTCTGCTCATCCATTAATTTTTCTCTAGTGAGGAAGGTAACCCCACACGGGAAAGCTATAAGGTAAAAATGCAATTTGCTTCTGAGTGAATTCACTCATTGACATCAGTGTCCACAGAGGTATTAAAATAACATGGCCACTGTGTCAAAAGCAATTGGTAACACTGAGAAATCAGCATGGATGTCTGATTTTATGGTTGCCAGAAACAGACCATTAACTAATAAGAACAGTGTGGCTGATATACTGTTTTCAGCTCTAAAATTAGACTGAGAGGCAATAGAGATTTCTACATTGCTACATGTTTTGGGGGGGACTTCATACGGATGTTCTTTTAGTGAAAAAGATTAGAAAGACGTCCTTAAATGGAAAGATCCCTACAAAGAGATGGTGTCTTAAGCTTTGGTCTAATTATAAAGCAAGCACTTTGAAGTCCATTATTTTAATTGGAAGCAGGGACTGAGAGAAACACAGGGGGTCCATTCCCCAGGTAGGAACTGTAGCTGCAACCGCAATGCAAACAATAAATAATACCGTGTAACTTGAGCCTTACTGAAATGCTGGCTTGTGTTTTGCTTAATGGTAGATCAATACCATACAAATGAAGCAATTACAGTTGTGTCATATAAAGCCCTATTTGGTCAGCAGCCAAACTGTGGATTAGCTGGAAGAGTTCCTAGGACTTTCTGTCAGGATATTATCGCAGAAGTTAATGAGGAAGATCTGATAGGCTGAGACAAACATAAATGGTGCCAGCAACCAGACGAGACGGTTGGTCCAATAGCTGTGTTTGGATAATTAAAATGCCCTGAAGCCAGCTGAACATCAGTCCAAGATCAGGTGAAATTATCAGACAAGGGCAATCCAGTCCCTCTAGCAAACAGCTATATAATGTTGCTGCCATCAGTACAGCCACGTACATAGCAGAAAATGCAAATGCCCCAGCCCTCACATCAGTTACAGCTAAGCACAGTCAAGTTAATACGGTAATATTCATGCTTGTAATGTTTCAAATGCAAGCAATCAGGCAACAGAGAAAATAAGGAATGGAAATTACTAATAGAACTCAACAATTGATATGAAGATCCAACTAATGTAATTGTTGGTCCCAAATAGATGCTCCCATGATTAATAAAAACGAGCAGTAGGCAATCGGGTCCATTGGCGATGGAGATTTCTGCTAATGCCTCCTAAAGGGAAGACTGAATGTCATCTGGTCATTAGACCATTGTTTAAGAAACAGTTAGCTGAAGTCACATTTTCCCCATTGTCTTGCCTCCAAAACAGTGTCTTTGACCAAGGACACTGAGAAGTCCACTGTGGGGTTAATTTTGAGTCACACAATTCCCTGATTTTGAAATAATAATACAAACACCTGAAATAGGAACAGACTTGCATACTTACAGCACTGTAAACATTAGGGTATTAATCTTCACTCTATCTCTCTGAGGTTGATGGGCAATTGTCATTACCCTCAATTTGCAAAGGTGAAATTAAAGCCAGAAGGTGAACAGATTTCCTTCAAGGCTCCCAGGAAAACAGAGGCAGGATCATAATTAAGCTCATCAGTATGAAATGACTTCCAGCCTTGCATTCAGTTTACCACACTTCATTGCCCCTCAGAAATCTTTGGGCCTTTTTAGGCAACTATTCAATCTGGCTATAGAATTTAGTCTTCTGGCCTCCCTACAGGAGTTACTTGCTTCCTAGGGATAGGCTAAGCTTAAACATCCACGTAAATTCTTTCAACTCAGTCTTTAAATGTGAGATATTCCTGATTTTCCTACACACCCTCCAAAAGTGAGAGCCAACCTGAGTGGTCTGCCTCACATAATCAAAGGACTCTTCCCTCTTTTGATCCCTTATCAGGGGTTCCACAAAGGTCCATGCTGTCAATCATTCAGCAACTATATGAGGCCACTTGGAAAGTTAAGGTCCTTGTGCCCTTGGAAAGCAGAGATACAAAGCCCTGCAATGCACTTCATTAAATTCAGATATCCTATTCTCTTTTGCTTTTCCAGTATGAGATTGGGATTTAGATGAGAACAAGCTGATGGACATTTGATTCAGAGGAATCGTAACTGAAGCCCGGTGGTTGGGAACAGCTTTTTCACAGGTTGGAGAGAAGATCTGCTAGGAAGGAAACTTAAACATCCAACTCCGTAAGCTCCTTCTGTTTTCCAAATATTCCTTGTGTTCCAAGAGACTGAATGTGAGGGCTGGAGTTGCCCTTTTCACCTCTATCATTGGCACAATGGGATCACGGGATAATTCAGGTTGGAAGGGATCTCAGGAGGCTCTGGTCCAACCTCCCGCTCACACAGGCATCAACTGTGAGGTCAGACAAGGTTGCTCAGGGCCTGATTCATTCAGCTGTTGACAATCTTCAAGGATGGAAACTGCACAGTCTCTCTGGGCAACCTGTGCCACTGCCTGACTGTCCCTGATGGGGAAAAAGCTTCTCCTTGCACCTAGAATGAACCTAGTTTCAAGTTATGCTCATTGTCCCTTGTCTTCCTGCCAAACTGCTGTGAAGAGCCTGGCTCCATCTCCTTCATGGTTTCCCTGGAGACAGTGAGGAGCTGCTATCAGGTGCCCTGAAGCCATCTCTGCTCTAGGCTGAACAAGCCCAGATCCCCCAGCCTATCTTCTCACTGCAAGTGCCTCAGCTCCCAACTATCTTGATGAAATCGCTCCACTGAAATCACCTGTTTATTGATTTTTTTTTTTCTTAAATTAGGAAGGGCAAAAGAGGATGTAGCATTCCAGACATGGCCTAAATGTTTCCAGTTATTTTATTTGATGCCATAATATCTTCTCTTGTGGCCTACAAACTGGATGAACTAAATGCACTCTAACTGGAAACTACCTTGGAAAATTGCCTACTGTCTGAAAGAGATGCAGAAAGCAGCCTGTTCATTTAGCTGTAACAGGAACATATCTTAAGTCCTCAAGAAATTGTGATGACTTTCTGCTCACTTTCAGCTACACTTTCATAGCCTGAGTTCACAGCTCTCCACAACTATAACTAATTGTCAAGTGTTCATGCAGACTTAAACACCTCATTAGCAAAGTCAGAATATAATTAAAATACTAACATTTACTGATAAAAATCTGAGGCAATAGGTCTCATAGAGTGCAGGAAAACTAAATATATGCTTGTCCCACAGCTTTGCACACAGAAGGACATAATCTTTTAATTAATACCATAAGTAACCGACCATCAGCCTACATCCTGGCTTTTACACTGGTTTGTGTTCTACGCAGTAAAAAGCTGTTCTGCGAAACTTCAAATTCAAAAATGTTGGCTAAAAATGTAAAAAAAAAGAATATGAAGAATCGTCTCTGTGACAATACGAAGAACTGTTTTATTTCATAAAACTATGAAGAATTTTGGCAACTGGAATTTTGATGATTTGACTCATCCACAAAAAGTTGAGATATTCTGTAGGAAGTAACTCTTAGATTTCCAGCTGGGTCCACTGAATTTTTCTGTAGACTCAGAGCTTTGAGATACAAAGTAGATCTGAACCATGCAAATGACACGGCATAAAATGCTGTAAAAAGAATTTCCACACTGCTGTGTGCAAAATCAGGTTTCTAAATCCATACCAAGGGAGCTAAAGGTCCCTTACATTTTAAATGCAAGAGCCTCACTTACGGCACACATAGTTGCAAATTTTGGCTTCACTAAATTGAAATACACAAGCAATAGATTGGAGTGAGCCTAATGTGTAATTATGTACCCAGAACACCTATTACGGCGGTAACAGATGGGCTGCCAGATGTTCAGACGGCTCTCACCTGCAGGCCTCGCTTGTCCCTGGTGCTAGGAACGAAAGATACGGGAGAGCTGGTTCTTCCTTCACACAGATGTTAAACAGGAGCTAAATCCTTTTTCTGCTTTGATTAAATTCTTACTCAGGGACTTAATTGGGAGTGGATGAAGGAAGGAAAAAAACTGAGGGTAAGGCTTTTTATCTATAAAAATACAGAGAGACCTGAGAAAAAGGTGTCTAGAGACAGCTGAGAAAAAAAGTTTTGAAACTAATTCCTAACATACCCAGTGTAGACCAGTTCAAAGAAATAACTATTGACAATTCACCGTTTTATCACACAATCTTTTAAATTCATGTTGTTCAGCTAGATGCATATATGGCCATTTTTATATGGAACCTGGGCATCTTGTGAACATTTTGCTGCTGCAGGGGAATAGCCTCATTTCAGAAGCATCGTGCCAAGACATAGAGTAGCTTAAATAATACGCCAAAACCGCACAGGAAGCTGGTGACTAAGCTGGGATGTCAGTTCCAGGCCTTCTGAATCTTGCTTTGTGCTTTTTTATTGCAATATCTCTTCAATCTGCATTCCGGCATGTTCATTCCCTCCATAAAGCCTATCCTGTGCCACACCACACTAATTTAAGATAGTGGTTCAGTGAAAAATAAAAGAAACTTTTTTCCAGCTTTTGGGTTGGAACTTCTCACAAGAAGCAAAGCTGTGTAGAAAAGATAAAATGATCTTTTGTGTCTCTCAGGAGTCTGTCTAGTACTTACTGTTATTTGCAAGTGGGCAGTTCTGCAACTATCACACAGATTTAATTGCAAACTGTTTTTAAGGTGCTGTTTGTTTCTCAAATGTCAGTTACATAGAGAGGTATTGTTACAAGCTGCTGAGATGCCTTTCAGTGGCCTACTCCCTTTCTATAGTCTACCTACAATTTGTCTGGACAATTATTATCTTAGTGGGACAGGCACTTTACTTAGTGGGAATTTACCATCAGCTTCAAAGTGTAGCTGGCTTGTGCCCTTAATAAATACATATTCTGAAGCCTGGCAATTTCCTGGGAATTGACACCTAAACAGCCAGAGAGCTGTAATGAAAAGAAAAGAGAAATAATAACTAGTGGCATTGTTAAAATATAATGGGCTGCATCTTGCCCTCTTGCTGAGCTGCTTTACAAGGGATTGGAGAAGTGGCAGGGAAAAGGGCAGGGGAAATTTGTTCTGAAGTGCCAGGAAGCAGAAAGCCTGTTCTTTAGAGCATCAATAGATTGGAAACAAGGATAACACTTATGTGTCCTACTGGGATTCTCCGGGGATTAATGCTTCTCAAGCACCTTGGGAAACTTTTGTGAAAGTCGATGACAAGCGCGTACAACAATGGTATCAGTATTTTTGAGAAATTCTGGTCTTCACTGACAGCTGTAGGGAAGTGCATTGATGATGTTTACAGATTTGCCTCTTTTTACCTGACACAGGAATGAACTGTCTGACAAATTTCATTTGTTCAGATTTGACAGTCTGAAGCTCCTACTCTGTTTGCGTTTGCTAGACTCTAAGAAATGAGCTTGTTATAAAACTTGTTTTGGCACTTAGTACCATGGCTGGCCAAAACAGCACTTCTATAATGCAGCACAGAAGTTCTACCGTTACGAATCACTAAATATCAGAAGGATAAGGATTCTGTATAAATATCTCCTAAAAAAAGAAAACAAAGAAAGAAAAGCCTTGCTGTGCTGTTAAGCCAGTGACAAAGCTGAAAAGACAGAATAGTATTATCACCTTTTGTACTGAGATCCACTGCTAATTTTAAAATACCTATTACTATTGCAACATTTAGATATAAAATACCTTTCTGGGCAACAGTTTCATTGCTGTTTCTGGACCACACATCACTGCACTCATTACTGCAGTATCTTCAGCTTACTCTGTCCCTTCACGCCTGCTTAGGAGCCCCTTGTTTCACAATCGGTCTCATTAAAATCCCTGGGACCATCCCTGGAGTACGGTACAGAATGACATGAGCAGAAGTGTCAGACCGTGACTAAACTGCGCGCTGGGCTTCCCAGAGCAGCTTTATCTGGAGTCAATTGCATTGCATGTCATTCACAATGCAGGAAAGCAGAACGCACAACACAACAAACTCCTATGGTGTTTGCGTCTCTTCCCCAGACCACAGAGAGCTTTGCTCAATTATGAATTCACCCTGAAGTCTGAGGGTAAAAACTTCCTGCAAGTGGCAATGAAGAAATAGGCTCCGTAGGGCAAGGTAGATCACACACAGCTCTTTTGAAATACCTCAAAGACATATTGATGTTTTTTGCTAGAACAGAGAAAGTGCACTGAGTGCAGCAGCATGGAGACTAATGAAGCATTTTCAAATGAAACAAATATCAGAAACTCTCAATAACAATGCTTTTAACTGTTAATCGGTGATTTAAATGAGAATTATTTCAATTCCCTACCTTCCTCCTCTGTCTCCATATGTAAAAATTGCAAGAAAGGTCAAAACTCCCCTAAGTAGAAGATTTCGCTTAAATATATTTGCTTGTACATCCTGCAGTTGAGATCATTAGTAAAATGCTTGCATTTCTTAGTGCTTCCTCTTTTTTATGGGACCCTTTTCATATGAAGAAGACTCTTCTCTTGACAAATAGTAGATTTAAAATGAGAAAACTAACATGTGAGGCATCACTGGGGAACAGAGCAAGCTGGGGTTCTGATCCCTGTTCTTGAGGCTTTTATTTTTACTTTTAGATATAGATTCTATTTTCAGATTTAAATAATCAGAATCTTCTCTACATCAAATATAAATAGCATGAGTTTCTAGCACCTTCAGTGCTTTGCTGAAATCACTGCCTCTATGAAAAACAGCTGGATAATGCTGATTATGGGCAAGACTAGGGATTCTGGTAGGGCAACACCAGAACACTTGAAAGAAATTGAACTTGCTTCCTCTGTATTGCTCCTCACTGTGGAGACTGCTTGTGTTCAGGATGCTTTGGAGAGGTCTTTAGACTTCAGCATTGCTAACTGGCTGAACAACTAATCGGAGAAGAAGAGACCCACTTTTCTCTCTGAATTGCCAGAACAGTGCTCCCAAACACACGGAGCAGACCATGGTGACCCAAGCGTACATTACCACTACATACTTCTATTCCTTTCTAGAAACTTGAGTGAAAAATGCGGCGCAGATGCCTAGAAAGACCACATGCTAAGATGGCGGAATCAGTGATATTGGTTAAAAAAAAATCTCCAGTGAAGTACTTTGAAAATGGAACAATATGGGGTACAACAAATACTAGTCCAAGGAAACTGGTTACTTTATGATACAACACAACTGGGACAAGGAAACTTCACTCATGAGAAAATTCTAGTTTTGTGAGGATTAATGGATTTCCACAGTAGAAAATGCTGGAAAAACATTAGTGAAAGAAGTTATCTTGCTGGTCAGCTCCAACAATTTTTCCTAGTTTTCCCATTACTCAGTGGATATCTGTCACTATCAGACCTACTTTTGTGCACATAAATGCAATTTTATAGAAATCATAAGAAAGCAGAGAATGCTTTCAACATTTTCAGTGCAAACATCTATATCTTTCCTCATAGGTGAAGACTCCCATTCATTTCTCACTGAGTTTGGTGTGAATCATCAGTTCACTGATTTATAAAACCAGTGTAAAAATGGAAACAGGTACCATCTCAGCACAATGTATTAAGTTAACAATAAACAGCTTTTATGGTGAATGATGATCTGGGAATTCCTCCTACAATCAGCTCCTTATATTCCAGTCTCTGAAAACATCAAGGCCAGAATTTGACAAAAAAATCAATGTTCCCATCACAAGCAATTATACTATCACATTTACTCTTTATTTTCCCAAGCCTATTTCAGGTCAATAAGAAATATGTCCAAAACAAAGAAGAAGGAACATCCAACACTATGTAAGGTCTGCCAACATTTTGGGTCAATGTGTATGTGACACCAGAATAAGTTTGCCTCCAACCCTACGTTTCTAATCAAAGGATCATCCTAGATATAAATTTGAAAAGCATTGTCAGCTGCAGTACCATACCGAGACTAAGTAACGAAAGGATGGCAATTTTAAAGATGCACCTTGAGAAAACAAGTTTCACGGTAGATCTAGAATACTAGCTAAAGTCACTGACATCAACATGATAGCTTATAAAGCCCCATCCCGCCTTCCTTACCAAGGTTCTCCTCATAAAAGATTTCTACCTTATTTATATAAACTCACAAATTAACAACAAAAAGATCCCGCTGCAACAGAGCCTTTGTCTCTAGGATAAATCTCTTTCAGGTATTGCACGATTATTATCAAACAAGCAAATCCATTCCAAGCACTCTCCAGGACACTTTCTTTGCAAGGGATGGAAACTAAAACCCATAGCTTCACTCATGTTGTACTTTTGCACTTCACATCGACTGCTAAAATGGTCAGGAAAGCACATTCACATCACCTACTTCACTGATGCACTTCACACGTTTCCCACCACATGTTAATACAAACGCAGCAAAGAATGGGTAAAGAACTGGCACTTTAGCAGATGTAAAGAGTAATTTCCTGTCACTTGCTGTCACACTGCAAAGAACAGTGAGCTATCACCATGTGGCCCTTTTCTTCTTCCTCCCCAGAACATACACAATTCTATTTAAAGCCAAGCTGGAGTTATTTCTTTACTACTACTACTACTACTACTACTACTACTACCACCAAAAAAAAAAAAAAAGCCTTGCATAATGAATCACAGATTCATATACATAAACATTAACTATAATTGCATTAGCAGAAACTTAATATAGCTCTGGATTGCATCAGATGGGTTAACAACCATCATCAGTCTCTAAGATACGTCAGCACATCTATTCACAACAGTTTATTATTCAGTTAGATTTAATCCTGCCACTCTCATCTGGCAGAACTCAAAGCGTCTCACCAGACACTCATGAGCTTGACCAGCTTTCGCTCATTCACGCTTCATGCTGTGGACTGTTGGACAGGCTAGCCCAGTGCTCTTATTTAAAATAGTCAGAGATACAATAATCACAGCTCCTGATTTCTTAGCTTCACCTGCCATTCATTCCTTGCATCAAGCAGCTTCAAGGCACACAAAGTATGAAGAGCTTTCAGGGTACTTTTAAGGCAATACTGCCCCTACTTTCTTTTTCAATACCTCTTAGAGTAGAGAACTCTTTTCATGTTCATCACTATTCAAACTTGTTTAGGATGCCTACATATCTAAAACAGAAAAGCACACACATGCAAGGCGCAGAATTTGAATAGCACAAGATCTCCAGGTACTGCCCTCTAGAAACACAGATTACTGCAAGTGACAAGGCAAACAAGCCAGTGGCACTCCAAAATGGCCAGAAGTCTGGCCACAGGAATGTCTTCTAATGACACCATGTTTATAAAGGCAGGTCTTGCTAAGAAGACAAGCAGCACTCTCTTAACCTCCTTTGAAAATACTACCTTAAGAAGAAGAAAACTCATTATTTTACACTGATTACTATACAGTAGTTTTGGACAGATACCTACCGTGATAGGAAGAGAAAGCAGTAGGAACAGCTGGGTAGTACCATGAGAGCAAATCTGTTTTTGTTTTGATGACAGCCTTTGCCTTCAATCCCACATTCCTTTTCAAATACGACAGTCTTTTACCACCTTATATAGAAATGAATATCACTGAAAAGGAAGGAAGGAAGGAGACATACCTGATGTGTAACATGGTACCCGCCTAGGGGGCATAAAAGAAACACACATCAGGCATTTCCCATTCTCTTCCGTCCAGTGATATGCACGAACCCCGATATTCCACCAGCACTGAGAACAGTTCATGAAGATTAGCCAATAGCTACTGGTTGAACACTGCAGGAGTGTGGCATGGAGCCTGCTAAGGAAGCGTTTCAAATTAAAATCCACTATCCTGCTCATAAACAGGGTCATGAGCAACAGAGAGACCAGACCACCGATCGCTCTGACAGGTGGATTTCATCTTCATGAGTGAAGTGATGAAAAAGTGTTCTGTAATGAACATGAGTCCAGTAATGGGACGGTAGGGAACCATCACCAGTCTTACACTACACATAGAAGTCTGATTATGTAATGCGGGAGATTACTGCACTTTCTCTCAGTGTTATATGTGTGAAAATATATAGTCTGACTCTCCTCCATACACTTCCATCAATTTTATGCAGCTGTTACTACATTTTCAGTATAGAAATTCCTGATCTGCATTAATCATTGAAAGCAGGAAGAGGATTAAGACTAAAATATCTCAAGTGAAATAGGTGTTCAAAGAGCATAGTGAATAATTTGCTATGAATAATTCAATAGAAAAAAATGGTATTTTTTCCCTAGTCCTGAATAGCCCAAGAATAGAATGTGAATGCTTAACATTTATATGTTACTTGCAATTATTTGTGAACTACATCAAGTAATTTGTGGTCTACACATAACTCAAATAGGAAATTATGATTATAAATAAAATACAGAATTTACAACTCCCATTGTAAATGATGTCTTTTGACTAATCTATGTAATGAACTTAGCTAGTCTGCCCTTCATGAATTTCAAACTGCATGTTCAATATTTGCAATTATCTGTGTAGGGTAGCAGTTATATAAGTCATCTGAGCAGTAACAGAAAAAACATCACGTGAGACGCAATCAAAATAGTAAACCCAGCACATTTTATAATTTAAAACAATTCAGAAAATACTGAAGCATGCAGTTAAAAATTACATCTGAGTAGGGAATTACTATTAGCCAATAATCATTTGCGTCTCACATAAAGTTTTCTTTTCTGTTCAAAAGCACGTGGAAGCTTTTCTCCTCTTCACTCAGCACTAGTGTCTACAGACATTATATAGAGGAGGTGGTATGCATGTGAGGTGTTGCTTGTTCTTTATTTTTGTCCATAACATTAAGTGAGACACTTAATGTTTTTAATGGAAGAGCAGCATTGACGTGTTGCTGGAGTTTTATCAGTGGAGCTGGAGAGGGAATGGGGTGCAATGGATCTGATTTCAGCAGGAGAACAAGCAGCTTAGCACATGTAAGAGAAAGGCTCAGGAAAGGCATGGACATTGGCAGCCAGTCGAGACAGCTCGAAAGATTTGGTCCAATTTTTGTGTTGGTAGGATTCCCCCTAAGCCTCTTTTATAAACATCTTCCAAGATGTGAAAAGTAAGTGCTGTTGATCACCCTAACAATAGCTGCTGTTGCCCAGTTAGACCAAATTGTGACCTCTTGAAACATATGGGAGCTTTGTCTTTAGTTTGGATGGAGCTGAGATTTTACACCGCATCTTTACAATCATGGACGTGCTCTTCCTCTCCTTTCTTACGATACTATCTTACTAGGCCCTCTTCGTTCTACAGCTAACTGCCTTATGTCTGGGACCCATTGCTCCTAGTTATTTTTATCTAGCCAACTGAACAAGCTGGAAATAAACCCAATTTTAATACACACCAACTTCCACTGGCTAATAATGCTCATTATAACAGGCTGTCTCCTGTTGCTGGTGTTGGATACTGTGCTGAAAAGAGTGACAGGAACTGAAGAGCACCATAAGGCATGCTTAGAGCAAGCAAATGGCCCACTGCTAGGATATATATGACAGCAGCTAAGATGATTCCCAAAAAGTTTGCCCCGGCTTTGGCATAGTAAAGCACGACTGTATCAACAACGGGCTTTTCTTTACTGAGTTGCAGGAAAAGCAGCTCTAGTCATAACTGCAGGGCTGCCTACCACTGCTAGGTTTTCTGAAACACAGAAAAAGATAGCAATATATTATAAATATAAAACAACAAGTAGGTGGCTGTGTGCTCTGAAAATATATCCGCATAATAAGCCTACCTTTCCTATCATATGCTGCCTTCTACCTTAACAGCCCCATGAGTTCTGGATACATTTTTCTTTACAATTAATATTTTTATTGTTGTTATTTTCTGTCCCTTATCTCCCTATTTTCTCTTACTACTTTATTCTGTGGCAATGATAATAGTTTTTAAATCTGAATGGTACTGAATGTTAAGGACCAAAAATTCATATTCAGTCACTGATGTAACTGGCCTGATTTTCCCCTGCACATACTAATCTTCTTTTGATGCAGATGGAAATGAGTCGTATGATACTGATTCACATCAGTGTGTAGTACAGTTAAAGCTATTGAGGTTTGTGGCATTACGTGCAGGTTGAATCTGTGAGCTAAGAGTGAGTCTAGTTATCTGTACACTGGTAGTGACGTTTTCGCTATAGTCATAGATGTAGACAGGTACCTCCGTAGCTATTTCCTGCACAGAGCCTGTTGCAAGCTGTTGTTGTGAGCACATGGGAGAAGAGGAGTGCTGGCTCCTTAGCATGCCATTGCCTCTCCACCCATGCTCGCATGCACCCGATCGCTGTAAGACTCCAAAGGCCACACTCTCTCCATCCAGAAGTTGCTCTTTTGCTTTAAAGAAAATTGGCAAGTCTACCAGAGGAAAAAAAGCAAGTTTTGTTTGCCTTAAACATTAAAGATAATGCAATGGTAAATATTGCCAATTTTAACACAGAACTAGTACCTTTGCCTCTGTTTCCCTGACAATTTGAATAAAATCAGACGATTTTCTATCTGTGAATCAAAAACTCTCCTACCTCACTAAAGGAGCCTGATATCATGTTAACGAAATACTGGTGAGTTTGAAGGCAGTACTGAAATGCGTAGTGCTAAAACACAAACTTATTTTTCTTTTCTAAATAAGAAGGTGCTTTAATAAAAATGCTTTTATGAAGTTGCTTTAATGAAAGAATAGTTGCTTCTAAGTGTTGAGATTTGAAAAAAAAGGATATTACAAGCAGCTTCTTATTCAGAAATTAGCAGCCAAGACCAATAAGCAAAACAAAAAATGTAGGGATATTACTGATGCAGATACTGATGCAGATAATGTAGGCATAATACTGCTCTATAGGGTTGAGTGTGGTGAAAAAGCTGATGAAATTGAACAGCTGATGTTATTTCCATTGAGGCTGACTTCAAGTAGCTAGTGTTCAACCAGTTTGGTTTTTATATGGCCTTGAAAGATATGCCAACTAAAGCTGTTAAATCCATATTGCAATTAGAAAACTGTTACCTTTGTTGATCAAAAAAAAAAAAATGAAATGGAAGAAAAGAAAAATAACATACCATGTTCACACACAAAACAAAAAGAGCTATATCAGGGACATCAGGGAAGGTGGAATACTATAACAACACATGTTATATTGTTATACTATTCCACCCACCTTAATGGAGAACCCTTCGGTGTGGCTACGCCATAGCCTTTCGAATCCAGATTTCCTCCCACTTTCATGGTGTCACATGGCTTTCGTTGCTCAATGTATTCATTCATGGTGGACTCCAGCAGGAAGGCAAACTTGCCCTTGGATTTGCGGACACGAGCTACTCCCTCTGCAGTAGTCCTAGTGAACACTGATGGCTCTGCTGACTTCATGTAGGTCCACATCTTTTCATACACTGCTATTTTTGATCTCTGGAGAAAATTAAAAAGAAGTTAGATACAACAAAAGAATATTGTAACATTTCAGAATGGCATTATTCAAAATAAAATCCATCATACTTAATTTTTCAAGCAACTGGAGTTGAGAAAATCTTACTTGGATAATGACTTTCTCTGAATTCTTTATTTTAAAAGAAATAAGAAATAACAATATTAATACTACAAAATCACGCATCACTTTCAGATACTGCTGACCTCCAGGAGTCATAATAAAAAAACTTCAAAGCTAGGGCTTAAATTTATTGTTATACAAAAGCAGTTCACACACCCAAAGTGTTGTTTACATACCCATGTGTAGGTTTCAGGGAATTATATAACAAATAGATATCCCTAATAAACATGTGTGGGAAAGAGAAAACAATAAAATGGGCCCCCTAGAAATACTGAACTATATCTTGAAGTGTTTCTCAGCTTTAACACCCACTTCTTCAAAACCACAAAAGCTGAAGTAAGATTTTTGCTTTTGTAATTCATTCATGTTACTTTCAGAAAGGCTGCACAATATTTCAAGATGTGGTTCACAATACAGGACGTAAACAGCAAATATGTCATTAAAGGAAACAAAATGCCCTAAGCTTTTGTCTTAAAGAAGTGCTAGGCACGTTTTTAGGACTCCAGTTTCAGTTGCTCTTATTTTAAAGACTGTGATCCTGCAAGTAATTGAGCAAGGTATGTTCTTGCTCAAAGAATGTGCAAGAATTCATGGCTTAGAGTGCATTAGCTGGAAATTTTCCTGACTGAGAATACTTAGTGCAATCACAAATAAAATACATTTTCATAGGAAGGAAGGGAGGAAGGAAAATGAACTTGGAAACCACAGTGGTGAAACTGCTGTCAAGATGGAAAGCTTCCTATTCTTATAATTTCATTCAACAACCAGTTTACTTCCTCCAGCAACAGGGATACATAAATGCAAACTAGAAGTATGTCAGCTGAGCATAAGACAGTATTCTTATTTGGATTAACTATTTTTTATCTTTAATAACACATGGCACTTGTCTTCTCTTATGCACGGTACGAGAACGACGTTTTTACCTGTGGCTCAACTCAGTTTTTATACAAGTCAAGAGGAGTTTCAAGTAAAACAAAGTTTGGTCTATACGCCCATTCTTACACTGTGCTGAGCACTCCAGGAAAATACTCATTATTATAAAGTCCCAAAATGAAGGGCCTTAGAATATTTAAACATACATCAAATCATAGAAAGCTAGGTATTATTTAAATTGAGAATGGCTTTAAAAAGAGTGGAACCGAGCCTCTGCACAGGTGAGAATAACTTCCCTGAGCATTTATTTGAACCAACTACTGAATGATTGTATTATTACTTAGAAAATAACTTGTTAGAGAAGTAGGTCTGCAAGTAAGCAGCATTTAACCAGCAGCATTTGAACAGAAATGTTCAATAAAAATACATATATCAGAATATCATAAATTATCCTTGCCTTTTTCCCTTCTATTTTCTTTCTTTCTTTTTTTTTTTTTTCTGGTCTGTATGCATCATTTCCATGGAATATAATAAAATTAAAATTAAGAACAATATCACACAGCTGATTATGTCTATAATCACATCCTGCCTTGTCACCCTTTCTTTCCACTGTAGTCACAACCACTTTGCATTTACATTAGGTGGCTGAAAGCAGAACTTAAGCCAAGCTACCCACGTAATTCTTTTGCTCTACACTGATAAAATCCCATGGATTTAAATTACAGCTAGGAAAAAAAAAAAAAAGGAAGAGAGCAGCAATAAAGCAGGCATCATTTCAAGAATGTTTACTTGCCTTTGTGTACGTGTAATTTCAATTATTTCTTACATCTTAACCTCCATATCATCAGATTCTTTATAAGGTAAACAAATAATAGGTCACTTTCCTTCAAAATTAAAAACATGTAACACAAAATGCCACTATTACTAAGACGAAACTATATCCTAAATCAATTTTAAAAGGTTGAATTTAGACATATTTTTTAGATCTATTTATCTTTGCCCATCAAAAAATGGGCACAGAAAATACGGAAACTTGAACAAGCCAACTGCTCTTTAAGAACATTACCTTCTCCTAGGCTTTCATTTGGTAACATGCAGCACATACCAAAGTGAAAGTTGAAGAGAGCCAATAGATATTCCTTCCTATCCTATGAAGAAGCCTTGCAGCTTCCCCCCCCCCCCCCCCCCCCCCCCCGTCAGCCAAACTATGCTGATTTTCGTTTATGGCTTTTCTGAGTAAGAACGCTAAAACTAAGTTCTCTGCCTTTTGAGTAACTTGCTCAAAATTGCACCTCTCACTGCTTCCAAAGCAGGAAACAATATTAAATAGCTAATACCAGTAAAGGAATGAGTCTTCTTTATGACATCTTTAAAATTACTTTTCTCTTTTCTGTTTTCAAACTGTAATTAAAGCAGGCTGAATAGCTGCTCAGAGTTTCTGATTTTGATCAGCTATAAAAATGTCCCAAAGGACCACATTCAGCCAGACAGTAATCAATCAGTCTTAGAGGAGTTAAGGATAACTAATTCCAAAACTGATGCCATTTCCTCCTAAGCACACAAAGTGTTAGACTCGGTAAACAGATGGACTCTTCTTTTAATATCTCTTGAGTCTAGTTTGAATTTATGCATTATGCAAACAGAATTTTTGGAAGTATTTTCTGTTAATGATATTTTAACATTGTCCCTGTCTCGTGAAAAATATTTTTTTAGAAATAGCACACACAATATCATTAACAATCACTGTGCTGTTGCAGAGATTTGCAATAATTTGATGAAAAGGCTTCAAGTACATCCTTTTTTAAAAAGTGATCAACAGCCTAAAACTTGATTATGCTTTAAATTTTCCATGTACAGCTATATACAATATTTATGGCTACTTTTAATGTTTTCTGTTATATTTTGAAACGGAAGGGAGGACATTGATTTTCCTTATTTTTTCTCCTAATCCTTAAAGATTAACATGACAGGATGGCGGTCATTAAAGCTGGAAAAAAAAAATCTTGTTTCATTTTAAGAAGACATCTTGCTATTTGCATGAAACACTAATTAAGGACAAAAAAAAAAAAAAAGAAGAAAAACTATCTGCCCTTACAGCATGATTTAAAAAATCATGAAGGTTTTGTGGACCAAGACTGTTTTTATGTCAAAGGGCCTGACCTCATTACTTCAAAACCATGGCTTGTCAAAGTATTTGAAAACTCTTAAGAAAACAACCCCTTGCTTTGTTCTTTCGGATTTCCTTGGAAATTCATTTTTGCATCATTGCCTAAAATTTGCAAGCACTGGAAACTCTTGAAAATGAAACAAGTTCATGAATCTAAAATTAAGTAAAGCTGCCTGGTCCTCAGCACCATGGTGTTAATTAGCATCCCAACTTCATCCTAGTTGAAAGAACTATTGATATGCATATATGGTCACCACCTCAGCTTGAGGTGGACTGAAACTGGAATCCCCAGACTAAATGCACGACTGCACAAATGGAACTAAAGAAGAATCTATGGGTTAAGTACTGAGGAAGAAAAACAGTAAACAATAATGAAGGGCTACATTCTTTTCGATAAAATAGGAAATCTGGCCATCTCAAGATCACAGTATTTTAATTCTCAGAAAAGCCCCCTATATCTGGTCATTTTGTCAGGCCTCAGGGGTGAAATCAGGGCTTTCAGGGATCAAATGCTGAGTTTCTATCACTTGGGGTAAAGATCAAGGCTTGCAGAAAGTGTCTATAACATCACATTTAGTTATGTATCCACACACTCGGTATATAAGAAGATAGGTTGAGTTAGAGACCTGTTAGCCATCTGCATCCATTAATAAATTAGGTATCAAGCCTAAACCATTTCTATGGGATCCCTCTACAATCCGTGCAGAGAGGAAGATACCTCAGAGGGTGATTTATTCTATTCTAGGACATCAATTGACTACAGAAGAAATCTAGAAGATTAGCTTGGACTAAACACCTTATCTTAGACGGTTTCATTATGTGAAGACCCAATCACCATATGTCAGTTAAGCATCACTTACAGTTTACAAGGCATCATCTTTTTACAGACAAAAAATAAAAAACTTATGAGCTGTTCTGTAGAGATATCTCTTGCAGCAAAAAGGCTATTTCTTTACAGATCTTTTTGGGGATACTCAGCAGCTCCCCTTGAATTGATACTGTTTGTAGTTTATAAATCCCATCCATGATTTTGTTAATAATGTGTATCTGGTTGAGTGAGTTTAGTTTGGCCAAACTGAAAACAGTGATGGGAACACTTGACACAGAACATAGCCATTTCAAAGAGAGAGTGAGGAGAAATTATTACTCCGTCTTTCTCTCTTCTAAAAATGCCTTAACATTCACCTTGCAGTTAAATAAAGGTCCTGAACAGTTTAACTTCTAAGGGTCATCAGCTCACAGCATTTAGTCAGAGCCACATTCAAACACGAAACGCACACATGTTCAGTCAGCTAAGCTTAAGTTTCACTGGTCAGAGACACGAAACGAAGCAGGAGAGATCATTTATTATACACTCTTTGTGACTCCCAAGCTCCCTATTTTGCAGCTGGTAAAGGGGGAGGACTACACACCAGCCACATTAACAAAGGAAAGCAAACGAAAATGAAGTAATCAACAGAGACAGCACAGACATGTGAATGGCTATTTAGGCTATTTCCTAACGCTCCAACCACATTCCCCCAAGTTATATTTTCTTTTTATTATTCATCTGAAAGTCAGCAAATTAAAAAATGCATTTCCTATCCACCGCCCAAAACCCTAAAGCAAAATGCACACACCAAAACCCATAAGTAGAAGTAAAACCAACAAGACCTCATGGTATCATCATAGACATTCAATGCTGCACATTATTTCAGTACTGTGGCTTCAGATGAATCAATAGTGTGCCGCTGCTTTAATTATCGCTGGTTCCATTATCCCTCGGGGTAGCTCTTTTGCCTGATGTGACAGGATCAATAAGCTTTCCACAAATTAAAATGATTGAAAATTCCAATAAATGGTGTTGGGGGTAAACAAGTAGCTCAAGTATTGCAGGAGTTACAAACTACATTATAATTATTTGCAAAGTAACACCATTTCACCCTTCATTTTACTGCAGAGCTGTCCCATGGGGAGAGCTGCTCTAACAGATATGCCAACTTACTCTGAAGAACTCTTTTGTTGACCCTGAGTCCAGTGTCCCATATGCAATTTCAGTTTGTTTGGCAAGGTCTTCTGCACTTTCTATGGGTGAGACCATTCTCTCAACAGTCAAGAAAGCAGCAAGGTTAGCAGTGTAGGATGATATTATGATGAGCGTGAAGAACCACCAGACACCTCCAACAATGCGACCTGAGAGGGATCTAAACATGAATAAGATAATGCACATTTTCCTGTATCTTAAGCCACGAAGAGAGCTAGACATAAAGAGAGAAGGTGCCATTATTAGTGAGCATATATCAATATGTAACAGTCAATGGGAATGCGATTGCTTTCATTTTAAGAACTGCTACATTCATTTTTCCCTTGAATTATAATGCCTACAGTACAAAGGCCAGTGTATAAACACATATCACGCATGCACGGAGGCATGAATTCTCTTCAGTAGTAATCCCAGTGTTCACTTAATTTCAGGGAATGCCTAACATGGCAAAAATTTTGTCAAAAATCCTGGGTAGCTAATCTCTTTTTGGAGACAAAAGTAAAGCACCGTAGCTGAAAATCAGTATCTCTCTCTGTTTTCCCTTAAAAAAATGACGTAAAAGGCTTTACACATACAGTACATTGATTCTAGCATTTGAATGTTCCTGTCACTCATACAGTGCTTGTCCTTTCATCACAAACAAACTTATTAAGCATTCTACAAACTACTGCAATAATTTGAAATTTTGCCTTTAGTTATTTAAGGAACAAGCACTTTGTGATTACAGAGACATTTATGATAAGTAATAAATTCTTTTTTCTGTTTCAATACCTGTAATTTGAAGAGAAGGCTGTTGAAGAATAATGAACATCTAGTCTTAATGAATAACAGTTTTATTGCTACCTTTTGTTAGGAAGCAGAGTTAGGCCAATGCTGAGCGCTTTCAAAATCTCGATGTTAATGGCTAAAGGGAAGCATCCAAGTTTGAAAGAGTGGGCCATAATGTTTAATTAAGAAGTTGAAGTTAATACAAACTGAAGTTCCAGAACATCTAAAAATCTTGAGAAATTCAGGACTAGGATCATATGTTACATCCGAGGTACCCACTCTATAAAGCATAGCTTGTTAATACACTGTGGTTTCTCAGAAACAGATGGTCAAATATTGTCTCTCATAGAAAATGATATTGTGGAAGCAGTGCTGTAGAACTTAATAGGGAACAAAAACGGGGCATTCATTCAGGCAAGGCAAATATTCCGCATAATAGTGTGAATTTCGTAATTATAATACAATTTAGCAGCAACGCAATTCCTCTGAAGTCAAGTCAATGGAATTGTCCCAGTGTGTACCTGCTGCTGTTGAGCACTGTTTGTGATTTATGTACATTGACATATGTAAAATAATAATAATGACTGAAATTCAAAGCAGTTTCTCTGTTGCCATTATCATAGCTATTAAAAAATTAAAATGAAAAGGCTTCCTAAAGAATGAACTTCTAAACACTGCCAGGAAAATAAAAGAAGGAAGATTTTATGCTTCAGTGTTGAAGACAAAAGGCAAATATAAAAAGATTTGACACAAACCTTGGGGAAATATCACATCCTTGTTGCATAAAGGCACCCAGGGAAAACCAGAGGCTGTTGAATATGCCAAACTCATTGGGAGGCTGATCACTGGGTCCTTCTTTCCCATCCTCTGGTTCTTCTGTGTGCCACTCATATGGGCTAAACCTGCTAACTAGGAACAGGACCACACTGACACCAATGTAGGCAAAGACTATGCACATCCAGATCTCATACGCCAAAGGGTCCAAGAAGGAAAATACTCCTGGTTTAGATTTCTGGGGCTTTTTGATCATAATGGATATCCCCAAACTCATAAAAGGCTTAGAAAAATCAATGACCTCTTCTCGTACCAAAGTGATGGTCAGAGGCGCAACAGCAATCTCTGCTTTCTATAAAGAAAAAAGAAATATAGATGTATAGATTAATTGGAGTTGGTTTATAAACTCAGCTAAGCAGATAATTCCAAAGGTATGTCATCAACATCAGGATACTGTGGCTTAAATTGTTTTTAGCATGTTCCTAGCCCGTTCCATCACAGTCTGTACTTACTCAATATGCTTTTATTAAAACGTTTCTGTTGCAGGTTTTTATTTTACAGAAGTATAGAAATACTTAATTTTCATGTTAAAGGTGAGACTCTCAAATTTTATAGACATGAGCGGCAGTGTACCCTAAGATAGATCATTTTAGGTATCAATTTAGTTTTTAAAGGAATTCAAGGAAGAATGCAAAATGATATGGGCCTACTTTCACTGAATGTATAGAAAATTTTCAGTGAGATCCCAGAAACAGTCATTTATTATTGTATTTTCCAAAGATACAATCACTCTTTTAGGGAAGTCAGCTCATACTCTCAAGAGACATTACAAATAGTAGGAAGCAGCAAAGAAGGTGACTAATTAAAGCTGTGATGCCACAAAACTGCATACATACAGTTACCTTGGGGGATAGATAGCTCACTAGGAATGAATTGGATTTCAAACAGTACATAAGGGCAAGTATACTGAAAGTAGTGATACAAGATCTTGCATTAAAAGGATACAAATAAAAGTGTGTTGAAGTCATTCCCATTAGAGAGACAGGAAATAAAAATTGTATGTTTCTCTAATACGTTTAGAATGAAGATGCCAGTCTCGAATGAATCATTACTGATGATGATGGTGATGATGCTTACAATTGCTAACTGTGATGTGTACATTAAATTGTAAGGTATTCCAGCTGTGCTGAAGGGTCATTTTTGTGCTCAGAGACTCCATACTAAACTAAAGTTTGCTCCTTGCCTTGCCTTGCCTTGCATGTTAACGATGTCATTACAACAGTACTTAATATAGGAATTGTAAGAAGTGCTGAGACCAGAAGATGCACTGGCGGGAGGGGAACAGAAATGCAACAGCTGCTGAAACCTTTCTTCTGTTCATCATCGCTGTGCTGTCTCCAGGTGATTAACCATGGGCTAAGGAGGGTAACTGAGCATGATATTTTGGCAAGACTTTGTTTTGGGAGCTCCTCTCACCCAATGCCAAGGACAACCCCTCAGCTGCAAATAAGGCAGACTCACAACCTGCCTTCTTTGGTGGTATCATTCTGCTTCTGTCCTCAATGTATGGGATAATCTTCTTATATTTCCCCCCACCCCCACTCCTCAGGCCTAGTCATCTTCACAGGTACAATTAAGAGTTACTGATAAATCTGCATAATATAAATATCTTTTCCCCCTCTTTTTAAATACTCAGCTGGCCCAAATTCAACTTACAGAATAGCAACTTGAGATATAGCACATAGCCCATAGTTTGGCAATGCATTTAAGCATTCTTGCCTTTTAGCCAAGGATATTCTTAAGGACATTCATACTCAGGAAAACGCACAAGGACATATCTAAATCTCATCAATTTCAATGGGATTAAAACATGCCGGAAATTAAAGATGTGCCCAGATAGTTTGCTTAATCCAAGCATTACATAAATAGCTCGTGTAGTAAAGAAAAAGGGAAACTAAAATGGAGTTCTTGTTGTCATTTCTCAACTTTGAAACAGAGAAACACATATAAAATAATGTCTGTTTTTCTTATTTTATGCACTAATTTATACCTAGCTATATATATCTTATGAAATTTAATTTAAAACTAATTTCTTGTAGCTATAATTTAACTGCAGTTGTAAAATACTAATTAATTCAAAAGAAGTGACTCATTGCAGTGTAATGGCCCTAAAATGCAAATTTACATTAAAATTCTTATATATTGACCTTCAGATTATATCTGTCACTCTGAAATAGTTGTGATATAAACATTTATCAGGATAATTACATATTAAGATATTATAGTTTAGGTAACATATTCTAAGTTAAAATCATCATCTTGCAAGAGTACCAGCCATTATTTCTGGTACTCAAATCATGGGTAAATGTAATGATAATATTACTAATTCTCTGCATTTTAATGTAAATTCTGTAACACAAGGCATTTTTCAAATCTTGTGTTCTTGAACCCTTGTGATTACATGAACATAACTGAAATACAAAATATTTATTAATATAAATAAATATTTATATTTATGTATAAATGTGAAGAAAAATGAGTCTAAAATATACTTTTCATATCTTTAAAATTGTAAAGTAAATATGGTTTCTATAGTCTAAGGACTGTAGGATGGTTCAGGCTAGTGGCATTGTTGCATATTTTTATACTTCATCTCACTTACTTATAAATTCCCTTTTTCTAGCAGGATTATTTAACTGTTAGTAGTTGAGCAAGAGTCAAGGTCTTTTACACTCTTAAGTTTCAGCTACTGTGAATACCTAATGTGGAGTTCTTGCAAGGAAAGAACTGAAAGACTCACAGAAACTGTGATCTATTACTGCTTGTCTTTTCTACACTTGACATATTCTGGTATCTTCATTAACATTTACTGTAAGTGATAGACTTGATTATGGGTCTTCAACAGTGTTGGCTAAGACTTGATTTCTGTGTCTGCAGATTGCTACTGCGATTAAAAAGGGAATTGTGAGGTTTATTAGTTTTTACAAGATGAGATAGAAAAGGGATGGCACCACTTCTGTGCTAAATGTGGAGATTTTAACAAAAAAATTGGCACATTGTATATGTTAGGTGAAACACTAGATGAGGTATATCTTACCAAATTTAAAAGCTTACAGAGTACACACCTCCATCAGAACTAGTTGTCTACACTACTCTGAGGAGTTAAAGGAGAGAAAGGAACTTATTCATCTCATTTCACAACAGCGGTCTAACCTCAGATAAATCATACTGTGAATAAACCTGCTTCATGCCAGTTAAAGTAAAGGGACACTACATGACTAGCTCACATTTAGATATCTAATAATTGGACCAAATGCAGCTTTTCCAATTCGATCATATTATTATTTTTGTGATATTATTTATTATTTTTTATGAGAATATTGTGTGCCACATTAAGGCTTATAAAGACTCTTCTTTGTTGAAAGCAAAATAACGACAATAGCTGTGCTTTATAAACATCAGCATTTTGGGTTTGCCCAGCCGGCGTATGTCACAGAGTATACACCATATAATTATGTATTTAAATGATTAAGAATGTACCAATGGTGCAAACTACTCATGCTTTTGTTCCCAGTGAAATCTGTTTTAACAAAGACTAATGATACATAGTTGAAACAACTGCATCTGTAACAACCTTTCAATCAAGGGTGCATCACTACCAAGTACAGACGGATCCGGGGTCCTTCTGATATTATACAATGGGACAAGATTAGGCCTGACGGTAAGAGACTTTTACTCTCCTGAACATATTATTACAACCTTGTGAATAAACCTGTGCTTGATACAAGTTGTATAGAGGTGGCAAAGCTATCTGAGAAAAATCAGGCAGCAAATAATTTCAACTTCAGAAGCTGATGGCTTCTCAGATGCTAAACAGAAGTGAGCTGTGACCTTCCGTGTTAAACAGTGACAGAACAGCATTTTGTGTCAGGAGAAAGAATACTTAATTGGGGCTGACTGCTAGTGCATTTGGAAACACCTCTTACAGATGGTTAATGGAATGTCACTCCCTGCCGGCATTTCTTCTGTGAATTAGCTCGTTATCAAAGGCTATATAGCCCCACAGGGACTATTGCCAGCATTCAGATACATCAGGGACAAATGACTAGGATTTCCTGATAGTTTTTAATAGAATGCTAAAAACAAAGCAAGAGAATAAACCACACCCTCCCCCCCCATCTTATGTATGCTTTGTCATAGCAAAATTGCGTGTTCCTCCTGGGACATGATGGAAAAACGAACTACAGAGTTTAGACAACAAGTGAGCTGCTCTGTGCAGTATGAGAAGGTGTTCAGCTCAGAACGGGCAAAGATATGTCGAGGGCTGCAGGGGAACATGGCTCGTGGGAGAAAACTGACACATGCATCCACTCTCCGTAGCACAAACGTGGGCTAAGTTGCACTGGGGTATGGTGTAAAGAGCAGGTGGGAGGGGAGACTCTCATATGACACAGGAAAGGTCCACTATCACTGGTGGGCACAAAAACCTCTGCTGATCCTTTCACGTGGTTGGGGATTAGCAACTGTAAAATGTTCCCCAGACACTCTAATTCACTTGCAAATGCTGTCCCATCCTGGCTGTATCCAAAGAGCCTGGCCTGAAGCACAGCCAACTAGTTAGACTATTGGTGATTATGATCTGGGAATCTATCGCAAAGACGAACATCCCCTTAGAGCAAAGCTTTGCATGACAGAGCCTGGCTGACTGATTTTTACTTGCTTTCCATATGTGGAATAGGCCAGGGGACCTGCTGCTGCGTGAACCATCTGGCCAGTGACAAAAGCAGTTGCAGAGGGGATGTTTTTTACTCTAATCCTGTGTGAAAATCCAAAGTAGTAAACTTTCATATGCTAATAGGAAGAACAATTTGCTTTGAAGTTACATCTATAATAATAAACTAAACATTCTTGGGGTAGCTCTTGGCCCTCAGGTCAGCCAGCACAGGATAGATTGTGTTGCCATCATGAAAGTTTTATAACCTCCAGATCACGAGGGCTGCATTCAAGCTGCTTATTGGGTATGGTCTCTCCCCGACGCTACTGTCCAACCGTGCTCAGAAATTGTTTCAGAGAGTAATAATAGGCCTGGGCCAAAACTACACCAGGGACCATTCTAGCAGTTTAGCAGATTAGGCAAGGCAGTTTCAGCTCCAGGGACATTCCTTGGCACTGCTTTTTATACCAGGATGGATACAACCTTTGGATGGTATAGTGAATAAACTAGGAAACAGCGGAGTGCTAGTGGTCCCTTTAATGCAGCAAGCAACTTTGAGAGCTTTGCTGTGGCCTCACTCACAGAGCTCAGTTCCAAAATTAAATGAGTCTGCATTATTCTTAAACAGTCAGTTGTATAGGAGCTTTAAAACTTAGCCGTCTAGCTCATGGCTCAAAGGAGCCTTCACCTCATTCTTTTTCATTGTAGAAAATAAGGTGCTGATCGCGTATTTTGGGATGCCTCGTTCACGCAGTTCATTTGCAATAAGTTGATTATGTCTTTCAGTTTTATCATTTTCAGCTATGTTAACAAACATCAGCAGGTAACCTTACGCTCTTGGTAGGAATCTGTGTGAGCCTCCTTTGTACTTTGATCTAGAATTAGAGCTGTTTGGTTTTGCTGAGACAATTTTTTTCAGATAAACAAAAGAAAAAGAAATCAAACAAAAAATCTAAAGTGTAATTTCATGTTTCATCTATATTTTTAACTAGATTACAGGCCACTGAAACTCTGCTATTAAGATGCTATGCAAGGGAATTTTCTCACAATTTGTAAAATTTCTGAGATGTTTTAAACCTACTGGTGTAAAACAATGCATGGGCATTGACATCCATGTGACGGTTGTTGTGATTAAAAGCCAGATAAGGACTTGCCCCCTCCTTTTCAGCCATTTGATAAAATAATTCTGATGATCAACTATTGCCTTTTAACAGCCTGAGAGTTCTGCTACTTGCAAAACACTAAAGCAAATATGTATACTGGTACATCTGTCCCACTCTTTAGAGGGACAGGTGATGTTGGTTCCTTAGAGAACTTCCAAGAACAGGTCTGTAAGGTGGGTGTAACTTTCCCATTCCCAGGAGAAAGGGCAAATCAATAAAACTCTCAGGCACCATTTCCTGTACTCCTACAGGACACAGTTTCACGCTGAGGAGTCCCCTGAACTGATACTACTGGAGGAAGCTTTGACAAAGTCTATCGATTTTACTTAGCTGACAGAAGGGAGCAGAAATGGAGCTACCGTAAAAGCTACCAGGCTTCGCCACATGTGGCCCTAACCCCCACTGGAATTGCCAGGCTCTGCGGAAAACTACAGACTGTAGGGTGAACTAGCTGGTATTCAGTAGTTCCTTACACAGAAATGGAGCATATTTCTTTTGAGGTCATTAGTAGAAAGGTTCTTATCTTAATAGCTTCAGGACTTCTTTTATTCTATCAGTAAAATAAAAATTTCTCTAAGAATGCTGACCTCAGTGGAGATATCAGCAACCGGAGCCATCAGCAACCACAGTGCTGAGCTTTGACTACCTTTGGTTACACCAGAGAGTGCAAACGTTTCTTTGGCTTTGTTGGAACTATTTTCATTTAATATTGCAACTTCATTTGTCTACAGAATTCTTAATTATTATGCTATGTGGGGAACGCTGCTCCAGATCACTGTATAACGCATACTCCTAGTTGCTGAGCTTACCAGGTTTGTTCTTAAATTTTATCATTGATGTTAATCTTAAAAAATTGGTTTAATTCTGGATGGTCTCAGTGTGTACTTGTCTGGATGATTTGTTATACATTTGCTTTAATATATGATGGTGGATTCTCCATCCCTCAGAATATCTAGACCAAGAGTGCTATCTTTTTTTAAAGATACTTAGTCCATGATAGTCCACTCCATGACAGTGAATAAATGAGTGATATTCTTCCCAACTGAGTTTTACAATATATCAGGAATAGATGGTATCAATGGTCCACTATTAGTTCTAACAGTAATGATTTTTAAAGGATGTTCAGACTAGGAAATGTTCTAATATTAGAAAGTACTTATTGAATAAATAGTAGAATTTCTATGAAGCCATTTAATTTTTACTTGAAAATAAATGAAAGCACAGAGATCTGAAACAGAACTGTTTCTTTTCTCTGACCCCAAGGTTAAGCAAAATGCATATATACTTCCTATTTTATGACTAATACTGTGGTAAGTTAAATCCTACTGCAAAAATTGGTATGCTTACCCCATAAACAAGTTCTCCCACCATCCCATTCCAGATTTTTGTCTCTGGATCCCTTGCTCCATATTTTCCATCAGGGACAATGGCAATTTTGTACTTGATACCAATATGTTTTGCAATTTCTGACGCCAGATCTACACAGTATCCTTCAAACTTGTCATTCCCTTCAAACGTATCATGGTTTTTCTTGAACATAACATATGGGGCTTCCTATAATGAAAGAAGTAGAACTGTAAAGGAAAAGTATACAGAATAGACTCTGAAAAGCAATATGTCATCTACTGATTGAACAACATAATTTTTATCAAAAGTACACAGATAGAATTAGCATATATATATTTAAATGTATGAATAGAAATCCTTATGAAGAGGTATACTATTTACGCTATAATTTCACTTACAAGTTTCACAAGAATTATCAACCTTTATGAAGTATAAACACTAAAATTTCCAAGAACTTATTTAGATTTTACTTTGTTTTAAGTGAAAGACCTTAGTGCATAGTAAACAGAAAGCATGAATAGGGGTTGAACCAGTGTAATGTAAACAATCTTGGGATAGTGCAAGGCATAATTTACCCTTTCAAATTAAATATATACACCTACCATCTAACATGGCGTGGTTATTGTCTATGTAACTTCAGATGTACAGCCTGAATGATTTGTTTTCTTGAGGTTTAGAATGCATAGTTACTAAGATGCTTTGTACATTTTAGTAAGATCATGGAATTATCTTCTAGAGGAAGTGAATACCTTCACTTCTGAATAAACAGTACAGATTTGGCAAGTTTTCTTAGCATGAATCTAAGCATAGACAAGAATAGCATTAAGATGACACTACCTTTACATGCTGCATGAAAAAGAAGTACCAAAGTATCATATTGGTTGCTAAGTGTCACTGGAAACCAGTCAAACCTGTCTTGAAAGCTGGATCTTACACTCCCTATGTATACCCTACTAGTGAACATTATGGGATTGCAAAAACAAGGTCACATTTTCCTTTTCGGCTCTTTGTGGATTCAGACTTTAGCAGTCATTATGTGAAATTATATTTCCTGGTGATATTTTAAATGACTTCACATAATCCATATTAACAGCCAGTTCCAGGTACAACACTTGCCACTAATGTCACCCTTTGCTTGACATCACCTCATAAAATACTGGCAATTTTCTGTTAGATGGTGGCTGTGCTGACTTTCAGCAAATGTTGATTTTTCAACATTGACCTTGCTGTTCCTCTGCCCTGTTCACATCTTTCCTACATACATAATTAGCATACAAATAAAATAAAAGTAAAATGTGTAGCTGAGAATGTCTTCTTCACTGAAATTACATGAAAATCAGCTGTAAGCAGTAGCAATTTTGTAGTCTACACTGCGTTTAACAACTGGCGGTTCTTGGCATTATGTGAGTGATGCGGGGATTGCATAAGCCAATTCCAATATTTTTGTGTGTGTCAAGTTAATTTCTCTTTTCAGATATAAATATGTAGCTCCCATTAATAGGGGCTGGATATACCCAAGATAGCTTGATAGGAAAGGCTGAATAATATATTCAGTTTACTATTATATGGTGAAAAGTCAGAAAAATAGAAAAGAGAAATTATATTTGGGAAGCATTATCCCTCTACTTCTGTAAGTTTACTCCCTGTAGTAACTGTACCCAGGATATAACTCAGTACAAGGATGGCAGAACAGAGCTTTGTGTAATGTGGATGGAGAAAGTCGAGTAACTTTTTACTTCAATGTGAAAGAAAGGTCCCAGATCACACAGTCTGAGAATGGGGAAGCAGTAATATTTGCTTAAACATAGCCACAGATCCCGAAGCATTACAGGAATGTTTCACTCTCAGCTGCGTCCCCAGAAAACCCCTCCTTCTGCCCTTATTATGATACTTTTTTCTATGAAGTGGCTCGGACATGGCCTTTGTGAGCTATGATCCCTTAGCTGTAACTCAGTGTTGGAGGCAACTTACACGTTGCAGACGTTAATGCAGCTAAAGACCCATACAGTGCAGCTAAAGAATGGCATAGCAAAGTGTCCACAGTGGTTATTTCCAAAGTCACACACTGTCTGGTCACCTGGATCCTTGTCCTGTATATATTTAAATGCCCAGAGAAATCTGAGGATGACAATAGCAGATCACTGTATTGAGCACATAGCTATGACCTCTGCATGGTTAAGGGTTGCCAGGGCAATCATAAGAAAAGCTGCTATCATCATGCCATGCATGACCTGGGCAATGAGAGAAGACTGCTGAGCTGCAGCATTTACTGCACATTACAATCACTGCAGTGATGCAGTGCAATGCCTTTGGCAGAAGATACAAACTTTGGTTTGTATCTTCAAGAGGAAATTGCTGAATATCAACACCGGCCTGCACCACTCCTTGTATTTCTGTCCCCAGTCAAGTCAGCTTAATCTCAACCACTTATCCTCTAGAGTGAGGGAGCGAGAAGAGGAGGGAGGTCTTGTCCTCTCTTTCCAGTAGATCTTGACTTTGGAAAGTATTCAGGACAAATGAAACAGATATTGCTCACTCACATGTAGGGGCTCTGTTCCCAGAAGGAAAATAGCCAACATTTGGGTCTTTCTACATATGCTATTTCACACAAATGGTTAACAATAAACAGAGGACAAAAATAGTGTGTCTCCTGACTGTCATTTGGCCAACCGTTAGCTAGAAATGCAACCAAGTCTTGTCCCATATTCATTCACGGACTCTCCTTACAACCTTCAGTTACATTTGCTTGGTGCACCTTAACAGTCTTTTTCTTCTCAAGGAGCACAGTCAGTGATTGTCACCTTTCTTGATTCAGCCTTTCTTATAAATCCCAAGCCAAAGGCATACAATTACAGTTATGTAATTGTAAAAAAAAGATAAATAAATAAAATTGGAGAGAGACTCAAAGCAGGCAGAAGCAGAGGAAGCCAGGTCAGACTGCTCCTTCTCTCAAAACCCAGACACTGTGCCTCTGCCTGTACCTTATCAGAGACAGGGATGCTATAAAAAACATTTCAATTGCCTCTGTGCAGCACAGCAAAATGACAAATGCCTTATTTTTCCTGTTAAAGGCTGAATAAATTTCATTCCTTCTGAGTTCTGTGCACTGAGCACAGTAGCTGCAGGGTGCAAAAGACATTGCAGATGTACGTAAGAGAAACTGTCCGCCCTGTGGACAGACCACCGAGCGTGGGCTCAGAAGACATGGGCTCTGCCAGGCATCTGCTGAGTGATTTGGAGAAACCTTATTTCTCTCAACCTCTGCTTCCCTCTCTACCCACTCTGATCTCACTGATTTACAGCAAAATGCAGCAAAGAACATCTCTTACAATATTATTGAGTGAGGTACTACCTCTTGCCACTACTCCTTTAAAACAAGTAGCAATTAAGTGAAATCCACTAGTGTGAAACAATACAACTCAAATAGCAGGGAATATATACTCCCTTTTGCTTACTACATAGCCCTTTCCCTCCTACCTACTTTACACAGAATAAATAATAGTTTATTTAATTGTTGTGCCTACTTTACTTGCCAAATCCTGAGATGTATTCTCAAGGTAGAATGTGATGGGGGAATGTGACTTGGTCTGAAAGTGGCTTTCCATTGGCACACTCTTGTGATAGAGATCATTTGCAAAAAATTAAGACAGCAACACTAGTTTTAAATTCTGGTCATTTCAGACTATGGTTGTGTGCTGATACTCTTGTAATAAAAATAGCTCACTCAAAGGCAAGTTCTACTGGTTTGCTAACAAATAACTTTTACAGGTCAACTTGCAAGGTCATGCTGCAAAGTCATGAAATAGATGAATAGATCAATAGTGTGTACTCAACCATATCTTGATGCCATTTTCTATCTATCCCACTAAAGAAGCAGATTTTCTTCTGCATTATCTATTACAATAGCATTTTGTAAACTAGTAGTAATGTAAGTGTTACCATGCTGGTCTAAGAATATAAGAGATGCTAGATATCTAGGGAGAAGTAATATCTTTTATTAAATCAGTTGGGAAAGCTGAAAACAGCAGGCATGCTTTTTCGCCTTTTCCGGTTTGAGAATCTTGTCTAATACAAATAATACTTCTCCCCACAAGCTTTGTATCTATCACATTTTTGAACTATAAACCTTTAACCTACTGATGGAAAACATAGATTTGATTTACTGCTGAATGAGATTTAGCCTGGTGATATTTTCAAGATTTCAGCTGATTAATAATATTCTGTGGAGTAGTGAATAATAGAAAAGTCTATATTGAAATGATTAATGAGTAGCAAGGAACAGATACTCGAAATGGTGCAAGCTTTACTTATATAATTCACAATTTTATAACAATACTTAACATTTATAAATACAAGTTGATGTCTGCAACAATTACCTTTATAGATGTAAACAAAGCATTCCACCACATTCCCACATATTCATGTATACAGTAAAATGCTCACAACTGATGATCCATACTATAAGGGAAGCTGGAGAAAGTAACTAAGCCTAATATCAGACAGAGCTATGCTCGACTTCCTTTCAAAATCTTTAAACACTGTAAAAATAATTTGCAAAAGTGACAAAAATTTGTGCAAGGAAATGTCTTGTAGGAAATGAATGACAGTTGGACACACTTTATTCTGAAAAAAACTTCTATAGAATTTAATGGAAGTTTTTATTGTTTTTTTTTTTTTTTTTTTCTGAATAAAGCGTTCAGGATTCGGTTTGAAGACCTTACTACTGTCATGCAACAGACTTTCACTTTTCTCCAGTCCACTAAAGAATTTACTCAATAACATTTCTAATGAAAGAAATTGTCTATTATGAAAAAGAAGGTTAAAGGTAGGATTTTTGAGGTAGGACCGAGAGTATGCCCAAAAACGGCAAGAGTAAATCAGTCAAAACCACTCAGTCCCCTAATGGAGGTGTCTGCCACTTGAGATGCCCTAAGTTATCCTGCCTGCCCCCAGGTGCCATTCTGGAAGGCACAGATCTTCTGCAGGTCCTATGTCTGCTACTCCTCTGTGGATATCTCGGAGACCCTGGGTGCTAGGGACATATGCATGGACAGCTGAACCAAGCTTTAAGTGTTTGTGAACGTTAATGGAAGCTTACACACATGGGGTACAATTCAGCCCACATCTGAAACAACACAGAATAACTAAGACATCAAGATGGGATACTCAAATATGGCATACAACATGCAGGGAAGTAGCATCCTACTGGTGTAGGAAACAGGGAGAAGGCAGGATATCCTAGTACATCTTAACCGTCACTGGGTATTTATACGTGAGTAACTGAATCAAAACTCTCTTTATAGACATCTACGTTTAGCTGACTCAGTCTTGAACTGAATCCTGCTCTTGCACCAAGTCTATTTTATTAAAATACTGAGCTGGAAGTCATGATGTAGATGCAGCTCATTGCAGGTGGAGCTTTGGTTCTATAGGATTCTTGTGATTTATCAATTTTGCAGTCTTAGAGCATGTGCAGAGTTGGTTGTATCGTTAAATAGATTAGAGACTTTGGATCAGTCTTCCCAACTTACTCCTCTGTGTTCTCGCTCTACATCTCACACTGCATTTCTCAGTCTACTAAATTAGTGACACTCATTCTTCCGGGCTGGATAAGCCACTTGCCTTCCCTTAGCATTAGCAGACGGCTGCACGTGGCATCCCTGCGCCAGTCATATAATGAGCCTACTGTGTACCTGGAGGCCTCAAGTAGGCTAAGGGGAACATTTCTGCACACAGGAAGAAAACTTGTCCTTTCTGAGAAGGCCAGGTGTACAGGAGGATGTGTACCACATGAGGTGAAGGACACTGGGCTCTGCCAGAAACAGTAATAACCAGGACTGAGCTGCAGCTGGGAGAATAACACATATCAGCTGCCCCTGCTGCTGCATTTCTCTGAGCTGCCCCTTCACCACATGAATAACCGGAAATAGGTTGAGTACCTACATGCTAAAACAAAACTGTAAAATAAACCCTATATACTCTCACTATATGAAAAATGAACATAACGTTTTGCCGAGAAGAAAACACTGTACTAATTTTTTTGAGTGCAGAGCTAATTCTTTATCATGCATCATAGCCATACAGCCACATTACAGCAAAGTAAGCACAGACACATACAAACTGAAGAAATAGTCGGCAAATCAACTTGTGCTATTTGGTTTCGGGCAAAAATTAAAGTGAGCCATGCTGACAACTTGTAAACATTTTTGCTCTGCCATGACACCTGTCTTTGAAGACTGAAAAGCCTGGCAGCACTGGCTGCAGAGCTTTTCAGTTTAATGTCGGAAAATATGCATGCAACCAAAATTATGTGTCATCTACAACGGTTCAACTTCCTTCCAATGTGAAGAGGGTAACGAAGAGGTCAAAAAGTCTCTGCCTTGGCAACAAGAGTATAACAGAGAGAAGAGCAAAATAACAGGATTCTGAAAGATTTTCTTGACAAATATCTCTTTTTCTGTGTGATCATATATTTCTGAATTCCAAATGCATTGCCCAGTAGGCCAATATTAAGAATCACGGGTCTAATCTGCCATCAGAATCATGTTTGCAGCTCCTAGTGGTGTCAAAGGGAGAGGTGCATGACTAGCTTAAGGCAGAATTCACCATATATTCTTATTCAAACCAAATTCTGATATATTTCTCTTGCACTGTGATTTGGAAACATGGAAAGGGGACATTTTTGATCAAGAAGCATTGCTGCTTTCAAATAATTGCAATTATCCCCAAGTGACATGCTGCATAAACATAGGGCATGCTTTGGAATATTAATTCAGCTTTTTGGTTTCGAAAATGATCCCACCAGTCCTTTCAATACAGGGACTGGAAAGCTCTTCCAAAGATAACATTTATTATGCACATCAAAATGCTTCAATGCAAACAGGCAAGATAACACATTTTAAAAGCTTTCTTGCTTTCCTTTTTTTCCTTTCAGGCAAGCAGGAACCTTTTGTATTACTTTTTATTATTTTTTTTTACTTGCTTCTCCTAAGCTTGGAGCTATTTATGGAAATTACAGTATTCATGTATGGCAGCTTCAGTCAAGGATCAAGACTGTTATGAGAGGAAAATTTCGACTGAAAGCTTGTTATTCACATCTTTCTCTTCTTAGCTCGGCAAAGTTGAAGGTTAACGTCATCTGTTCTAGACATTTCAGATTAGTCACAGAACTTTTCTTGGTGGTTCAGTGCCTGGTCATCCAGTCAGAGGAACAGTAATCCATATGGAAAAATTAGCTCAATGCTACTACACTGGTGGTTAATACTTGAGCCTTAGTTAGGAATGTTCGCAGCATCTTGGGACTCTTTTCTTCCTTGATCAATTTCTTAAAATAGGATTCTTCATCAGAGGCTGAAAAGAGGAGGACTGTACTGAAGTATTTTTTTTTTTCCATCACCAAGTCTTTTTTAGGAAAAAGATACATATATTTTTAAATGTCCCATGCAAAAAAAAAAAAAAAGTTACACAATTTGGTTAGGAGTTACATTCTGAATTCCTGTATAGTAGTTTGGCTGCTCTGCATCCTGGAATGATAATCTTCAACAGGAGATTTGTTAAGATGTACTTAATGTATAAATGCTGACACACACTGCTGGAACTCTGGTAATTAACTATATTTTTGAGTAAGAAATGTCCTGGTACTTTCCTTTGGATTATTTTCAACTCTGTGGTCAGTTAGAAAATCACTGCTTAACAACGCATACATATTCCTTCCCATATAAGACATAGCTTATCCTAAATAGTTAAAAATGTATTGTCTAAATGAAGTAGGTGAAAAGGGCAGAGAACTGAGATGTAAAATTTTAAAAGCAGTCAGGTAAAGGTCGCCCTTTGCCAGTTGGCTTTGACAAACATCAACTTAAAAGGGCATGTCTGATTTCAAAGGGGAAATTGTTAGTTATTTTGATTAAAATACATATTTGTAAGAAAAATGTTTTTGAAAAACTCTATATTGAAAATTTAAGTTAATGAAGCAACTGCATTCTTCTTTCTCTATAGACACTCCCTAAAATGACCCATTATGTACCTAGCACTGAAAATCAAAACCTAAGTCTATTTAGATTTCATTGAAATGCAAGACTTTATTGAAATTCTGAATAAATATATTAAAATATATTCAAATGCATCTACCAAATTCATGTTTTCATTCACAATGAAAAGTACACAATCCAGTCCTGACTGGTTGACTAAATTATAATGTTTAGAACTTTAACTATTACTATGGCCAATTTTGGATATATAATGTATCAACAAAAGGGCAACTGGTATTACGGACATCTGATTTTATACCCTCTTTTCAATTCTGTCATTTATACATTTCAGGTTTTTCTTTTTTTCAGTTTCTTGTGAGTCGTAATTTATCTATCAGAGGCTGAAAGAATTCACTTACATTTATGAGAATTTCTTAAGTAAATAATGGAAAAGACTGAATAAGGAAAAAAATATATTATAATTCAATTAAAAAAAAAAAAAATTCAAATCAATCATTATTTAAAATGCACACCAAAAAAGCTCTCTACAGATATGACAATCAAGAGAATTAAGATATATGACTTTCACCCTCCCGCTAACCTAGGAACTGGCATACACAATTAGACTATAACTATAGAGGAACGCGTGCCACATACCAGTATAAACACTGAAAATAAATAAAAAAAAAAAAACTTACCAAAATCGTCGTGACAACTACTGTTCTATTCTCAATGGCTGAAGTGTCATTTCCCAGTGTAGGTTCATGCTGAATCAAAACTAATTTATCCATGTCATTCCAGTAGCCAACCTGCAAAACAAAATGTATGTATTTTACAGTACATACATCTATGCTCTGCACACTTATAAATTATTATAAGAATAAGAGAACAATCGTAGGATAATTTTGTACCGAAGGAAATGCTGCAGCACTCATAGATGGGTGCTCGGGGTACACATGAAACAGTCAGGCACACCATCTTGCACTGCAGCAACCCAGGACCAGACCTGGTATTGCTGCCATTCAGTTGTTCCTGAATGATCTGAGACACTTATTTAGAACAGGGTCTCAATTTAAATTCCCTTTCAAGTAATCTGAAGCCTTACTTAGGGCATCAATAATATATATGACATCTGATTGCCTTAAGAAGAAAATGGTCACTCGTTAATCTTCAGATCTTCTGTTAGATGGAGGAGTGAAAGATTTCTGGGTGACGATGTTGCAATTACGGAGGCTGAACCCAACCCCTGCTCCACTGAAGGCCTTTTGTGAGACCCCAGCCTAACAACTCACCCCTACGCTCGTTCTCCTTAACTTCTGGCACTGATCTTTGGTAACTACATTGCAAGGGCAGTTGTTAAGGCTTTCTTTACATTCGGCGAAGAGAGAGAGGCAACCCCAGACGG
Source organism: Struthio camelus (assembly GCF_040807025.1). Taxonomy (NCBI): domain Eukaryota; kingdom Metazoa; phylum Chordata; class Aves; order Struthioniformes; family Struthionidae; genus Struthio; species Struthio camelus. The sequence goes on from NC_090942.1 coordinate 206,978,114, forward strand.
TGACTCAGCTCACCCAAGACATGCATCCCTTCTAGAAGGGCTGGTCTTTCTCCACTGACTATAAAACACGGTCCTAAGGTGTCTCTAGTCTGTGCCTCCAAGGAGGTGGAACAAATTCAATTTTAGTCTCTGTGGTTGTGCTTAGACTGTCACAGCCCCTCCCAGGAAAGCCTTAAGGTGAAACAGCTGCCTGTGTTCATTGCTGCTGCAGAAGTGCTCTGGAGCCAGGCTTGGGTGATTTGTGCTTGTATTCCCATGAAGAAAAGAAAAATAATTAAAAAAAAAAAGTGGTATGACTGTTAGTAAAAGCTGTCCCTTGCATACAGACACTGCTCTGGTCCCCAGTACACCTCTGGTCCTCAGTACAATCAGTCGCTGTACACTCTGTGTTGGTAGGGAGGTTTCTGGGCACAAGGCATGAGTCGACATCCTTTCCTGAGAGGGCCCAGGGATACAGCGCTTGCTTTAAGAGCAGACGGGTTTGAAGGCAGCCTGAAACAAGGAGATCCCCCTTCAAGCTTTTACTGATGATTGATGCTTCTGGGAGCTACTCAATGAGAACTTCAAAAAAACAAATAAACAAACAAACAACAGTCTTTGTACTATGCCTTTAAATGGCTAAAAACAGATCTGAGACCTACCTTAAAATACCTTATTATTTTTGTAAATCTTGGGCGGTCTGAATGCCATACTCAGCATCTCACTCCACATGCTGTCACCGTGTTCAGTGTCTGTATCAGCAATTGGTATCTTTGGATTTAGAAACTCCTGGTCATTAATGTTGCCTGGTGTGGCCTTAGCTAGGAAAGGTCACCTGCAAGGCTTCTTGGGAAAGCTGTGTGTGCATGACCTTCCCAGCGCAAGGCAGATGTCTATGAAATGGCAAGTGAATCATAACTGCGGTCCTTGTCTCACGTGTGCTCAGAGATGCGTAATTCCGCCCTCCCACCTGGTCTTTCGGAGTGCGAGCCAAAAGTCCCCTCAGCTGAAGCCGCTCTATTTCCTCTTCTCTCATGTCTAACCTGTGGCTCACTAACAGATCCTACAATGCCCTGCCTTGCAACTTTTTGCTGTCCTCTTTTCTGCACTAGATCACCATTTCCTGTGGACCCTCAGACAAGACTGCTAGGGGACAGCTCAGGTGACTGCCCTTCTGATCCAAGTACTGGCACAGTTGGCTCAAAGGCAGTGGAACAAAAAGAACAAGGCAAATGGAAATGTGTGTGGGAGAACAGTGCTCTAGTCCCACCTAAAGGGACTGTCAAGGCTGACAAGCAGTATACAGGGCCCAGGCTGCTGAGATCCTAATGAATTAAATGACTGGTCCTTCTTCCCAGGAAATGCGCAGAGAACAGCACTGATTTTAAAAGGTTCCTATTAAAAATGTGCAATTGTGTTTGGCCTAGCTCACTTTTCAGAAGCGGTTTGGGACTATTCAGCAGTGACTTTCTCTTCCTTCCTTGATTGTTTTGGAGTTAATAAGACCAAGAGCTGGGAGTGAGGAACTCCTTGTCTGTCTTAGGAGAAGAAGAAAGGGAATACTAGTGGGAAATGGGCTCAGGACAGAGCTTTGGTGATACTGTTGCTGCCAGAGGACAGTCAGTGCCTCAGATGAAAAGACTCTGATGTGATGAAAGCATGCTGAATGATCAAATCAGCTAGGCAGCCAATAATATTTTTAAATATTATTGCAGATCCCAGACTGAAACGCACCAACACATAGGACTCTACCCCCATGAAATGGGGAGAAATATCTTATTCAGAGCCATGCAGTGAAGCAATATAAGAGTCTTTGTGGTTCCTAGTCTCAGATGAATTAAAGAATCCCATATATTCTTTAAACAGACAACCTTCCTTTTAATTTTTACAATTTCTATTTCATTCATTTCCTATCTTTAATTAATTTATAGATAGGCAAGTCATTTTAGCTATCTCTAAAGCAGTATGCAGACACACTCATTACAACAATGAATATATATTTGTAAGAATTACAAATACATGCAGTAATTGCATATGAGTGAGGGGTATTCTATTCTGTTTTCTATTAAAAAGTTTTCTCTTTTGGTTAATTAATAAAGCAAAAAGAACATTTTTTTTCCCCAACATACAACACTTGGTAGATTTAATTGACCTGTTCCTTTTCTTTTTGCAATTGCTATAATAGCATAGGAGCCTTAATTTAGGTTTCTGCAGCTAACAAGAAACTTTAGTATTGCTGATTTAGTGGAGAGGCATTTTTTTTTTCCTGGTAGGATGCACTGCTAACAAATACTCTTTTTCATCCAGGCAACCATAGATTCACAGAAGCAATTGATAGTTGAAAATGTCAAGTTCCTGCCGAAACCTGGGACCAGCTGAAGGTAGGACATGTACACTGAAACTTGGCAGTTCGGGAAACTTGTTATAATGGTGAATGATTGTTTTTCATTGTGCAATTCCTCACTGCTGGGAATTTCAGAAAGAAAGGCCAAAATGAATGATATACTGTGTTATGAAAGTAAGTACTATATCAAAACGCTGACAGAGATAAAGAAGGTTTCTGAGGAAAGGTGGGCACTTTTTAAAGGAATTGTAACTCAGTGCATGCAGATGTGAGCTTGCATGTGTGAATCTCAAAACCTGTACTGAAGTAGCTTCTGATTTGTATTACTGAATAAATATAGAACATATCTATGACATATATGTACAGGTATATAAATTCACAGTAACAATTAAAGCACTAAGAGAAAATATGCTTTCCTATAAAACCTAAAATTTCTAAGGAAAAAAAACTCTCAAGGATATGGTTGAATTCAGCCACTACATAAGTAAATCCAATTCAATCCGACATTACAGCAGTTGCACCCACTTATAGAGAGGCTAAATTTTTCTTTTAGGAAATAATATTACAAAAATAGGTGCCTCAAAGTAAACTCCTCTAAGCAGTCTGGCAGCTGAATCAATAGTGTCATTTCTGAAGGCCTGTGCACCTTGCAGCATCTGCTGAAGTGCTCTTACTGAAGCAGACAAGTCATCAATGGCAACAGAACACTCCACATTTTTGACAATTAAATTACCAATTTATCTGCCTAAGTTGGAATTTAGGAGGCAGATTTTAGATTTTCTTGTGTGCGTATATACATACGCTTTGTTTGCTTTTTGTTGTTGTTTTTCTTTTTAATCTTGGTGTCACTGTTCTGCAGATGGGAACCAAATAAGGAATGCTGCATAAATAGAACCAATATGAACATGGGCTATTGTATCCCATTTCACTACACCACGTGGAAATCTGCCTCTGAATAGCTGTGCAGTTTTCTAACGCTCCTTTCACATCCTTAAAGCTGTGGGCCACAAAAATCACTTTTCTAAATATTAGAGGCATGAGTTACTCTGACTGGAAAACCTAGACCTGAAAGGATATTGCTGGGTGACTCATAAGTGTTATGTAGGATACGAAAAAAAGACATTAAAAGTGAAGGCCTCTTATTTCAATTAAGTAAAGTCACTTCTAACGTATTATATCAGATTTGTCAGGCTGGAGTACACAATTGGTCCAATGATCACATATAAAATCCTGTGTAATACATGAGAAATGAATTATTGTGAGTAGTCCGATCTGTCAAAGCTGTTATGACTTATTTTACGAAAGACAGGTTGAGAGTGAGTAGCTGTGAAGATGGGTGAAGGCCTAAAAGGGTAGGAAAAGCACCTTGGGCTCTAGCAAAACACAGAGATAACTCCTCCCTCTGAAACCACCCCGCACCCCAGACCTCAGGCAGGAAGAGAGCGCAGGGGCATCCCTGCGGGGCGGCCAGCCCACGGCGCCTCTCCCAGACCAGGCAGGAGGCACAACGGGCCATTTTCTACACTTCACTGCCAAGCAGGTTCCCTAAGGAGTTAATAAAGTTGTGACATAATTAACTACACCTTTGCCACCTCATCTTTCCTCCTGTATAATTGGGAAGTGGTGAAGGAGGGATCGTATTTCACCACTTGACATCTATGCGCTGCGGCCACCTGTAGGTACTCCCGACTGTCTGTCGGCAGCAGAGCGAGCAACCAGGAGAGGAGCAGCAGCAGCAGCTAGATTAGACACGTCTACTGCCGGGAGACAGAGGGCTTCCCAGGAGAGAAGCAAGACAGATTCGCCTTTCCCAGTTTATTCTTTAGCCATCCGTCATACTTTTGAAAGGCAACTGCACCAATACACCTGATACACACAGGCACATCCTCTGCTTCACTCTATAGCTCGGCACTACATTATACTGACGGTTAGTTTGTCTTGATTCCCAGTTCTGCTCTGGATCCAGAGCTTAGCACTCTTCCTCCTCACCACTGCAGTGTGCAACTGCTTGCCTTTGGGGGCAGACAGTTCACCTGGGGTACTAGTTACTGGGCTTTTCACCTCTGAAAATGCCTGCATGCCTGACAGTGGAGGACGATATAATTTAATTTGGACTGCCTCAGTCAAGTGGCTGCAATTCTCCAATTAACCTTCAGCTTCTCGCTTTATCCTTTTCTGCTGACATAGCAAATAAAATGGGCCACAGTGCCTCCAAAAGAAATACGATGCTTAAGAGTGAGTATATTTTCTTGTCTTTTTAAATTTGTTTTATTCTATGAAAAATTGACAGATTTCAGCACAAATGAGAAAAGGCTAACAAAGCACCCAGGCTTATGTTTTCAATGCGATCTGGCTGAGTGATAAGCTGTGTGCGTTCAGACAGGGAGGATTTGCTTGGATGTATACTAACACACATTTGCCCAAGTTGCTTACAGGCAAACAGATTGAGCACCTAGGATTACATGCCACAATTAATTTTCCTACCAAAATGTAAGTTTTCATGGCATTCTCCCTTCCTTGCCTCATGTCTCCCTTCCCCCTTTAAAAAAAGATATTACTACAAACTTTGACTTATGCTTACACTGAAAGTACAAATGACGCTGCCTAAAAATGTCAGTAACTGGCAGGATAGAAAGATTTAGGTAAGATATGAGAAAGATCTAGTGTTCAGAGTTCTGACCGTTCTCCATCAACCAGTGTCCTAACAACATGCCATCCAGTTGGTTTTCATTTGGACGCCTGACTGGCTTCCATCCTACGTCTCCAAGCAGCACACTTATTTTTGTGTTTCCAAACTTGTTGCATGTCTACTACAAGATGCAGTTTGTATCTGCTTAGCCCAGGGCTATATATTATCCAGGAGCCACTTTAAAACCATGAAGAATTCTGTTTATTATAAAATTCTATAATTATTTCATTATACAAAATTAATTTATATAACATCAGGATAGCAAACGTTGTCAGCACCTACCTTCCGAGGACCTGTGTTCTTCAGCTCAAACACATCCATGGTGTAGTTGACTCTGCGACCATAGTGGTCAAACTGAACATTTCCTGTCAATCCTTGTATTCGAACCTAAAACAGAAGAAAACACTTTATGAAAAATCTAGCCTTATATGCTTTATTCCAAAAGTCACATAGCAGTCAAAGTTATCCTGGATACATCCTTAGACTACCATAACTGCAATACTACTATAGAACAATCAGGCATTATAAAGTGAGAAGTTGGCTACTTTTCCTTCTTATTCCTTTTACTGCACAACCATGTTGAAAATAGGCAGAAATATGCCAGTATCTCAGTGCTAACAGATCCACAATGGAACTTCTCCTCTTCCATGATGTGCAGCTAAACGTTTTTCAGGATAGCTTTGGGTCCTAATGAGATGTAAACTTTTTCCCATTGCCACCATCACTGCTGCAGAATATTTGGATCACATAATAAAACTAAAGGATGCTTGATCTGAATTTATATATATTTTTAGCTCAAACTCTGGTGGTTAAGAAAGTATATATTGAGTATATATTGCTTATCAAGGTAAACTTGATGATAAACTTGGCTCTAGCAAAGCAATTCTCTGTCACAGAAGATAGATGACCTACATGAAGCCTGAAAGGAGTGTTTCCAGATCCTTAAATTGAAGAAGGACAGACATAAAGCCATAAGATCGCTGTAGCAATTTTTCACTACCTCTAAGCCTGCCGTGAAGGCAGCAGCATTCTCAGCCCCCGAGTGGGTGAAGCAGATGTAGCAGTAGCAGGAATCGAGCTGAAAATATTACTTTTGCCCTGAGCTCACAATAAAACTCTTTCTTCATTCAGCTCTTTCTTTATTACTTCACTGGAGTATACCAAGGCTGTGGTCCTCAGCCCAAAAGAAGCCACAGCCATACTGCTGCTGCCTTTAATTGTATAGGGACAGCCTCTTTGGTCAGACTCGAATGGTTGTGCTCTCAGCCCAGGTACAGAAGCATGACTTTCTGCTTCTCGTACGTGTTACAGATCTGTGTGTCTGAAGGGTATTTGAGCCCCTTATTCTTTCTCTTTGTTCGTTTCTATTTCTGTTAATTTTTCGTCAGTATTGAAGCACTGGCTTCTAGGCACAGAGCTGCTAGTAGTGTCAGAAGTTGCTTCTCCTCAGCAGTTTCTCCTGAGCAGAGCTGGCTCATTTGCAAAGATTTAAATTCTACTGCAGGATTTTTATTTTCTTACTGTCCCATTCAAAGGAAAGATTAAATTATCTTGACAGAGATTTGGAACTTTCTAAGCATCCATATTTATCAGGAATTCAAAATCCTGACTTCAGTGAACATTGACTTTGGGTTATTTCTTTTGAAAGAAAAATATACTACCTCTGTGATTTTTCTGGGAGAAATCTACATTCATTCAAGATGACAGAAGCATATTTGAAAGTTATGCAGAAACACCTTAAACGACAATATCTGTACACCCAGAATACAGGCAAAATGCAACAGATGAGCTAAACATTTCAGTGGAGGAAGTACAAATTATCTTAACATAACTAGTATTAGTTTTCTCCCTACTTTTCTTCCAAATTATAAACCAAAAAATTCAGAACCAGCACTACTTGTTTGCAACTGGTAAGTGAAAAATAAATTCCTACCCTCCTATCATTACCCTTGAGTGCAATATCTTCCAAATCATATAATGTACAAGTTTAATCTAATATTCATAAAGATCACTAGAAGAAAGCCTACCCTTACCTGTTTTAATGTCCTCTCCATATCAATCCCTTGACCCCATGGGGCAGCTGGGTTAGCAAGACAATCACCAGCATTTCCTCTCCGTGAAATATCAATTTTCTGTCTTCGAAGATTACGGAAAGTTTCAGCCATCACAAGTACTCCATCATACGTCAGTGCAGATGTATACTAAATGGATGGACAAACACACCACTTTAGAGTTGGCATATCTGTAGAAAAATTTGCTGTTTCAGATATTTCTGGTTTGATTCATTATGCAGCAGTTGCTACACTTTCATTTCGAAAAAAAAACTCTCCTCAAAGTCACAAGCAATTTGTCTGAGGGAGGAACGTAAGACTGTGGAAAGTACTTTTCAGTAGATTCATCTTTAAGACTGTATTTCGTAAGGACAGAGAGCTCTGTCTCTAAAGAATCATCAAAAGGACAAATTAAACCGGAGACGTTCTCTTCTCAAACCTCTCTTGCAGTTGGCTTATATCCATTAGGAAATAATCCCACCTACTCAGCTTACTTAGAAGAAAAGAAGAGTTCACTGAGAAAGCTTATAAGCATGAATAAATGCACTGGTAACGAGCAGATACCCAGGCTATTGGAACCGCTAAGAGTGATCAAGGGTGTGTTCTTCCCAGCTGCAAAACTTCTCTTTGGATATGTGAACGTCAACTGCAGGTAGACTGCATACCATTGTACAGTGCTCAGCACAAAAAAGTCCATTCTCAACTGGGTCAGATATGTATCAGTTCATATAATAACAGAATCAAGAGGTTCTTGATGAAGTCGTACTTATAGCTATGCTGTGATTTGCCTGCCAAGAAAATTATAGGTGTATAGGAGGGATAGAGTAACACAGGGATGTAATTTCACTGTAAGATCATGTCTAGCAATAATTGTTACATTAGGTTTTGAGGTGGATAGAATTTCCAGAAGAAATTGCAAATTAAAATTGAAGGACAGTATGTTTATAATTGCAGTTATACCTCATATACAGAAGAATCCAGCTGTCTGGAAAGCTCCACACTCTAAGTGAATTTAGATAATTAGACTAATTCATGCAAAAGTGGTTAAAATTAAGTTGTCAGTTAAGTGTTTGACCTTTAATTCTTGTCAGTGAAGGGGTGAGTTTGAGAGTAAGTGACAAAGGCCATTAAAGGACCTCAGCACTGCAGTTTGTGTTTCTACCATACAAACACAAGGGTGGGCATAATTAGTTACTAATAATAGCAAGATCGAATGTCTGCTCCTCTTCCTAAATATTAAAGACTTTGTTCATGTATTCAGTAATGTTAATTAGAAATTAGAACGTGTGAGTAGTGTCTTTGGCAGTGCTTCAAATCAGCAAATACCTTTGGTGGGGTCTCAGATCCTGGGTATTCTCTCTGGTCCAGCTTCTTCCAGCGCTGCATCAGTTTAGTTACCATTGGGGTACTGAAATCTACCAACTGAAATCCAGTCACATTGGCTCCTCCATGCATAAACCTCTCCAAAGAAATATCTTTGAATCCCTAGAAAATTAATTGAAGATTTCATTTGCCCTCTTACCCCACTGTGGGTCCAATCTGTTCTAGGTCAACAAGTCAGCATAAAGAACTGCCAGAAGCAGATTTCCAGTAGAAGCCATGACTTAACACCAGAGAAGAATGCCGAACCTCTGTTCATAATTTAAGTTTGTATCACAAAAACAAAACAAAATAAAACAAAAAAAAAGAAATAAAACTCCCACACATTATTGCTGGGGTGGTCTCGACAGCTAAACAATGCATTGCTGGAAGTGACAGGTTTGAAGAAATGCATTTGGACAATCAATCAGCTGAAAAGCACTTGTGGAATATTAATATTACTCCAATTTCCATTGAAGTTGGCAGATTTTCATGAGTACTGTGCTAGTGCTTGACCCATTACATCCTGGTTTCTGTGTGGGTTTGCAGAGTGAGCAACCCTGTTGTGTAAATACACTTATTCCAGGGTTCATTGTTCGGAATGAAGGCATATGAGTTATACAAGTTGCGAGGCCATATAAAAGACTTTAGAAGGCAGAGACAGCCCACGAGCGTCTCATTGTTAGTGCAAAAAAACCCTCTAACATCAGAATCACACTATTGTGAAAACTGATGCTAGCCCTCACATCTGTTATACATTTAAAGTCTACAGTGACCCCCAACATTGAACGGAAAAGATAAAGTATATATACTTCCTGACTTATGAGTTCCTAAGGCTAATCTGTTCATGAAGTATAAAGACAAATCGTTTAATAAAAGTTACCTTTAGAGACCTCACTGATCTTCCAGAAGCTGCATAATGCCAAACTCCTAAAACAAGCTAATAAGCAAACAAGACTCTTTCTGCTCCTTTCCCAGCTGCTACATTTAATGACGTCAGAGTCATCTTTTTTTTAATTCCTCTGTTTTAAATTTATGAGTGCAATTAGAAGTGTATTATCACACTTGACTTAAAAAAAAAGAAAGATTTAGAGAAATAATAATAAAAAAAAACTTGCAGTATTGACCCAATTGCACCAGAAAAACAAAACAAAACAAAACACGTTAAGGATAGAGATTCATGTCCTAAAGGAGAATGACAGTGAACAGTAAAGGTGACACATTATGAAATCATACTATTTACTTACACCATTGAACATCCACTAGAGAGCAGCATTTGCCCCTGCTGACATGGATGTGACTGACTGCACTTAATATCCCACCAGCAGTTCACTGAAGCAACTAGTTTCTACAGCAACCACTTTGCATGGGAAAAGTTATTTGGGGAATTATAAAATTGGGATGTTGAAAATCTATTTTGCAATGCCCTAGGAGTACAGACTTGTCTCACTTTAAAAGCCTGGGGTCTTAAAAATAACCTGAAGTGATCTGAAGTTAAGGTACAAGAACAGCAGAGCACAATAAAATATTTTATGTCAACTAAAATTCCTTGAGGGAGAGCTAAAAGGAGGAAAACAATCAAAAGCATACATTAGACTCTGTCCCACATTCACTGTGCTTGGGCAGGCAAGTATTTTGGCTTAAAGAATGGATTATTTTGGCTTAAAGAATGGATATTATTAAGTGCTATTTAATAGTAAAATTTTGCATTTACTCTTTGTATACCCTCTTCTGATCATCAGTTGTGTGAATATGCAGTTTAGACTTAGAGGGAAAATACTGAACTAATAATTTGACTGGAAGCAGCTTATCTTACAAGAAAATGAATGTTCCCTAGAGAATGTAGA